>NC_082403.1:11384399-11402045 GCF_031168955.1 Gadus macrocephalus
CTTTGGAGACAAGGGGAGGCATCCGGAGACTGATCAGGAGATGCAAGATAAACACCTAAAAACATCCGTCGTCCGTTTCGCTCAGGCTGCACTTATAATCCATGAAGGTGGATGTAAACGCTGAACTGTGCCTTTTCATTTCCTTTTGTCGTTCGCCGGTAGCCTATGCGTGATCGAGTCGTTCTAATAGGATTTCGTGAAGTCTCTCTTGTCTCCAGTACTCCCAAACTAGTTAGTATTCCACAGGAGAATTCACATTCCCTCCGCAAACCCTGAGAGCCTCCGAAGCAGAGAGACCTGGTTCCAAAATGCTGTTAGTGAAACAGATAGGTTGTCATGCAGGATCGCATCTTGTTATTAGACGATATAACCATTTCACTACAGCTCCCGGAGGCAGTGCGCTTCGCCGTCGCTAAATTATATTTTCACATAGATACGAATTAGGCACGACCAACTCCCCCCCCCCCCCCCCCCCCCCCCCACTCCCCTCCGCTAAACGTAAATGCGCACAGTTTCTAAACATTAATGCTGTGTGTGCGTGCGTGTGCGTACAATTTGAGTGCGGGTGTTGGTGTGCACGGTGGGGTACTATTTAAGGCATTCATTGCAGAGAGGAGAGAGAGAGAGAGAGAGAGAGAGAGAGAGAGAGAGAGAGAGAGAGAGAGAGAGAGAGAGAGAGAGAGAGAGAGAGATGGTAGATCGGTTAGTTCAGAATGAGGGGACTTCGGTGAAGAGGAAGAAGGAAAGAGTAGCCTATATATTATGGGGTTCGGGAGAGTGCGTTTCATTCATTCGGCCACTGCGCAAAGTTACAGGTCTCGTCTTTGGACCCATTCTAACAACCCTCTTCGACTGCCATCGCCCCGAGAGACATTCCCCATCCACGGGCCTACACGCACACACACACACACGCGCGCGCGCGCACACGCACACACACACACACACACACACACACACACACACACACACACACACACACACACATCTCTCTTAACTTCAGATAGGCCTACCAGTGTTAAGGTCGGATGCCGGCTGTTCATCGTGCATCAGGCATAACCTTTCGCAGGAAAGGATCCCAGTCACGAGTCGTTTGACATGTCTCGGTGCTGAGCTGCATAGTGGTGGAACTGGAGCGGGGTTTCAACTTGCAATGGAGTCGAAACAGTCACCGGCATGATGAACGATGTATGTGCACTTAACCAACAGGAGCAAGCGTCAACCTCGGACACTCACACTGCATATCGACAACTGCAAAGCCCTGCTTCGAGTCAAATAGACACGGCATCACAAGAAAAAAAACACCGTCTTGCGTTTTCCACCCAAACAATGTATCACTCATATCAGCTAACTGGGAAATAAAAAAAATCTAGCATTACCTGATCACTGTCAGCGGCGGTTATTTGACGTGACGGTTTTCCCTCGAACGGTTTGGTAGATGCAAATTAAGTTTCCCATCCATCGCACGTCTCCAGCAGCGGGAGAGGAGAGGAGAGGGGAGCCGTCCGTTCAGCCCCGCGCGGAGTCTCCTCCACACCGAGACGCTCTGATGCGAGGCATTCCACTCGTGTGCACCAAAACACCAAACAAAACCAAAAACTAAATCAAAACAATCAGGGGTCTGAGGCGGATGAATAATACCGTTTCCATTGATCTCCTACAAAAAAAAACACCGAACCAAGATAAAAAAAAAAGAAGGGAAAAAAGCAGTGCCAGATCACGGAGCCTTATACGAACATGCCGTTGCAGATGGATGTCCGATATGTTCAAAGACTGCCGAAGTGCCTCTCCATATATCCACGTCGTATCCACATTGGTTTCTCACATCGCTGTATTCCAAAGCCGATCGCACTCACACGGTGCTCCGCAACAGCAGCAGCAGTGGCCGAGTGAGAATCCTTCGGTATCTAGTGCTGATGCCCAGTATTCCTCATAAGTCCTCCTCCGAAACTCTTCATTGGAACGTGTGTGTGTGTGTGTGTGTATGTGTGTGTGTGAGTGTGTGTGTGTATGTGTGTGTGTCTGTGTGTGTGTGTGTGTGTGCGTGTGTGTGGCAAAAGAATAAACACCACTACCTGCTCCCGCTTTAGGTTCTCGCTATTTATTCCTCAACCGTCCTTGGGACTGAGAGTGGACGCGAACGATGCGTCTTTACGACAGTGGATCTCGTCTGCCCGCCTGCTCTGGCATGTGTGATATCCACAGGCGAAGGTTCGTAGTCGGGCATCTGCTCTTCCTGCAGTCGATCCAACGCGGCGAAAAAGAAGATGCGCGCTCTTGCTGCTGCTGCCTCGTTCCACCGGGGATCCGTGAGGCGCGCACCACGCTACTTACGTCAGTAGGCGCAGTTTCCAAATACAGCAAACGTGCGGTGTAGTCGAAGTCGTTCTCACAGATCCATTCTTATCCTTGTATTTGGTTTAGTTCATGGCGCTACATATTATAGCCTGCAGCCGAGCTGTATGTTCCTATGGTGAAAGAGCGTGTGTGGAACGCCACCACCGCATGAATCAATTAGGATTAGTTCCACGATCGTGTTAACTTCATAAGTTGTTAATGACTAACTTAATATTTTATATGATAAATGGATCATCGAGATGAAAGACATACAGATACAATGCCATTAGCATCTGTATAATGAGTCACAGATTACATTCGATAATTTTACATTAACCATTTAAAATCCCAGTACAGCTCCTGTAATGAAGGCTATAGGTTTTAACATATAGCCTTGGTGTAATCATCAGCTGGAAAGGTCTATATATCTTTTACGATTATTGGGGATTGAATTATTTACACACGGTACTTAGTTTGCATGTGTGTTGTTTTCTGCATGCATGTGTGTGTGTGTGTGTGTGTGTGTGTGTGTGTGTGTGTGTGTGTGTGTGTGTGTGTGTGTGTGTGTGTGTGTGTGTGTGTGTGTGTGTGTGTGTGTGTGTGTGTGTGTGTGTGTGTAAATATACGTGAAAGTATGCAGGTATGTGTGTATATACGTGTGTAGGTGTGGGCTGTATTTGTGTGTGCATTTATTCATGCATATGTATACACGTTTATATACTAAACAAAAGAGGGAAAAGCGCTCAATGCTGAAAAGTTGATGGAAGCTTCACCATACCGTAACAAGCTGTCTGTTGACAAGAGAGTATGTACACAAACACAGTAGGTTGCCTATGTTATATTGCCGCATGTTAGAGGCTAAAGATTATGCACCCTGCCATTAAGATAAGTCCCTAAATGTCCTCCCAAACATAAAGGCAGCTGTTTTCCTCTTCCCCTTGAGCTGTCTACTCAGCAGTCTTCAGACCTTTTATTCCTCCTCGAACACATTTATTTATACAGCACTATGGACTGCTTGATTCACCCTACTTTTCCCTTGAATATTTTATGACCGCACATTTGTTGCTGACTGGCCGTAAGGCTCCAGCAATTATATTTCTTTCTCTTCTTGCCGGAAGTGTGTGTCTGTCTGTCGCTCTGTATATCTGTCTGTCTGTGTGTTTGTCAGTGAGCGTGTATGTCTGTCTGCATGTCCATCAGTCGGTCTCAATTTATGTCTGCCTGCATCTGTCTGGCTGTCTGTTTGTGTATATCTGCCTATCTAATTATCTATCAATGAATCTTTATTCTTATCAATCTATCATTCTGCATACATATAGATATAGATAGATAAGAAGATAGGAGATATGTGTCCCTCTCTCCATCAGTCTGGCTCACTGTCTGTCCTTCTGCTAATTTCTAGAAGGAAAATACAAAACAACTAAAGGCAACCTCATGAAATAGTCATAGTATTGTGGCCATAAATAGACACACCGGGCAGACATTGTGTTACATGCAGAGTGTAACAGCCTCGGCGAGAGCCCGTTTATCCTCATTGTCCGGGGCCATCCATGTTCCCCACGCCACGATGTGCCCATTACGTCAGGGGGTTCTAGCGCACGCCATTGTTCTAAAGTGGGGTCTGGCCATCGCGTACGGTCGGTAACGGGCCGGGGCCACAGCGGGTCAACAATGAATTATGCAATCAATTGATTTTCAAGTTCAGGTCAGCATAAGAGGGATGGTAATGCATTAGTCTGCGTTATATTATACGCTATATAAAAGATTAACCTGGATTTAGTGACCTGTAATGACTTGCTGAATATGAGAATTAGGAAGGGAGCGGTGGTAATGACATAATGGCGGTTTGATAACAGGAGAGGAAGGTGCGGAGGGGGGAAATTAATGCAATTTCAGCACCATGGAGAGCTCATTGAAGGGGCTGGACAGGCGGGTCACGCGACTACAGCGATGGTTTGCTTTCAAGAGTGCAGAAAGACATCCTTCACATGCAGGCACTCATGCGCACGCACACACGCCTGACCACGAGCAGGTGCACGCACACACACACACAAACACACACACACACACAAACGCACACTTAAACGTGAAGTGAGATTTGCATGTGTTGAGCTTGGAGATATTCATGAGCAGCTTATGTAAACGAAACCTTGTCTAGAGCTTATGCCCTATACAGTACAATGTCGGAACACACTGACTCAACAGACTGAATAAAGAACAAACAAAAACCTTAGCATAGAGTGCTTAAGAGGGTCCGGTTATAGGAGAGACGAGGGAACTAAATCCATATGCGGGAGGATCTTTCAAATCAATTAGCTGCTTTTCCTTATCCACATTCAAGCCTCCGCTAAAGGTTCAGATGATAGACTGAGTGTGCTTCAAAATACATTCACAAACTCACTGTCTGTCTGTATGGGCGTCGCAGAATCGCTGAAAGTTTTCAGGGTTCTGAACCGCTCCTACTCACCTGATAACTAAAGGATACGTTTTTTTTTTATTTTGTTTCCTGAACAAACCCTGGTGACACCATGGCTGGGGTGACTCGGGGAACCAAACTCCTACTGAAACAGGCAGACGAGCACGAATCAAGATGTGTTTGTTTCGCTAGGCAGCCGATGATTACCTGGTAGAGATGTTCATTACACTGCACACACTCTACTCCGTTTTTTCAATGCAAACGCTGCTAAATTTATATTCATGTCTAAAATATAAATGTTATATGTGGCTGATGAGAGGAATGGATGATTTGAGATATTAAGCGGCCACAATCCATCAGGCTGGTTCACCAAATATTAATTGCGCCTTCGCCTCAAAAATGCAGAGCAGGCACTCAAGTACACACACACACACACGCACGCACACACGCACAAACAGCTGATTTAGTTGGTCTCGGGACAGCAGTGCAATTGAGTGTGCAAGGCCCCTGTTTGCAACAAGATCCATTCCAGTGAACCACAGTAGAATACATGGGCCATAACTTATACCTTGTCATATTTGATCTATATTCTTTCGAAGGAAAGCTAGCTAAAACTAACTAGAGGAGAAATAAAGAAATGCATGTTTGCATATATTTATATATTTATATATTATATATATATATGTAAATACATTGTTTTCCTTGATGTATGTGTGACTGATGTTACAATAAGGTCAGGAGGGGTTCCCGGGTACAGCACTCCCCGCTGATCCCTCACACGCCAGCTGCAGCGAACCCAGCTTCTATACAAACCATAACATCTATCAATGCTAATATTACTGTTATTGCTACACTAGCACGGTGTAAAACATGCAAAACCCCAAAAAATCGTTTATTCAGTATATTCTGCAACGGTTCGACCCACAATTAGAGGGCAATACGCTAACAATGAGCACCGACTGGAGAAGGGGAAGGCCATCATACCCTGCTTGAACCTGCTGGTGGCTATGCTTCAAAAGACAACGAGGCCAAGGCTCATATTTAAGTGTGTATATAATGTCCATGTGGTTCTGCACTTATAATAACGGTAGCATGTTCTTAGCACCACAAGTTAAAGGGCACCCTTGACCTGGTTGAGAGACATCTGCTATGCGGCCCGAGGGAAAGTTGCCACTGCTAAATACTATAGGAGGATAGAGTAGGATGCACACCGAAGGCAGTGTGCAGAACTCATAGTTTGCTTCTCTTTTTTTACTTCTGATTGCATAATACTGTGTGTGTGTGTGTGTGTGTGTGTGTGTGTGTGTGTGTGTGTGTGTGTGTGTGTGTGTGTGTGTGTGTGTGTGTGTGTGTGTGTTTATGCGTGTATTTTTATGTGTTTGAGAGTGTGTTTAAATGTCTCTGCGTGCATGTGTGTGTGTGCTAATTTATTGCAATTAGTGTAGATTGTACTTCGAAGGCAGTTGGACCCGAAGACTGTTTTTCTTCCTATGGTCTTCACCAGTAATTTTATCCCCTGGTTCTCTCTGCAATTCTAAATGCCTGCCTTGGTTTGGGAATACTGCAGGCCTGCTTGGATTAATTTAGTCCAGATTGAATAGCTTTTTGAAAACAAGGGGTTGTTTGATGTTCTTCACAGCGGGCGGACAGCACAAGGTCACTGCCGCAGAGAGCGGATTGGACAGAAGTCTGGATTAATTAACATACTCATCATGCACAGGAAGTGACTAAAAGACGCAAAGCCTCTCTGCCTCTTATGTTTTTTTACCTATGTGCGCATGAATGTGTGTGTGTGTGTGGGGGGTGCGTGTGTATGCTGCGTGTGTCTCCCACTGGTCGTTGTGGTGACTCCCTTCATAGCGAGGAGTGGCCCCTGTGGGGGGCAGTGACCCATTAAGCTAACCACCGCCTCCCTGATCAAATGTGACAATTAGGATTGTGCTGCTCGTCGCTAAACTCTCCTTAGCAACCTCTGCTCCACCCCTCTCTTTCTCTCCCTCCCTCAGTCTCTTTTCGTCTCTCTCCCTCTCTCTCTCTGTCTCTCTCCCTCGCTCTGCCCCATGCTTTCCTCTGTGTGTGTGTGCGCCTGCGTCTTCTATGCTAAGCTACTTTCACACATGTATTATGCAAGTCTACTATGTTCTTTGCTTCCAATCTTTTTTTGTAATTATTTATTTAATTTGTTTCCTTTATTTCTTCCTTTTGTTGTTCTTCTTTTCATCTGCCCACCGTCTTTCCTTCGACTCTCCCTTGCGAACAACTTCGCTTATCGTCGCTTCCTACTAGCCCGTTTCCCTCTGCAAGGGCTTGTTCTGCTCCTACGCTCTTTCCTTTATTTGCACCATGGTTCTCTCTTTCTCTCTGTATCTATATATATATATTCAGTATCAAATATTAGTTTTATCAAAGTGCAGTTTGTTTGGGTAAAGACACCTCAAGATTCCACCTCTTATCATCTGCAAAGGATTAACAACAGCAGTGGGCGGCCCTGGCCGCTCAGGAGGTAGATAAGGTTGGCTGGCAACGGGTATGTTGCTAGCTCAATCCTCGGCTCCTCCTAGCTGAGTGTCGAGGTGTCCATGAGCAAAACCCCTGACCCCAACTGTTCCCGATGAGCCGGCTGGTTCCTTGCGTGGTTGACACAGGCGTCTGTGTTGCTTTGTGAAGCGCTTTGAGTGGCCACCGGTTAGAAATGCGCCTTATGAATCCGGTCCATTTATGATTTACCAACAGCGCATTCAGTACAAGCACTCATATCTTTAACTTGCATTAGCTGCCGAGTTAGGATCTGAGTGTCTATGTGCAAGGATCTCTGAACCACGCAGAGTACGGAAGGGATTTCACTGATGTTGTCCAGTGTGTGTGTGCATTAGCAGAGAAGAGGCTGCCTCAGTGCCCTCTCTTACGGTTGACTGGCTACCATTCTTTAACCTCAAGACTTTAGCGGACTTGGAGGGTGGTAAAGATGGACTGTTATTTTGTGTTCAGATAAACGGCTGACATAAAGCGGTGTCTTTCACAGGTCGAGGGTGAAGGTAGCAGTACTTCATCTAAGACACAGATGCCAGGGTGAGCCATTCTGAAAGTCTCGCAGAGACTGTGGTGTCATCCGGCCAGGGAGGAGAGCTATAGCGTATTGTCATCGCTGTAGAGCAGGGATGGGCAACTTTCATGATAAAGAGGGCAACATTTTCCATCATAACCATCGAATTTGGTAGATATGATTTCCTGTATTCTGGTGCATTTTGGGGATGGCCACTACCTAAAAAATCATCCAGAATCATAACCTATGTATGGTATGTTAATTGAACCAACATACATTAATTTCATTTTTTCCATGCTCAAACAGCCACATGAATGGTCAGTATTTGTATCAGTGCAAAGGGCTCACATGCATCATCATTCAATGAAGTCAAAAAACTGAAAAACAGTGGCCCAACATTAAGTGCAACAACTCAATGAACTCAAACCCAACAAGCAGTTGTAGTAGTTGTAGTGGCGACTTAAGTGGATATCTTTAATGACTGATATCGCTTCTAAGCAAACTAGACGCATGGGTTTGCCTTCGAATTCTATGAATTCTTCTCATCTTTCTTGACCGAGTTTTCTGTAACTCGATCAATTATTATTATTCTTTTTTTTTTTTTTTTATGTGCGGGCCTGACTGAGTGAGGATGCGGGCCGCACTGAGTGAGGATGCGGGCCGCATGCGGCCCGCGGGCTGCCAGTTGCCCATCCCTGCTGTAGAGGATAATCGGTTCAGGTTGGGAGCTGAGAAACTTCTTCCTTTACATAAGCTGCCAAATCAGATTTTAGATTAATATCTAAAGTCTGATGGTAGACTAGCTCAAATATGGATAAAGGGGAGTTTCAATTCATTTCGCTTCATATTTGATCCGACCAATCATGTTGCTGGAGGTGGCAATCTGCAAGCACATTATTGGCTATTTACAGCCAACTCGGCCGGCAGCAGTAAACTGTAAAGAAAAAAGTGTCTTTAAAGGTTTCAATACTATGTATTTGGCTGCTGTAGTAGTACACTCATTGCTTCATAACGCTTCATAAACCGCCCAAAATTACTTTTCTTTTGTAACTACTTTAATCGTTTCTTTGTCAGGCTCTGTGTTTTCCCGCCAAGAGGTCCATGGGGGGACTGCTGGGCCCGAGATGAGCCTTTACTCAATCTGACCTAGACTCCTCTCTCACCTATGCTCTCCTATTGCCCCCTAAGGCATCTCCTCGTGGTAGGACTGAAACTTCTCAACACCAACTGATGCCAAAGCGAGAGAGAGACAGAGACAGAGACAGAGACAGAGAGAGAGAGCGAGAGAGAGAGAGAAGGAATAATTGCCGACTGCAAGTTGACCCAGACAGCCAGCAGGGTGGTCTGGTGTGGATAGGAAGCTTTTGAAGGCGTACCGGTTGAAGGGTTTATGAGTGACTTAATGGTGCAGATATTGGACTGCTGATGGCTGGCACCCTCTCCTCAAGGCATTTGGCATAAAGTCATTAGAAAGAGGACTGAGTGGGATACTGAGAGTGGAGAAGAGATATGAGCAATCACGAACACAATGATCGCAGCCATGCTTCTTATAGCTGCAAATCCAGATTATCACAGAGAGAGAGAGAGAGAGAGAGAGAGAGAGAGAGAGAGAGAGAGAGAGAGAGAGAGACACAGAGAGAGAGAGAGAGAGAGAGAGAGAGAGAGAGAGAGAGAGAGAGAGACAGAGACAGAGACAGAGACAGAGACAGAGACAGAGAGGAAAAGAGAAGCTATTACTTTCTTTCTTCCAGACAGACAGAGACAGATCATGGACAGAGCGCCCCCACAGCGTCCACCTATAACTCCTATGGGGTCATCTAAGCCTCCCTCTCTTTCTCTCTCTCAACCTCTGCTCAGCGGACATCCATTACCTCTCTCCTTGGTCTCCCTCCTACTCTCATATATCTATCTGCTCCTTTTCATTTAATCTTTTTCTCGTCTGCCCCAGTCCCCCAGTCCTTCCATCTGTCCAGCCCCCACCGCCCATACATTTAAGAGCAGCCGAAGCCAGCAGCGGAGCACACATCGGGGGCCATCATCCATCATGGCTGACTTCAGGCCAAACAGTTCTGAAAGGGAAACACAGACAGAGAGAGAGAGAGAGAGAGAGAGAGAGAGAGAGAGAGAGAGAGAGAGAGAGAGAGAGAAGAAGAAGAAGAGGCCTATGATTTTGGTGTACCTTTCTCCAGGCTGGATATTCCAGTGTTGTGCCCCAGCTGGGGCAAACCACTGTCATTTGGACAAAAGTTCTGTATTTATTTTTTTGGGGGGGGTAGTGTTTTTATCAGCAGTGAAAGCATCATTTAAAACCGGAAAGACTGCTGAGAAACTTATTTCTGTATTTTTGTGTTTCAGGGTACGTTTTATTTATTAAGGTTAAAACTCTAATTAAATTCAAATATAAAAAAACATGTTTCTTTTCTCGCCAAATGAGACAGACATTTAATTTTCGAAGAATTCAAAATCGTATGCATGTAAATGTAAAGCAACGTTGAAGTGCAAAGCGAAATGTTTAACGCCACGTTAAAGCAAATGTTTATATCACAAACTCGCATAAAAACCGTCCCATCGTGTCACCTCTCTGGAGGTTAAAGGTAATAAAAGCAGACAAACGGTAAATGATGCTGATGTGCGGCGCTTGTATCGCCCAGCGGGAGTTTGATTCAGCAACTATAACAGCATACACGGGGAGAATAAAAAACCAGGAGCAAACCACAGCCCGGGCTTCTCTGACCTACAACAGGCGGACGGTGAACTTTGTGTTTCACCTGACACACTAAAGGTCTGCAGGGAAGCTCGGGAGAGCATTAGAGGTGAGGCGGGGGAGGAGGTAAAGGGGGGAGGGGGAGGGGGTGCATTAGAAGCACCGGCACATTTCTTGTGTCAAATGTTCCCTTGCTACACTCAGCACAGGAACAGACGTTTCAAGCACTTAGCTGGTCTGACCGGCGAGACGGGGCGAGGATGAACTTTCATATTTTTCCTTTGGTGCTCTATCGTTCCGGGAACATCTATATGATGTATATGATGTATATGATGTACGCTTCATTTTCTAGTCATTAACATTACCAACAATGCAATTATGTACCGTAATGTATACAAGTATACTAGGTATACTATTTCAATCAGATTGGTATACTTGAGAAAATGATGCAAACGGAAGGAGATATAATCGAAATGAAAGAACTTGTATCTCGAAGAAAGTACATGTTTGTAATTTAAAGGAGCGCACTTATTTAAAATAGCAGTGCCCGCTCACAACAGGCCTGACAGCGGGCTATTTCCGGAACCTCTCATCTAAACAACGCCACGGGTGAAGTCGATTGGATGAACGCTTGTTGAGAAATCAAAAGTAAACGCTCTCTGCATTCCTGCGGAGACTCCCTCCTTTTTATTTAGATCTACTAACATATGCTTATGACGCTCCCCGCTCATACAAATCAAAAGCTGTGAAAGGTCAAGCTAGAAGTGGTTAACGTTTAAAGATTTATTAGAATAAAATACCAACGCGAAAGCACGCCGGGCCCTTTCCTTCAGGCCAACTGCCGAGACCCACTTTACCATATATGAACAACTCAAATCCACTTCCCTCTTCTCTAAAACCCTTTTTTGGTCTGCGTCCATCCCTCTGTTTCCCCTTCCTTCCATTTCTGTTTGTTTTTTTCCATTCCCATTTTGCGTAGAGAGTGGTCTTCCCTGGGCTCTTAACTAAATGGGATTAGAGTAGAGGCCATTATTGAGAGCCGGGCCACGGCATAGACGGCACGCTCCAATAAGCACTGCGTAGACTCAGAGGTAAAGGCCATGCCCCGAGTGTGTATGTGTGTGTGTGTGCGTGCATGCATGCATGGACTCTGTGCGTGTGTGTGTGTGTGTGTGTGTGTGTATGTATGTATGAATGTGTGTAAATATTTCTTTGTGAGACAGAGAAAGAGAGACAGAGTAAGTGAAAGAAAGAGAGAGCAAAGAAAAAGAGTGAGAGAGCAAGAGCTAGAGAGAGCTAGGAAGAGAGAGCTAGAGAGAGAGAGAGAGAGAGAGAGAGAGAGCTAGGGAGAGAGCTAGGGAGAGAGAGAGAGAGAGAGAGAGAGAGAGAGAGAGAGAGAGAGAGAGAGAGAGAGAGAGAGAGAGAGAGAGAGAGAGAGACACGGGAGCCTTCCCGATACTGTGTTTCTTAGAATGAACCCTTGACTGCAGTGTCTGACATGAGCAAGTGCATGCGGCGGCATACGTGCCGTGCTTTCTGCTTTGGGCTGAGTTTGAAACATCCCAGTGTACAGTACATCTATAATTCATACGTGTTAAACCTTGTAGTCGGGCTCAATCACTGCGTGCAATCAGTGACACATAAACTATAGAAGGGACAGGCTTGGAGATTGGAGCTCACAGGGGAGGATGGTTGTAATGCAACCAGATGAACGCACTCTCAGAAGCTCCCATTCAATCACTCACTCATTATGAAGACATAATTACACATCCACTCATCTTGACTGATGTGAAGTGTTTGCATTGCAGAGTAACTGCAAATATCCCAGGAAATAGCATATGGTAACAATTAAAAATATAACCGCAAGCAGTGATTAACGGGGTCCGAGCCAAATTAAAAGTCAAGAACAAACTAATGGTAGATATATAAATATAACATATAATTGTCATATTCAAGGAAAGATGTTCCACTTATAAACTTGAACTACAGCCTCATTCACATGATCAAAATGTCTATTGATAAGCACACAACATCCAGAAAACTCAAAGCACACATTTCTCAAGTGAATTTAGGGCTTTCTTCAAAGCATATACCTGAAAAATCTTTGAAATTCTGGGGAAATTAAACATTTGTAGTCATGAACACTAATGGAAGAAATATAAATATGACAGAGTTAATTATGAAGGAAAAATGTTTAATGAAGAAGTTCCCCTTAATGCCATACTGTGTCTTGGCAGTCCGATTCTTGGAAACTACTGAGCCGGAATGTTGATTGCCTGATGAATTTCAGGTGCTGTTCAATGTAGTGTTTCTTAAATGACAGGTTGTCATGTTCAGCTTGTTCATAATTCTCTAATCAGGATTCAAACTTTCAACCTAAGGTTCACCAGTGCACGGCATTATCCCGTTGAGCAACTGAAATTCCTGCACTGCATGAAGCCTCATTCACATGGTGAAAATGTCGATTGATAAGCACACAACATCAAGAAAACTCCAAACACACATATCACTAGAGAATTAAGGTCTTTCTTAAAAGAGTACAGATCTGAAAATGTGCACTGTTAATGGTATCCACTTAATGATAGCCGTATGGTAGATATACAATAACAAAATGGTCATATAGGCAAAATGGGTTGAGACTGTGGACGTTTGGCTTTTCTATGAAATTGTGGGAAAAGTAAACATTTTTAGAGCAGAAGACCAAAAAAAGATGCATCTGATTTGAGAGATTAATATGATGAAATAATTTTGAGTCCAGGTCAATCTAGTTAGGAGAAATAAGGCGAGTTCATATTTTTTTACCACAATTTGGGTTTATGGGTAGTGGGGGTATTGGTATCCACCTAATAATAGTTGTATGTTTTTTTATACAATAACAAAATGGTAATACAAGAAAAATGGGCTAACTGCTCCAACTTTATTGGCCAATATTTCTCAAATGGAACTAAATAAAACAAATTATGCTAATGGTTTTTGTGAGGCTTGGTCTAAAGATTTTATGTGACGATTTTGGATTATTTTTGTAGCCTGTGAATCTTTTTATCATGTTTAGCTTTAATATGAAATTTTGGGAAAAGTAAAATTTTTTAAAGGGCATAAGACCGGAGTTAGATAGATGCATCTGATTCTAGAGATTAATATTCTGAAAGAATTTTGAGTCCAGGTCAATCTGGTGAGGAGAAATAAGCCTAATTCATGATTTTTACAATAGCGCCACCTTTTGGTGCAGTACCACAAATTTGGGGTTATGAGTAGTGGGGTTATTGGTAACCTTACCTGAACATTTCAAGAGATTTCGACTTACGGTATAGGCTGCAGTATGCCTTTTACAGAAATTGAGGGGGAAAAAAAAGTTACAGAAACAATAGGGGACCAAGCAGTTTCGCTGCTCGGACCCAGGGGCGGACTGGCCATCGGGAATACCGGGGACATCCCCGGTGGGCCGATGGCCCAAAATACTATTATGTACCGGCCCCCGCCCATCATCGCATCAGCCCTACAATGGTTATCACAGCGGCACAAGCGTAATTTTCTCCAAGAGCTATACCTATCTAATCACAATCGCACCGACTGACTTTTATACTGCTACTCGCAATCGGTCTTCACACTCATGGTGACTATTTTTCGCTTTTTTTTTAAGTGTCTTCTAATATGTGTTTTACAGACTTCGGAAGTCCAAAGTAAGAAAAGATCTCCACCTTATTAATAAACACCTCTAAATTGGTTCTTACACAGCCGAAGTGTTCTCAGCTGTGTGGATTGAGGTAGAGAATTTGGATTTGCATACATACACGCAACGCGGCACCCAGTTCTACGCATGCGCTCAACCCATGAGGAGAAAGGGATTGTTTGCGGCGAATGTCTCCAGCTTGAGACCCGCTGAGGGACCACCGCCGGAGGCGGAGGTGCCTAAGCGCTGCCCGGCAACGATCCCTTTCTCCTCCTTGTCGTGGTTCAGTCTACTTCACATTGATGAGGACGTTGAAGAACCAGGAACGTCGGAGAACCCAACGCGGTCGTTTGAGATTCATAATATCGGCTCACACATCTTTTGGCCGTTATAATATTATATGATATAGATATCTATGTAGGCTATATGATAATATTTTGATATAGAGCTCCAGGACTCCTGTGTGTTCTAGAATATTTACAGAACACGGCTAAAGGCTGTGTGAGCCTCGCCATTGCGATACATCCACTGTAAACAGAGCGAATGCTACCGTGGCTGCAAGCTGCTCAGGGCCACACCCCCACCCTCCTCCTTGACCCGCCTCGCTCCTCCTCATTTGCATTATAGCTACAGCCACCAAAACAGCGCATTTGGGGGAAGCTCAATGTGCGACTGGCTCGGAGTGGCTATAACTCTGCACCACGGCTGAATTTCGGGAACGTCGTTATGTAACTTACTGTTTTGTTATGCACCTTCAGCACCCCTACACACACAAACAATCACACACCCAGCATGCAACACTACTGATACCACTGATGTTCACACCCCATCGTATGTTCTGTTCTGTTCATTTCTAATATATTGTTCATGCTAATTCTACCCTCTGATTCCAGTTTCTTTATTGTGTGGTCTTTCTCTGCTGACATTCATTCCTTAAGGCTTTGTAGTTATACTTGTATAACCATCTGATACTAGCCAAGAGTTAAGCATATTCATCTAGCAAACTATACCTACCTTGGAGTGTTACAATAGCCAATAATCATTTTATTCCATGTGTCCATCCAGGCAAATTGGTGGATCCAAATGTTATTAAAAAACAAACATACATATATGATGTAATTTCTTTGTAATCATCCAAAATAATGTTAAGTGTATGGGTATTTTTCCCAGAAGGCCACTGACTGTTCGATACGCGCGATCCATTGAGTGGGCAACGCGGCGTGTACTTAGTGGGCCGCTCGCCGTGTATTGAGTGGGCCGGTCTGACAGAAACTCCCGGGCCACTTTTTTCCCCCAGTCCGCCCCTGCTCGGACCCCTAATAAACACAGGATCAGCCACATGAAGTGAGGATACTTTTTTCATTCATTTTCAAATAAATAGGTAGCTTTTCTATGATTCCATTGGTGACATATTTGAGAAGCGCTATTAAAAGACAGAAGATGTGCATTCACAGCAGCCTTTTTTCGTCAGGGTTGAAGCGTTGAATTTCGCAACTCTATAGGAACAACCCCACAGCAATACAAACAAAACAAATGAAACAAATTTCCACAGAGAAATAAAATCCACTCCAAAAAGGGTTCACGTTTCAATGGAGCAACATCTAAAATCGTTGGAGAATTACAATTAGCTTTCAGTTAATAGGAATTATTTTGCTGTAAAAATGGATCCCCTTCCACTACAGAATATATTTTCCTTGCTTAAATATAAAAGGCAGAATGTAAATCCCAGGCAATTACTCATGGCAATTAGGGATAATGGTGCAATAATGTTGGTAAATTTTGCAGCCAAGATTGTGTGAGTGTTTGCAGTTCATGAAACCTGCCGCCTACACACAGTATATAGGTTGGAGTGCGGCAGAGCTGTGCAGGATATATGAGCGGTGTATATACCCGAGCTTTAGTCAAACCAACACACTCAGACAGCCTCAGGCTCCGTCTCCAGATTAGACAGCCGATCTCCAGCGAGTCTGACATTTCCGGAACATTCTAGAGAAGGGTGTTCAGGGCTGAACTCTGTACCCTTGGGTTCTGACAAGCTAAAGACACAGTGCATTTTTTCTTTTTGTTCTTTTTGGTGTGTTGACCATCGCAAACGATTTGAGATTGAGAATGAAAAGATAGTTGAAAAGAATATCTATAAGAAGAGGTTTAACTCATTTTCCCATTGAAAAACTGCCTTTTGTGGGTGCTGTTCACCCTTCAAACCCCTCATTCCTCTTACAATTTCACCTGTACCACAAATATTTTCTGTTTGAGTTCACATTACGCAAGCAACTGTTTTGTGACCCTTAGTAGAATAACTAACAAAAACGGAAAAACTGTCGTGTTCATGCTTGAATGAGCCTGTTGATCCAATTTAACCATTGTTTACGTGCAGTAGAGTAAAATAAATATACCTCCTTAAATTCACCAATTTCAATAGACGGAATCAGAAAGAGTAGAGAAGTGCAAAATGGTATCAGCTGGGCTTACCGGAGCTAGCTGGATCTATTGATCACTGAGACACTTAAGCAAAGTAACAGAACCAAAGGAATAATGGTTGGATAGAAAATGTAGAAAAGTCGGTATTCTGGCTACACATATCTCGCTTGCTCTTAATTCGCTTGTGTCAATTGCCCATTACACAGAGAATAATCCGATGCTCCTGTTCCTGGTATTTGTGCCGGCCTTATACTCACAAAAATACGACTTTCAGGAAAATAAAACGTGTTTTGCTCAAAAATTGCCCACCAACATAAGTCATTCTGGGTAGAATGTGCTCTTGCCGTACATTCTCCCAAGAAATAACCTTTTTCCTTTTGAGTGAAAGAGGTTTGCGTTGATGCAACAGCCCATAATACCTGTGTGGGCCTGGTTAGGGTTTGATGATCGGCCCTAAGCATGATTTCTCTGCCTGCGAGGAGCAGCAATAGACGGTCCAAATTGAAGTGGACAAAACAGCCGTGGGGGCTGAAATGGTCATTATTGGATAAGTGGTCCCGTGAATGAGCAAAACCCAGCATGAATAAATGAACAGGTACACAGGGAGGAGGGAAACACATCTCTCTCGGCACCGCGTAACATCCGCAGAGGACGGGGTGTTAGTGCTTTAACTCAGCTGGGGGTGCACTAGAGTGTGGTCGACGAGGGGCCGGTACTGTCCCTCCGGTCCTCCCTGCCTGCTCTACGGGGACTCATTCACGGGCACGGTTTAGAAAGAGCTCAGGAGGGGGGGGGGAATCTGCTAAGTGTGTAAATGTGTGAGTGATAAAGTGACTGTTGCAATAGAGTAGGTTGTGGTACTTGTGGATCATTCAAATGGATTTATTACAAACGCACTCAGGCGTCCTCGTAATCCCACCCACTTGGCCTAGATGCTATCTCTTTTTTTCTCCTCTTACATTTTTTTCTTTTAAACACGCATGCGAACCGCCTATGCATTTGAAATGTGCACATTATCACAGCATAACAAAATACACTGAACACATTTGCATTGATGT
>NC_082403.1:11402145-11429645 GCF_031168955.1 Gadus macrocephalus
ACACAATTCACACACACACACACACACACACACATACATCACCCCCCCCCCCCCCCCCCCATCCGTCAATTTGAGGCATAGCATGCAAAACAAATGCATTCATCTCTCTATGAAGTCCCATACAGAAGACCAAGATGTCTTTTAGCATCCTAATCCGTCCCAGAGTGTGATCTATGAATGGGGTCTTGCCCGCCGCCCTGCCGGGGTCAACCCTTCTGGCCGTACGACCTCGGCTATAGCGCCCACTGAGGGTTACCCCAGCAAACGCCCCATGGGAGTGCACGGAGCCCGGGTTCTGGGAGGAGCAGATTTATGAGGCTCCATTAGGCCTGCTTTATTACTGTAAGTAACAGTGAATAATTGTTTGTAATCAGGACATTGGGCTGGTGAGAAGAATATTAGGGGGCTCCTCGTAAATCATTTGGTAAATACTAGAGTGAATACCGAGCTGTGTGTGTGTGTGTGTGTGTGTGTGTGTGTGTGTGTGTGTGTGTGTGTGTGTGTGTGTGTGTGTGTGTGTGTGTGTGTGTGTGTGTTGGAAGGAGGGGTTTGTCTTTGCGTGTAGTGCGGGGTTATTATAATGAAAAACGGCGCTTGTTTGTAATTTAACCCGTGTGTAGAATGCACACACGCGCACACACACACACACATTTGTATTAACGTCTGTACACATTCTCACACACACCCCATTACCCAACCGACGTATAGCCGAAAAGGCACTTATGAACAAATTTAAATTGCTCATAGCCATAGGTACTGGTTACCTGGGCAACCGGACGGCGGTGGCGGGAAAAAAATGAGGAGGGAGTGTGTCAGGGTTTCAACCCACACTTCCTTAATGGCTACTGATATAAGCCTGTGCCACGCGCGCTACCTCATCCTCGCTATTGGGTCTAGTGGGGAACATGTGGTGCAGCCGGAATAATGGAAATTAGACGCGACGGAAGAGGTTTATCTCAATGAAAGGTAGGGTGGGTTGGAATAATAACCCAGCTGCATAATAACATCACGTTCACTGTAACGCGGTTCCGAAATGAATGCACGCATTCAGTTCGGAACCGCCGTTACAGCGAACGTGAGACACTTGGAAGATGTATTCATGACGGATGTGCTGCAATAACTCGGAAAAAACACTCTCCCCTGTCCCCGCTCCCCCACCAGTGTTCCAGGGAATAATGCAATTCCCTACTCCAAATTAAAAAGAGAGAAAACTACAATTCCCAGACCTGGTTGCTCCCTGAGGGCTTTATCAGCAAGGCTATAAAAGGTTTTGAGAGTCTACCTCTCAGGGGACATGGGTTTCATTGCCAGGGCTTTCTCCTGGGGGTAATGAAGCGCTATTGATTCGGTGACACCGCTGATTAAAATCAATCTTACATTCCCAGAGTGTCCTATCGGCGGGGGGGGGGGGGGGTGGGGGGGGAGTGTGCAGACCATCAATAAGGGAAAGTGTGGACTTGGGTTGGTGTTTGTTGTCGTGTCCATGTCCACATCAGTCAATAGGGTTTGATTGATGTGCCCTCCTTATGGGCCCATGTCAAGACATGTCAGGTAAGAAAGAGAAATCATGAATTGTATACATGATACAGTTCTACTACAAAGAATTATTATAATGTTAAGAATAGGAATAATTAAAATGATCATGTATTTATGTAATATATAAATATAATATATTAACATTGTTTTGTGATTACTATTATTATTTATTTTGTCTCATGATTTTTATGATTATCATCCCAATCTTCATAATCATCATCCTCTCCCTTCTCATCATTATCATCGGGTGGGGGGGAGGGGGCTTAGAGTGCATAAGGATGGGACATGCCATCCATTATGTTGTTGGAACGTTTGCCCTTTTGGAGGCTGTAATTACTGTACACGACCCTACAAATGAGCCTGGGTTGACTACTGCCAGCGGAGTAACAGATCTCTGCAGTTCAGGACCCTAAGCTACTGTTCTGTCAAACCGAGTGCACATCGCTGCACGACTCGGGTTACACAAGTAGGCCGCTGTGTTCATGGATCGGCGTCCAACGTTCACACCGTTAACCCTCTGGGATAACTTAACAGTGAGCTTGATGTTCCTTGCTGTGTTTCTATTTATTATGACCTTGGAAATACAACAGAATGTAGAATTCTTGCTGGAGGACGTGGTGGGCGATAAATGGTGTTGAACTGTGGTCCAAACAGATGGGTGGTTTGTGTTTCAATGTTGAATCCCTAGGCCATAGCAATGGCCAATTTTAATTTGAACGAGTCATCGAACGATTAATTTAAAAGTTGATACAGGTTACAGTCTACATCCATAACTCTCAGTTAAATATCATCCAATAATAAACGGATTGATCGATGAGAAGATTGGCATTGTATTTATATTTTTTTGTGAATAAAGTTGATCAATCAGGGCAAAATGCACAATGGTTGAGAGAACACCCGAAAAAGCCTCCCAGACAAAGAGGAGGGTAATGCATTTTAAACTCTCCCACACAGGTCACACACACACACACAACTGCGGTGATCCACTACTGCTGACTGTCAGCTGAATGTTTAGCAGGAGGAGAGTAGTAGTACATAAGGCAAAGGGGCACCTGCAGCTATATGGCGGCCCTGTAAGTGAACTGCGTCATTACTTTACCGCTAACTCCTCCCCTGCTAACACCACCACCAACCCCACCTCTACCATAATCATCAGACACTCTACAGCACAGCTGCATGATTCACCATAGAAAATCACTTTGTTAAGTTGCCTTCCAAAAACAGACCTAAATGATTTCAAAACATCTAAACATGATAATTGATAACGAACACCCCCGTGATTGATTTTGTTTATAGACATCAGCTGTGTACTGCTGTGTACTCAATACCACAGGTGTGCAGCAGCGGCTTAACGAGCCAGAGAAAAAAAATGAAAATAGTTCAAATAAAAAAGGTGAGGAAAAAAAAGAAGGTAAAAAGGGTACTGCAGCATGACAAGCCCGGTGTTTACAACAAGGATAAAGAGGATCCTTGTCTCTCCCATCTACCATCAATAGGGCCTCAGATCCGTGGCAAAATACGTCTCCTGCAATCAATAGACAAACGGGCTATACTCATTTGACAGAGGAGTGTATCAGACACTCTCCAAAAATGATTGATTTTGGAAGCTAGCCGAAGGAGCGCATTGAAAAAAAAAAAAAAGGGTGCTTTTAAATTGCTGCGAGTTCTGCTAGGACACCTCATTTCACGAGATCAATACACCGGCTACATTTTAGACGCGACTTCAACTCAAGTATGATCGTTGTGAGAAGGATCTTTTTTTACAGTGGTGGTACCACAGTTCCCCAAGATCCAGAACCAGCCTAATACTCCTGCTGGTAGACCAGGCTATATTTGGTTTTGGATTTGGTTAAATCGATTCAAAATGAGTCATCATGATAGCTAGGTTCATGTATTAGTTTGAAGAAGCCTACTTATGCACTTATGAAATGTTTAATTTAGGTATAAGCCTGCATGTTGAAAGATAAAAGTGATGCATAACAGAAATCCACATTTCACATTCTAATAATGTTATTAAGGGGTATCAACGTTTTCATTAAGCATCAGGAAATTATGCTCCGTGAAATCCATGGCAAACTCACATCACTTCGGGTAATTGATTTCCTTCTACTCCTGAAGAAGATTTAATGGGCTTGAGTCTATTCTCCCTTCTGGCCACGTAGCCATGCGGGTGACCAATTTCCGTACGTTCTCGTGGCCGAGCCAGGCCACTCACATTACGGCGACGTTGAAGCTGAATGAAGCCACAGTGTTCAGACTCTGAGGAATTCATCAGAATCAGCACCACATCAGCCCCCAGAAATACTGAGCATTTCCAAGACAGGGTTTATGAGCTGGTTTTTAGATGCATGTTGATATACTTTTTGATAATTTCCTGACAAGATATTTAGTCTGTAAATGTTGTTATTTTACCTGTTTCGATCCTGTGGTCTGTTACTTTTTTCAAGTGCCTTCATGAGGGGTGAAATGAGGAGAGAGTGAAGGAGGCAGCATGGGCATACCAAGACAAAAAGCACAGAGCCTGGAGTCTTTCTTCAGAGCGCTTTGTCCCTTTGTTAAGGGTGTTCAGAGCACTGCAGCCTGAAGATCCCTGAACTTTTCTGCAAAGCGCTTCTGTCATCACCGTTGCTTTTTCAACCAACAAATTACCGGCGAAGCTCAAGAGGTCAGCTGTCACACTAATATTTAATTTCGGGAAAAGAGTAGTCATTACATATAAAGGATGGACTCTACAGTCAGTTACTTTCACAAATCCAATCTGTAATGTTTGTGTCCGCACCACGCATGGATAGTAATGTGCGCAGAAGCACTGTTTTGGATTTCATTTTACGATGTTAACATAGGTCCTAAAAATAGTCATTCAATTTCAAAGAGTTAAGTGCAGGCATTAAGCAAAACATTTTAAATCGATTGAAAGTTTAGGCATAAAGGATGAAATGGTTACACTTATGTATGGGGTTCGGGAGATGGCCAAGTTTAGAATTAACCAGAGGTGGGTAGAATAGCCAAAAAATGTACTCAAGTAAAAGTACTGTTACTTTAAGACTATAAATACTCAAGTAGAAGTAAAAGTATTCATACAAATAATTACTCAAGTAAGAGTCAAAAAGTATGCAGTGAAAAGTCTACTTAAGTACTCAAGTGTACAAGTACTGAGTTTCTCCGGATATATTTTTTAAATATACAGGGCAACACAAACGGTACAAAATAGACACGAACAAAATATAAAACAGCAATGTTCAAATAAAGATATGTTAAATAACATCATTTTAAATAAAACAATTAATAAGGTCTTTAAAAATAAAACTAATAACCCTTGAACTAAAACAATAAATTAATTATTTTATTCTTAAATACATCAACCTTTAAATCCAATTATCAAAACCTGCTGGCAAACTCACTTTATGTATGAAACTACAGAGGCAGAAAAAAAGAGACCAATCAGACTCACACACACCCAGACTCAGGGCATGCATAGTGAGTACAGGGAGAACAGGAAAGCTGTGTCACAGAAGAACAGTGTCTTGGTGGTTGTGAGTGTTTGTGAGTTTGTGTCAATGTGATTGTGAGTGCGTGATTGTTAGTGTCTGAGTTTATGTGATTGAGAGCTTGTCTGATTGTGAGTGTGTGTGAGTTTGTTTGATTGTTACTGTTTGAGAAGTTGTGATTGTCTCTTACAGTTTCAGAATCAGCGGTTTCTTCCATTTTCTCGACTTTTTTCTATTAAAAACACTTGTCATGTGACTGAAGTGGCTGTATTTGATTGGCAAGATCATTTTGTCAGGTTTGTATTGGTTGAAATAGTGACGTGATAGAAATGTTGGCTGCAGACGTCCCTCGGGAAGAGAAATGGCATGTAATAAAAAAAATGATATGAAAAAAGAAAGTAACGGCCGTCACGTAGCCATATGGAACGGCGTAAAAGTACCGTTCTTTCTTCAAATATACTCAAGTAAAAGTATGTTGCAATAAAACTACTCCCGAAATTACAATTTATCCAAAAAGTTGCTCAAGTATTTGTAACAGAGTAAATGTAGCGTGTTACTGCCCACCTCTGGAATTAATACACACATCACACACCTGCACACACGTACACTCACACACTGATACAGTATGTTTACATGGGACAGTTAGATCGGATTAAGCCTTATATCAATTTTGCTACTGGAACGGACCGTGTCAATTATCCGAACGTACATGGCCTTTAACAGATCGGACAATGGCCGGAGCATGGCTGAATCCGTTACCCTAGGTGACGCTGTAGCCCTTTCAACAAGTGGTTATAGAGCCACTTCCTGTTGACCTCTACGTCCCAGCAACAACAAACTCAGGCGACATTCAAGAAAGATGTTTTCAGTAGACAGCTGTCTGTTCACTTCGGGTCCATGTCATTTCTCCCATGATCCATTGTTCCGACCTCTCGGTCGTATGCGGACTCCTCCGGCGGCGGAACAGCGGGAGGAATCCAGCCGGAGGAGTCTGCATACGACCTCGTCGGAACAATGGAGCGTCGGGGAAATGACATGGACCCGAAGTGAACTGACAGCTGTCCCGCATACGGCAACAATCCCTTTCTCCTGCATGTAGCGTTTCAATCTGGACTTCAGAGAGTCAAAGCCAAAGTTCCTTTCCCCCAATTCCTTCTCCATCATGGCCAAGATAACCCCCACTACGAGGCTTTGTTGTACCGGAGAGTCTGAGAACCCGACGCAGTCTTAAGATTCATAATATCAGAGAATATCCCTGTCAGTTCGGTCGGGGCACAATGAATGAAAAAAGATTGTATACGTGTTGTAAAAAACGTTTATTTTGACAGATGTGCCCGAAGTAACTACTTTACAACCTTGTTGATGAACAACGTTTAAGAAAACATGAACTTTAAATTCATCATTGGGTGAAATCTAAGTGTAGTGTTTACTGGATGCATGTTGATGATGAAACACTTCTTATAGGGGGTAATGGCATGACACCGCCTCCTCCATCTTCTGCGTCACCTTTTTAAATAAATCGCTGTTTCTGGTTTTCCGACGGCGACAACCATAAACATATAAAGAAATAATCAAAATCTATAAAGAAATAAGAATTGTTGATATGTCTATGGCGACAACAACACGACTACCGTCTCCTTCGACTTCTGGCTCACGTCCCCCGGCTGCAAGATCTCGAGCATGCGCAGAATGCGAAGTCCGATACAAGATCCGATGAGGGTTTACATGCAGGCAGAGATCGGACTATGATCGAGTTATCTAGGTGTTCTTATCCGATCTCGCTTGTCCGTTCATGTACCAATTTCGGTCCGAAGTAGATCGGGTAAAGATGTTTACATGCATTTTAAAAGTCTGGTTGAGGTCTTATTCGATTCTTTATCCGATAATGACTCTGCATGTAAATGCAATGACTGATGGACAATGTGTTGACACAGTGTTTCGACACCTTTGCGTCTGGAAATCGGGTCAATTGTGGCTCCGTTTTCTGTACACTTCCATGAGTCTGTATTGTCAGCCAGAATTATCACAAGCACAGTCTGTCTAATACTTAACACTGTCAGTACTTCTAATAAGACACTATGTGGGGTGCTATGTGGGAGAGACATACAGACAGAGACAGAGGTAGAGAGAGAGCGTTCCCACATAGGGCCCAAAACAAAATGGACCCCATTATTATAATACCCCACCAGATGACACGCTTTAATGGAGGGTCTAAAACAAGCAACTGTCCAGTTAAATAATCCAACGAGATGAGATCATTTAAATACGGTTTCAACAGCACAAGAACCATCATTGCATTAACATCTGTCTTTTTAAACATTGAATGTTCCCAGCGTCTCATCGCAGGGCGTGAGTGAGGGGTGGAGGAGACTCACTCAGCCGGGAAGAAGACGTTGTTTAATGAGGAGGAAGCTCAGCGTGTCCTTATCGGGGTGTACACCGCTCTGTCACACCGAATGCATCCGCACATGGAGACCATTTCGCCAAGTCTATAGATGGAAGCTGAATGTGTTGTGCTGAATGTGTTGTGTTATTCGTGTGTGTGTGTGTGTGTCTTTTTATTGAATGTGTGTTTGGTTGTGCCTGTCTTTATGTGTGTGTGTTTGCTTGTGTGTGCGTCTTTCCGTGTGTGCGTGTGTGTGTGTGTATGTCTGCGTGTGTGTGTGTCTGTGTGTGTGTGTGTCTGCGTGTGTGTGTCTGTGTGTGTGTGTGTGTGAGAGAGAGTGGGCAAAGGGGATAAGTGAGACAGTTATAGGCTGGCACAGGCACACACACTGCACGGATGTGTTCTCTCACAGACACACAAACAAAAATACACACACCTAAATCAACACTTACACACATCTTAAGGCTATACAAGCAGTGTTGCAAGGTAGCCCACAAGGTTAGCGGTGGTGCAACTGGGGTAGAGCAGGGTGGCGATAAGACTCCTCACGTGGGTTCAGTAGAACCACACACAACATCAAAGGTTAATCGGAGGCCTGGCCTGGCCGATAAGACAGGACACAGAGAGAGACAGACAGAGAGCGAGAAAGAGACAGAGAGTCGAAGAGACAGATAGAGAGAGAGACAGAGAGACAGAGAGAGACACGGAGAGACTGAGAGACAGAATCGAGAGAGAGAGACGGAGAGTCGGAGAGACAGAGGGAGAGACGGAGAGTCGAAGAGACAGAGAGGGAGAAAGAGAGACAGAGAGAGATGGAGAGACGGAGAGAGACTCAGAGAGACAGAATCGAGAGAGAGACGGAGAGTCGGAGAGACAGAGGAAGAGACGGAGGGTCGAAGAGACAGAGAGGGAGAGAGAGAGATGGAGAGACAGAGAGAGAGTCAGAGAGACAGACAGAGACCGACAGAGAGTCGGAAAGACAAAGAGACCAAATAAGAGACAGAGAGAGAGAGGGAGAGGGAGAGAAAGAGAGCAAGAGAGAGAAAGAGAGCAAGAGTGTGCAAGAGAGAGAGTGCGAGAGCGAGAGAGACTTATTGTCGGAAATCCATCGAATCTCTGTGTACGTTTCATAAAGAGGGTTCAATCCTCAACTGAAATTCATGGCAACACGTTTCGTTTGAACATCTCACAGGGCTCCGCAGATTCAATGTCTTTGTGACATATTTGTAATACTTTTTATCCCCCCTGAAGGAGTATGTTGATGCTTTAGTAAGTATAGAATGGCTCGTACCATAATTGGCTTAAAATACCCCTGTGTGTGTTCAGTTTCGTTTAATCATTTTATTTTTTTATTATTTCCATGACGTATTATATCAGCGTGTGTGTCCCCGTGCCGAGCTAATCCTCACCTCTCCCCGAGTGTTATGTGAGGCTAGTATAGCGCAAAATGATCATTGTATCATTTCTGTATCAAGGTTTGGTTCAAATTGGGGAATCTAACCTGAGCTAATGTGGCTAATCTGTGAAAGTCATATTTGTACGGGCAGAATTGATATCAAGGTGTGACTTCAAATGTTGATTAACACAATATATCAGCAATTTGTATAACGCTGCCTCTTCAAATTCAAGAGGGGCACAGGAGCCAATTTGTTTTCTATTTAATTATTTCATTTTTCTTTCCGAAGTACAACTTTCTCTGAGGTGAACCGAAAACACTTTAGAATAAACAACTCGAATCACAGCAAAAGTCAATGACAAAGTCAAAGTAGTTGAAGCAATATAAAAATAATATTGAAACATTCCATTGACACCTGCCTGCCACACTCAGACAGATTCACGGTCCTAATTCCGGGTCTTCTAACCTATGCATCTGAAATCACTGTGGCTTGCTTTGAATAAAATAGTCTTCTTAACCACTGAATAGTAGCTAGCTAATTTCCCCCTATTCTGCTATAGTGCTTCTGCTTGAAACACCTTCGTTCTTTCCTCTCAGCTTCCATTAGATCACTGTGCTTCCTCCCCTATTCGAGCCCCCCCCCCCCCCCCCCCCCCCCCCCGCGTCCTCTCTCTCTAGCTTTCTCTCTCTCATTTTGTTTGTTAAACAGCTCGGCTAATGAAGCAGCTTCTTTCCTTCCTCTGAACACACCACTGATTAGCATCCACACATACCTGCAGGCAGGCCGTGATCTCGTTCTCTTGACTTTTGTCTTCCATTGATTCAATATATCCGTCGCCGCTCGGAAACACTGTTAAACAGACAAATATTTATAATTCATCCTTCGTTTCTGTGTACTCTTCCGGAGTAAGGGTACACGTTTTTTTTGTGATCATGTGTCTGTGAGTCTGTGTGTGTGGCGGGGAGGGAGGGGCGAGGAACTGCGAGAGCGAGTGAGGAAGTTAGAGATAATAACGGCAATGAAATGTGGGGCCCGCATTAAACCGAGATTGATCTCCTTTGTCTTTGTGTCTGTTCCTTTGCTAATTACTGGGGATACAGTCAAATGAAAAACAATTGACTGTAATGGCCCACCATAAACCAACAGTCAAGGGGGAAGCGTTGCCACTGTTTACCCTCAGCAGCGGATGAATCGCTTGCCCTCCTCAGATCCACAAGCAGCCACCTCATCCATGGCCCTTTGCCACGCCATGTTGGCAGACAAACGTAAACAACGCCCCATACATAAACATACATCACTTCTCCATCACCCATGATTGCAGCCCACGGTCACCCACGGGTTATCGTATCAAAAAGCCGATCCTCTCGCAAGGACACCTCCGGTAACCATCACGACGACGACACCAACAAGTGTGGACCGCCCGACGCTACGGCCCCCACGACCGACTCAACGTGGAGAGGCTTGGACCTGGTGTCAACACCATTACAATGATAGGCGCCCCTCTCCTGAGAAGATATTACACTTAAGTACACACAGGCGTCTTCGATCCGGGGGGATAGGGAAGGACTGTATGCCCCCCCCCCCAGCCAGCAATGTTCTGTGTGGAGGCCTTTCTGTCAATAGACAAGTAATGGTTTTAGAGGCTTTGATAGACACGCTGCAGTGTGTGTGCCAGTCAAGGAAACAGTGTCAACAGTAGATATATATAGATGTGTATCTTTGAAGATGTATCTTCTGAACACACACACTCAAACCACTCGTGTAAACGAGTGGTTTGAGTGTGTAAACTCTCTGTCGTGGTGACCATCTCTCTCTCTCTCTCTCTCTCTCTCTCTCTCTCTCTCTCTCTCTCTCTCTCTCCTCTCTCTCTCTCTCTCTCTCTCTCTCTCTCTCTCTCTCTCTCTCTCTCTCTCTCTCTCTCTCTCTCTCTCTCTCTCTCTCTCTGCTTCACCACACTGTGTCCCTCTCTCTCTCTATTCACAGTCCTATACAGTCATTCTTCCATTCGCTTTTTCGTGCACACATGAACGTGAATTCAAAAGGACATTTAGAGTAGAATTTGTTCCTGACTCGCAAATACAATGTGGGTGTTATTTATAAGTGTATGGTGTGTTAATTGAAGTATAGTGTACGTAAGCACGTGCTTCTTCTTACTCAGTCCATGAGACAGGGCCACTGATGCCATGTGACCAGAAACCATAGATTCTGTTTTAAGGATAACATGAATGTCAATGCTGTGTTGTTTATTATTCAAAGCTTATTTTCCAGAACAAGTATATGCCCCTATTAAAAGAAGATGACGCCGGATTACATGGACATTTGTTGGTGGTCACTGGAACAAGGGAGAGGGGTTATGGCAGCAGTGATTTAGCGATACGTCGTAAACAGATTGATGTCAGACATTGTAAACAGCGTACACACATGGGCATGAATCTCTCGGTTATAAACTACCTTTTGATTAAAAAACATTAAATGACAATGGGGAAAAGCACATGCTGACATAAACGACGGTCTGGCGGCAAGAATACATGCATATGCACACGCATACACAGAAAAACAGGTAGACAGACAGACATGCATACATGAATAGATTTCCGGCAAATGAGGATCGGAGTATAAAACGTTGGGGAGAAAGCACCAGAGCAGATGTTATGTGTTTTTGAAGTCGTAGTGGAATGAAGATGGAGGGGAGAAGGGTGTGAGTGGGGGATTCTTGCTGTTGTGCATCTCCATTAGAGGGGGGTCTAATAATCTCCATTGATTGGTCTAATAAGACGAAGTAACCACGTTAGCTCCAATCTAACGAGTTATTTTGAGGTAAATGCTGAGCCAGTTGGCGGGCAGAGCACAGAAAATGTACGATAATGCGATCAGCCCCGTTCCATGGAGCCTTTTAGCTGCTGTGTTTGTCCCCTTAGTCGAGCGATTTTGGCATTTTCCCAAAAACATTTGCAGAACTCGGCTCGCTGGGTTAAACATTACCGTTCTGGAGACGTTGGAGAACCTAAGCCTTGGAACAACATGACCTCCACGCGGAAGCGTTATACTGTACATCCGGAAGGGGGGGAAGTGGGAGCCGGAGTTAAGGGCCCCCTGGGAGCCAGGTCATATGCCATTGCTGACAGTAGGCAGGCTGTTCTACTGTATCCGGCTCCCAGAAAGCCATGTGTTGTTTTCCTTGTTTCTACTCACACTATGGCGCTTGCTTACTAATCGCACAAAACATAAAAAAATAATAGGTAATTATTGGAAGTTGGCAAGGCGACTCTGCACCTATCTCCCTCACTACCCCCCTCTTGTTTAATAGTCAATACATTCTCACATTCTCCATCTCTGTGGTTACCACTCAGTCCCTCTCTCTCTCTCTCTCTCTCTCTCTCTCTCTCTGTCACTCTCTGTCACTCTCTCCATAAAGCATGGTGATACATCCCGTAAATCAGTTTACCCTTGGCTATGAGGTGGGGAGTCAGTATAGCAGAGACAGAGGACAATTCTGCGAGACCCATCAATGAGGCGAGACACAGAGACAGAGAGAGCGAGAGAGCGAGAGATGGAGTGAGAAAGACACAGAAGGCTATCAGTTGGAATGAAATGGATTTTTAAAGAGCGCCGTGGAGGCTCTCCTCTCTCTCCGTATCTGGATCTGATTTAATGAGCGGTTCCAGAGGTCGGATGTCCACAGTCTCCGCGTCGCCCCCTGGACCGGCTCCTCGGCGCTGCCTCCACCTCCTCGGCTCCTCTGACTCTTTCCATCACCTCCATCACCTTCCTCCTCCCAATGGATCCCTCCTTAATATATTTCTCCTCTCCATGCCATCGCCACCGCCACCCCCACCCCCACCCAGCCTGCCTGTCTGCCTAGCGCCAACGCCAGCCATCCCATCCCCCCCCCCCCCCCCCCCGTCTCCCATCTCCACTGCCCACTCACACACAAACACACATACACACACAGTAACACACACATACCCACACACACACACACACACACACACACACACACACACACACACACAGAAAGACCCCCCTACACATTCACACACACACACACACACTCACACACACACACACACATACACACAGAAAGACGCAGACACAAACAAGGAAACACACACTGACAGACATAAAGACAGGGAAAAACACACACACACACATATATAGTAAGACACACACACCTGCATGCACACACAAACACAAACATGCATAAAGATACAAACACACACACACACACACACAAACAAAAACAAAAAAACACACACAAACAAACACACAAACAAACACACATCCAAACGACACTCGTTCTCCTTCGTAAATTTCCCTCCCTCCATAATCCAATCCGTCTCATTTGACATTCAAATGGAGACCTGGTGTGGGCCCACTGGTCGAGGTGGGAATTCAGACAAATGAGAAATGAGGAGCGATGACGAGCCAAGACCCTTATTTTCTGCGCCAAATGAAATAGTCACAGAGAATCCTATGCACACAGGTATGTCTCTGCTGTCGTACCACTATCATGTGTGCATGCATGTGTTTGTGGAGGCATGTGCGTCGCTGTCATAGCTGTCATGGTCGATGCCAATCCATGTCTATGACGGCGTTCATCTGGACGACGCTGTGTGCATACATGTGTGTGGACATGTGTCTACGTGTGCGACTATCTATCATGAGTGATTTCTGATGCCCATCCAGATGCATATGGGCAGAGCCATCAGTGTGTGCAGTTTTGTGTGCAAGTGTTTGGGAGCATCTGTCTGAGACAGTGTCGTTTGTACACTCGATGCCTATGAGGGCATACACGTCTACGTCACATTGTGCGTGGATGTGTGTACGTGTCTGCATGTATGTGCATGTGTGTATCTGTCGTCATGTTTTGACAGATTTTGATGCCCATCCATACCCATGTGGGCCCATCCATCAGCGTTGGCATACACGTGTGAGTGTGTGTGTGTGTGTGTCTGCGTGTGTGCGTGTGCGTGTGTGCATGAGAGCAAAAGAGAGGGATGCCTCCAGCACCTGCCAATGACAGGCAGCTTAATGAAAAGCAGGGCCCGGATTGACGGGCTGACACAGCGGCCGACTGCATAATTATGTGCTGAATAATAGATGGCCCATACTTACACTTGCATGGCCAACGCTAGCACAGCCAAACTTCTGAAGCTCCCCTTGCCCAACCCCCCCCCCACACCCCAAAGGATGTGCAGCCCATCCTGAGACGTTGGCGAACCAAGCATCAACACTCGCTCACAGGAACACACACAGAAACACACACACGCAAACATTCAACTCGTTGTCTGAATGCCAAGTGCAATCGCATGCAAGCATGGGCGATGGATTGTGCAAACAGGATTGCAATTTGAGTAATCAGAAAGAGTTTTCTGTGCTACTGCAGCAGGATTTGTTGTTTTTACTAGAATGGACTTCTAGTAATAATTGTTGATGCTGTCCGTGATCCTAATGCGGTGTGAATCCTTCATGACAGCCTGAAGGCTGTAGAGTAATTATTCTGAGGCAACTTATCGCATTCATTTCTGGCTAATGAAGGGTTCCTATGGTAATTGTACTTCTGTCTGAGTTTGCGCTCAGGGTTGTGTGATTGTAATATAGGGGTGTAATTATAAGTCTTATTTAACTTTTTTTTCAAAGAACTGCTTTGGTTATTATGCGCTTATCTCATGACATATTTTACATAAAGAGTTGTTTTGCGGAGGATGTTTTGATGTTTTGTTGATTTTAGCTACAAACTCTGACTCAATCAGATTCAACTTTGTCATAGATCAAGCCATTTATTTTGTTGCTAGAAAAATGGTAGATTAACTCCATTTACTTTTCAGACCAGTGACTGCTCAACAATTAATGCCTCACATTCAGCCATTCACACACAAGTTCACACACCCACAGCCGTAAAAGCCATGCAAGGCGTCTGCCAGGTCATCGGGAGCAATCAGGGTTATGTGTCCTGCTCAGACACAACCAGAACGAGCCAGGGATCGAACCGACAACCTTCCAGTTGACAGGCAACCCAGGCTTTAATTCCTTGGTCACTGTCACCACTGCACATATAAGGCAATATCAAATTCACTTGAATAGATGTGCTATACAAAACACAGACACAGATGGGATAATGTCAAAGGAAAGGATCCTCTGTGAAACCGGGCACAGTGCAAAGAGCTTCCATGATTATATCTATTTCGCTAGTTAAGCTACATCCTTGTTTCATATAAAAATCCCCAAAAGTCAAGCCTATTTTTGGCCTTGAAGGCCGGCGCCAGCGTTATTGGCTCCAGCCGTCAGAGTCTGCAGGCTCCTTGCCATGAGTCAAGAGGCAGTTGCCGCGGGTCCAGCAGCAGCAGCAGTGGATACAGCAGCACTGTGGTCAAGTGCTCAATGTTTAATACCACGTCATAGCTACATCCTAATCCTCATGCAGCTCCATTCCCCAGTGTTCCTTGGCCTTTTAACTAAAGCCCAACTTCAGACCCAGTGTAGCACAAGGAGAAAACATAATTAAGTCCCACCAAATTGTCCAACTCCGGCCGCCCCATAATATTCCAAATCCTGCCCAGAAATACTGTCCAAAAGCAGCCATGCCCACCCACCCATCCCAAAGTGCCAACCCAAATTGCAGTTGAAAGCAAAACCTAATGTCCCCCAAAAATGATAGCCATTAAGGAGAGCCTGTCAATCCATATGTGAATTTGAGAGTGTATTTTAAGTATTGTTATATTGTTATGCTATGTCAAATATATTTGACGTAGCAAATAACACTTCTATCAAGGGTCTTATAATACCTTGGGGACTTAAATTATTAGCAATGCTGGGCCCAGTGGTAATATAACCAACACACAGCCACATTAAATAGAAATCAGATTGGATTAATCCCAAATGATGTCAAATATAAGTAAAGAAGTACGTAAAAAGTGAACAATTTAAGATTAGATATAACCATTGTCCACAACTAAATTAATATAAGCGCTTACCAAAAAAGCGTTCCAATTTTTGGCTGTAACTTTATGGAATCAAGGGAATTGGAAGAATTTTAATTAGTTCTGAAATTGGATAATCGTGTGATTAATCACCGTGTTTGCTGGTGACTGCATCCCTCCAACCTCCCTTCTGAACGTTTTCACAAACAAGCACAAGAGAAGAGTTGTCCGCCCTATATTTTTCCAATCATATGGCCTGCTTATTCCGATAAGAGCAATCAACAAATATAGTCAAAAGTCCAAGATACATTTTTTACTTGGACTTTTCGCTAGGACTCACTTGGAATTTTCACTTGGAGAGGAATAAGGTTTTTGGTAGATTTATTTAGACTTGAAAGTCAAACCAGTGTATTGATTATAAGTCAACGGTCCAGCAGTTCCAGCAGCAATATTATACCTACATATTATCCCCTTCAGTGAGCATACGACAGTTACAAACAAAATACAATATGATGAAAATATAGTAATATTGTTGGCCAATTCGCTCTCAAAATAGTGGTTGTATTCAATTTTTGTTATTCAATATTAATACAGTAATATTCATAGTGATGAGGCATTGCTCATGCGAGCACTCCCAGGAGTGCTTTCATGCACATTTTGATCATTTTCAAAAAGTCATTTTATTATCAATCCATTATTTATCCAGGTTGAAACATATGAAAAAAAATTACTCAGTGAGGAGGACCTTGCCGCAAGGGCTGAAATGCACGGGGGTTAAAACACAGCACAAAACAAAACAACACTCTGTGAAACTCAACATGGTCGATCAAAACGCCGTCCAGGTCTAGATGAACCCGTTCGCTGGGTCGGTACTACCTTTTGGTATCATATCCTAGAGTCGACAGTGTGTCACTCGCAGTCGCTGTTGCTGTCGTGTCAGAGAGCCAAACGAAGGCCTCCTGATTGGCAGGTGGCCCTGACACCGCAAGGCTCTGTTAGGCGCTGTTATCCCGGTGTGGTAGGCTACTCATGGGTGACTAAATGCCAGATGCGAGTTTAATTAGGGCTTTTGACAGATCTGTTTACTCATTGGAAAATGACTGGAGGAGGCCATGTAATGGGCACCAGGGCCACCCAAGCTCAGAGATATGCACTCAAAATATTGTAAAATGGGGTGTAAATATATAAACAAAGAGAGGGCGGTGGAGGGGGACACCGAGGGATGGGCAAATAATGGATGGATGGATAGGAAAGAAGGAACAGTGATTCATGTTCCCTCTTTATTTATTTTGTGTCTGGCCCGTGGGTAAGTCGACCAGGCAGCCATGCAGACCATAGCACTGACACACACTGGTGACGGAGGAGGAGGTATGGCTAGTATGCATAGATATATATTCATGGCAAGTATATATTCAGGATTGTATCCCTGCATTCATGAATGTTTTCCGTTGCCCAAATTAAAAGGCCTTCTCATTAGATGAGAGATGTTTACATCAAGGGGTTTAGGCTAGGGAGTGTGTCAGCTCGTTCTGTAATTCACTGCTCACAGAATCCATTTCCCTCGATGTATTTCCAATCGGAAGTGGCTTTGAATTTATCAGCGTGACATAAATCAACGCGGTTGCAATCATCCTGGCTGTAATTCCATATGATTAACTGCATTTCCCTATATTTTTATAAATAGACATGAAACTGTAATAAGTAAAAGGTTTCAATCATTTTTGTTGCAATCGTCCACACAAATACATCCCTCTTGCTGAAGTGTGTGTGTGTGTGTGTGTGTGTGTGTGTGTGTGTGTGTGTGTGTGTGTGTGTGTGTGTGTGTGTGTGTGTGTGTGTGTGTGTGTGTGTGTGTGATACATGTAAGAGACTAAAGTAACATCTAGTCTTGTAATGTTTACCCAAAATGCTGTTGTTGCTTGTTCAGACAGGCTCAAGGCACAGTCATATGACTAGGCTGGTCAGAAAAGGCTGTTTTGACCTCCCACAGCCCAAAACAAATCAACTGAACAAGGCAGTCATTTACAGAGCCGTCAGTCAGTGGAATTCCGTACCTATTAGCATAAGAAGCGTCAAGGGTAAATATAGACTATAAAAATCACTAAAACAGATGCTGAGGGAATCTACACAACAGGAATGACTCTCTATGCTTGATGTACCTTTCAACTTTTTTTTATTGCATGTATTATGTTAGTAACATAATATATATGTTTGTATTATGTATATAATACATATGTTTGTATGTATTATGTTATTGTATATGTATTGAAGTGTTGTATACAGTTTTTCAAAATGTTGTGATATTGATAGGTTTTTGTACTGTATGTATGTTTATATGTCTGTGTATTGTTTTTTGTTTTATGTGGACCCCAGCAAGATTAGCGACCACAGATGTGGAAGCTATTGGGGATCTGAATACTAAAAAGACTCAGAAAAGGAAGAACACAGAATCTCAGAAGATGCTTTCCAGAGATTCATCTTTCCCATGTTACCTTCAGCACAGAGAGAAAAAAAACAGCTTGCAGTATGCACAAATTCACAAAAAGCCAGCGCTAGCACAACGGGGCAAAACCTGTCATATTGTTTAAATTCAAAGAGAGGCAGAGAAGAGAAGGGACCACCGCTTGGGTAACATAAAGCACAAGAAAACACAAATAGGAAGCAGGAGGTGTTTACTTTTGTCTCTGCCTGTTACGAGGATTTCAGTCCCCACAAGATACTATGCTGTTAGTCTTTTGGCAAGTACAGTTCTGTATGCATGTTTTCTCCATGAGTGGGCTGAGGATCAGATAAGCCATGGCCAAAGTGTGTACATTTGTTTGCGTGTGTGTCTGTTTGCATGTGCGTGTACAAATGTGTGTTTGTGCGTGTGTGTGTGTGTGTGTGTGTGTGTGTGTGTGTGTGTGTACAAACGTGTGTGGTGTGAGTGTGTGTGTGTGTGTGTGTGTGTGTGTGTGTGTGTGTGTGTGTGTGTGTGAAGGAGTTCATGTGTGAGTAAGTGCTTGCTTATTTTGTGTGTGTTTGTGTATGTGTGTTTGTGTATGTGTGCACCTGCAGCGCATGTTGGCATTTCATTGACCAGTTTTCTACGTGTGCCAAGTGAGATCAAGAGAGATTAATATACCACCACCCACTATATTTCCACAGATGTATCCATACTCAATGAATAAAAACACATATTTGGTTCACATTGTTCATTTATCAATCTTATCTTTTGTATTAATGGTTGTCATTCCCTTAAATATAGCAACCCACACAAGATGAACAGTAAAATAGTAAGAGTGGGATTAAAAGACAATCAAAATATAAAGTAATGCGATAAACAACGCATTGAAAAAAGTATACAGAAGAAAAAGTAGGAATACGTTAAAGTGTTACCAAGAGAACATGCACTGTAGATGCGTTGCTTAATGTTGTCATATCAATAATGATTGCTCTATCAAGTAAGAATTTAAATTGAAAACCAACAAGTTAAATCAATAACGTCAACATATAAGAACAGTAAACATTAAAATGTAAAAATGAAAAGAATCGGATGAATCCGATCTTCTACTCTAATGTAGTCATTATATAATATATATATATATATATACTGTATATAATATATATATATATATATATTTATTTATTTATTTATTTCGCAACATAATATATTGCTATATATATATATATATATATATATATATATATATATATTCCTTGAAGTGTTATTCACTGGGTTGCTGGTGAAAACTAAGAATGCAGTCCTTCACATTGGAATCTATCGAGGACAGAGCTCCTCGATTCCACTTATCGCTCAGATTAAATAACTTCAATAAGGTCTGTATACTGTGAAAGTAAAGCACTACCTTACATATTTCTTCATTATCCATTTTTCTATGTTATAGAGAACTGAATACAAAGGCACGCAGTAAGACAAGAAGTGTAGAATTTGGGAACATAAAACAGCTTTCATTGAAGCAATGCACATCAATAATAATAATGAGTCATTGATCGATAGAAAACATGAGACATGCAGACATGAAGCATTTAGATAACACCTCATTTGTTGGTAATCGTTCTTACTGTTGATTGAAGATAGTCAGGTTCTGAAGGTCTAATATTGAGCGCTAGAGCCTGCTATGTTTATTTTGCAATACTCATTAACGCAATACTCATTCTGCATGACCTGCACTTGACCCCCCCCCCCCCTCCCCTCCAAAACCTTCACAACGTCTTTATTGGCAGATCTGTTACCTGGAGATCCAGTGAATCAAACCATATTCATCAAGCTCTGCCTGTTGGGTACTAACGATCGTGTCATGGAAAAAAAGATATGATGTAAACTTGTCTTTGTTACTAGTTGATTTGCCAGACTTTGTATGAAATATCCTTGCACCAACAGGTGGACAGGAACACCTGTCTCAGATGGTCCAAATATGGGTCTGTATTTTGCATAACCATTCTCATGCTCTACACAAGATGTGTAGAGCATCGGCACGAGGCCGACGGGGAGTGAACAACTCGGAGAAAGACATTGGATATTCGTGGCCCTCAGAGGCACCGCCCCTCCCACTCCGAGAGAGGAATGGAGATGCTACACCTGTGACCAGAACGGTCACCTCGCACGCCATCGTCCCGGAGCAGGAGATGTGTCTATACACACGGCCAGCCCATCCAACTAGAGAGGAGGAGCCTGCCTGGTCCCACGAAAGAACCGTCTCCCCGAGCCTGCCTGTACGGGTGGGGCGGCACGACACCCACGCCCTCCTCGTCTCAGGGAGCGTGGTCACCTTGATCCGGCCCGACTTGGCCGACGGAACTCCCGGACATGATGTTGAGGTGGGCTGCATCCACGGCCAAACGGAGACATACCCCACGAACCGCATCACCGTACAAACCCCCGAAGGGGACCTTCAGGGTCCAGGCCGGGGTGGTGCCTAACCTGCCCAAGCACCTTCAAATCGGACGGGACTACCCCATTTTTGAAAGACTGTTAGGGGCAGAGCTCCACCCACACCGACCCCGACATTCAAGGGCGAGACCGCGCCGGCTACGTAGCCGCCCTGTCCATATGACAGCCCATCCCCCACAATCCCAGTCTGACTCCGACGGCGACGAGTCTCCAGAGAGAGAGAGACCCGCGAGAGAGGTGGTGCGCCAGCCCCACGCCTCGTTCACGGAATCCCTTCCCCCGGGGACGCCGGACACGATGACGGCCTCCGAGTGGACACCCCCACCAGAGGAGAGAGAGGGCCCACCCCTCATCGAGTCTTCCGACTTCCCCCTGGCAGTTGAGGGACGAGCAGACAGGGGTGGCCAGTTCCCCACTGCCCAGCTGAGGACGCCTGGGGACGCTTGCAGGCCCATGATGGACTATCAAGGGACTCGGTGAGTGGCCGGCAATACCTACAGTTCAAAACATGGGGGGGGGGTACTTTCTAGGGTAGTACAGAGAGGGGGGAGAGGAGGTGGAACAGTTGGTTGTTCCACGAACATACGTGAGCAAGGTGCTATACATGGCCCACTCACACCTCATGGGGGCTCATCTGGGGATGGATAAGACCAGGGACCGGGTATTGGACAGGTTTTACTGGCCTGGGGTAAAGAAAGACATAGAGGACCACTGCCGAGCCTGCCCCGAATGCCAACGCACCCCCCGGAGACCTTTGGTACGGAACTCCCTGATGCCCATGCCCCTGATAGAAGTCCCATTCGACAGACTGGCATTAGACATCGTAGGCCCCCTCCCCAAGACTAGCTGAGGCCACCGCTACATTCTAGCCATGGTAGATAACGCGACCCGCTACCCAGAGGCCAATCCTCTCTGCGCCGCCACAGCCAAGGCGGTGGCGAGAGAATTGATGATACTATTTAGCAGGCTGGGAATAGTCAGGGAGATACTGACGGATCAAGGCTCCTGTTTCCTGTTTCAAGCCAATGATTGTTACATTGGCAATACTAAGTAAGAATGACAAAAAGCCTCGGAAAAGTTGATTAAGAAGGAGGTTGTGTGGGAGGGGGATCATTATGAAATGGGTCAAACAGATCCCCCCCTCCCAACCCCCCTCCCAACCCCCCTGATATCTTCAATCAAGGAAACATCCTTTTACTCTTCCCTATTTCCACATCTGGCTTCGTCCAAAAGGATATCTCTTCCCCTGAGACGTTTCATGTTCCAAGACACTGGAGCGTCGGTCGGTTGGGACATGAGCCAATGAGTAAAACGTATGTCACCATGTTAGCAGGCTGCTCAGGGGAGTGAAGTGTGTGTGTGTGTATGTGTGTGGATGTTGGTGTGGGTGTGTAGGTGTGTGTGAGTGTGTGTGTAGTAGGCCCCAATCGCTCCAAGAGCTGAAGCCTCATGACCTACCTCTCCCCGTTTGATTGGTACGCCTTTGAAAGATGCTTGTGCTGAAAACTTTTTACATTAAATTATATTTATTTAGCACATCATCGCATTTGTCCAACGCGACTTACAATTGGTGCGTTCAACCGTGAAGAAACAACACAGCCACATCGATTCCCTGAAGTTACAATGTAATCAGGGCCGATCAAGGTGTAAAATACAGGCCGCCAAAGGCAAAACAGTGACAGTCCCGAAGCGACCATGAGTGCAGTTATTGCACAATACCTTCAATCGAAACTATTAGACTAGAAGAGCATGCACTAGTGAAGCTTTCCTGCAACAAATAAGTTCCCCTCGTTCTTCCGCCTTGATTGGTACACTGATTGGCTGCAGGAGTTGGTCTGACAAGGCAAGTAATCCGGCCCATAATTAATGTGGGCGACAACAGGTGTAGACCGATGCGTGTAGCGGAACAGAATGTGAGGTCACGTGATCGGGATGGCCTCCAGGTTATGGGGTACGGGCTATACGTGGAGATCTGGGTTTCCTTTGAGGGTTTTATTGTACATTTTGCTACAAGAGCGAGCCCTGCGGTCAGACAAGACCTGTTGTTTGATAGCCTCGAAACAACGCTTGAATCGTTCAAGCTCACCTCCAGGTTTTGTCTTGAGAGAGGTCTGGATCCAGCTCTAATCGTGCAGCTCGGCTCCGAACAAGATTCACTCGGCCATCAGCGAACTCAAGAGGCTGATTTAGATGAAGCAAATCCCTTCAGCCGCAAAGAAAGGTTGACTGATGCCAGACCCTGGCCTAAACCAACAATATCGACAGAAGAATTTCCAGACCTAGGGCCCTATCTTGCATCCGGCGCAATTGACTTAATCACTGGCGCATGTCATTAAATATAATTAATTAGAACCACATTAAATAGGACTCAGTATTTTAAGTTGTGGAAGAAAACCTTAATCCATGCGTGAATTAGGCCATATTATTTGGCCATAAACTGAGCCATTTGAAGTTTAAAATTCATGTGCATCTGTCTCATCGCGCTGTCAAAATATCAACTCGTCAGATTCAAATGCGCTCATTGCTCTTAAAGGGGATGGGAGCTGGCACTCTCATTGGTTCATTGCATGTTACACCCAAACCACACCTACGGGTAATTAGGCTACTTCAGACCAACCCTTTTTAGATTTGCGCCGGGCGCAAGAGTCATTTTTCCCGCCGGTGAACTAGCGACATTGCCATAGAACCGCCCACAAAGCTACTTGCGCTTGGCGCTTCCCACTTGCGTTTCAGACCGTTAAAATAGGGCCCCTAATGAGCAAAGGGGATATGTTCTGCGTAAGGCAAGCGGTCGGACGTTCTTTTGTCCTCTTAGCTCCATTCACCTGCATTATCAATGGACGTTATCAATGGACGTGTGAGGCATGAGGAATTTCGTGAGACGCATGCTCGATGGCAGTGGACATGATTTTCAAATGTCCTATCAGTCAAATCCATTTTTAAAGCCCTTAATCCCAGTTAGCCTCAAAGGGCTTCAGCGGCCACCACGGTACGACACCCTCTAATCCATCAAGGGGCCGGATTCCCGATGAAATCTGTCATCTACAGAAGTCAACAATTCAATTCTTTCAAGTTAGCGAACCGCACGTCTTCATTTGTTTGTACCTGTCACTTTGTTTTCGTTTCGGATCCGACTCGTCCTATTTTACATTCAGCCTCATGGTGTCATGTTCCTGTATTGAACTACACAATGTGTGGATGCTCAGCAAAATAATGTGTACAGGATAGTGTATCGAATGTGTTATTATTTGACAGAGGTTATGCATAGATGTCTTTGCTATTGAATAAATAATAAAGATTGAAGGTTTACCAAATCTTTAAATTTTCATTCATACTTTAAAGCCAGAAAATAGCTGCTCTAGTTTCCATGGTAATACATATAAAGCTTTGTGGGCATGACTACAATTATCTTATTTGACATTTGTAATATTTTAATTTCTAATAAATAATGTTTTCCCTTTAATGTTTTAATGGTATTGGCCCAAGGTGAAAAGCTGAATTTTCCCTTGGGAAAATAACTTGATTGTTGTTGTTGTTGTTGTTGTTCATGTTGGATTTTTTTTCAACTACTGCTGCATGAGAATGGGTATTTATATGGAAAATGTTTTGTAAAATACCAATTATCCCCCCATGCAAGTTATCACCAACACAAAACAATCTCTTTCAATAAATGTGTATTTTCTGCCAAAATCTGCTTGTGGGAGGCAATGTGTGAGTAGTGAATATACATATTACAGTTTGGAACATATTTTATTGTGACTAACATATATTTAGGATCTATGTTTTGTAATAATGAATCACTCTTCACCTTGCTTAGGCAATGGTAAATCGTCTATGACATCCAGAAGTCAATAACAAAAATCTGCAAAGTACAAGGATAGCATATTGAAGGGAATTCACACCAATGGAAGTCAATCAGAACATTTAATCCCTGGTTCCACTGTGGATGTTGGGTGGGTGTTGCGGCTTGCACAAGCTCTGTTAGCCTTAGTGATATTATCAACATAAGCTAAATGTTGATATATTATCATTCACAAATAAATGGCAAAAGTAGTGAAATCTTCTTTGGGTAGCCACTAGACAGCCAATGAGTAGTTGCTCTTTAATTTCATTGTACTCATTGGAACAGATGGCTTTTGCCATCTGTTTACACAATGAGGATGGACTATGCTTTTTGCAGAGCACAACACACTTAATTATACTGTGACAAAATAACCGTAAAATAAAGGTGAACGAAACACACAGTGTTTGCTCCACAGTTGATTCGAGTTTTAAAAGGACATTTAAGGGGGAAGAAGGGTTTTGTCATTCAAAAGAAACTACTTAATATCAACAATAGGCGTACTTAGTCACTGTGTTTTGCTGTTGTATCATTAGCCTTGGTGGTAACATGGGCCGAAGGAGTGCACAAGTCGATTGCAATTTTCTGCCATGTCTAATTGCATATTACATAAAAATTGTTATGTTCTGTATTGCGGATGTGGAGAAAGGTTGAGTGTTAACCTACAAAAATCTATTTCAGAAGAATAATATCTGTGTAAGAAAAGTATCCGTTGTATTAGTGATTTGTGTAGCTCGTACAGATTAAACACTTTATTTTTTCTATGTTATCCGTTTCTATTTTTGTATGGCCCAAATGTACATCACAAACACATCAACGCATAAAAACTGGTGCTGGTTCAGCACTATGAATTCCATGGCAAATGTACATGTCACTTCATTCTTTACCCTTCTTGAAGACTTTCAGCCACAAATAAACATCCGCATACACACATCTCATCTACACACATATACACACAAACACACAAGCAAGGACTTCACACAAGCAAGTACCACACTCACACACACACACACACACACACACACACACACACACACACACACACACACACACACACACACACACACACACACACACACACACACACACACACACACACACACCTATCGTTATTGCTGTCCTGGACTCAGCCTAATTGGCAATTAAACATTGCCCACAAAGCAATCAGGCAAGCGGCGGGACAGATGCGACACAGAGAGAAAAAAGGGGTCTTGTTTGTTGTATTTTCTCAGCGCTTGCTTTCCGTTCGCTGTTGTAAAGGAGATGACTCATAATGAGGTGGGCTGGACCAGAGCGGCTCACATCGGCGCTGTGCACAATGCCAGAGGTTGAACTTGGAAATCAGCCTTGATGCTACCGGCGTCGCGAAAGAAAGTTGAAACAGGCAGAGTGGAAATAGGAAGGAAGACGACGCATTCAACACCAGCAGGAGTTCACTGTATGAATTGAGGAACTGTACATGATGTATGAATCTACGCTCTTTGTAATTGTGCGTCGTCATAGGTCGGGGTGAGAGCGAGAGTGAGGGTAGTGTAGTGTAGCGTAGCGTGTTTCCGTTCCTTTCCAGGGTCTGCGTTTCTAGCGAGCGCAATCTTTGAAGTAACTCACTAACTGTCTTGCACCGACGGGCCTTAATTAGGAAGCAGTCATTAAATGTAAGCTTTGCCTTAGTAACACTGGAGCAGTAGTCACATAGCTGATGTTTAAGGTTGGAAAACATCACTGCAACTTGGGTTGAATATCGTTGTGTTCGCTGTTGAATGAGCCAGCGGAACTATATGCTCAAGTTTACGTTGAGCTCACTCCGACTTCTGGGCATGACAATAACAGAGGAAAAAATCCAGTTTTAGAAAATAAAAACATGAATTAAAGATTGCCAATGTATAGTTGTGCACCAAATGTTCTCGAACCGGTTCTTCTCAGTAGAACAGTGAGCGCCCCACTCTTTAACAGATTATCAAGTTCGAAAGATCTTTCTTTCGTTTCTGAAATCGTTTTTTGCCAATGTGAAAAAAACTTTTGAAACTTGAAAATTCCTAAAGAACATTCAAAAAACATCTGTAGTTCTATAACTGGTACGAAAAGGTGTGAATTCTTGCAGCTGGGCTACAGATCTGCAGCCTTAATAGGTTTGACAAGATAGCTTTTATGAATTGAATTGAAAAAGTATGCAAAATTTGCAATTTGTTCATTCATATTATGTTAACATAATCATAACCATGTTGACATTATTAGATATATTATTATATATGATATTATTTTCATAACAAAAATGACACATTATTTGCTCGTTATAAATTTCAATTTCACACATCAGTGAAAACATTTCCCTTAGAGAAGCTATACAAGGCCAAGTTGTTTTGTGTTGAGAACAATGTCTCTTGTTTATTTCTGGATCATAATTCTCCCAGCTTGCTCCCCTATTTATATAATTCCTGGCAAGGGGGAAAATTAATAACATCATATTTTTTCTTCATTGTCATTGATCACACTCCACCTATTACACAAGGTGCAAACAGAAGGGGGACGCGCTGTTGTTTTACTCACGGGCAAAACATTTTTCACACAATTATCGTGGAGCCATTCATCTTTATTACCTTGTACTTTGTTCGTCAGAGCCAGTTCAGCAGCAGCATTCTCACATATTCATCCTCATTCATTCATCGATTGTGTTGGCTTGACCAGAACACCAAAATGTAACTGTTAATAGTATTAACAAGGTGGCGGAGACGTGTCGAATCAACTGCAAATCCAAAACGTTTTATGGAAAACATAAATGGAAAAGCCCCAACATAACTGCAGACACCACAAAATAAATGCAAAAATACAACACAACTGCAAACACCACAAAAGAAATGCAAAGCCACAACACAACTGCAAACGTCAGACAATAAATGCAAAAGCCCCAACGCAACTGCGAACATCACAAAATAAATGCAAAAGCCCCAACACAACTGGAAACACCACAATATAAATGCAAAAGCCAAAAAACGCAAGCAAAAACCAAAAACATCATGGAAAAGGCCAAAACACCTGCA
>NC_082403.1:11434645-11435903 GCF_031168955.1 Gadus macrocephalus
GCTGCAAAAGGTCCCCACTTGAGGACATAAACGAAGGAAACTCGGCTGATGATATGAAAATGCGTCCATCTAAATAAATCGCATCAAAAATACCCAAAGCCTATTTCTTTTTTTTTTTTTACTGAAAACGACACAACTTATCTTCGAAAAAAGACAACTTGAAGCAAACCGCTGGTATGTAGTCTGACAGTTGTGTAAAGACACACACGCAAGAACACACACTCACGTACACAAAGACAGATGGAGTGTGTGTGTGTGTGTGTGTGTGTGTGTGTGTGTGTGTGTGTGTGTGTGTGTGTGTGTGTGTGTGTGTGTGTGTGTGTGTGTGTGTGTGTGTGTGTGTGTGCGAGTGTGTGTGTGTGGGGGACAAAATGAACGACCCGCCGTTGCTTGTCGAGGTGAGAAATTGTCTTTTCCCTTATTTTATCGCAATTTCTACAGTATAGACAGAACGTGTTACATGGGAGTTTGTCGACGGCGGAGCCGTTATGTTAAAAAACATGTCTTACCTTGTGTGTCGCTGTGTGCGTGTGGGTTCTGTGGGTGCGCTTCTGTGTATGTGTCGCTGCCTTTGTCTTGACGTGCAGTGTTTGCACGTGCGTGCGTGCGTTTCCATGTATGTTCGTGCACATGTGCGCGTGTGTGCGGTGTGTGCAGTGTGTGTGTGCGGTGTGTATGTGCGTGCTTGCAGTGTATGCATGCGTCCGCGCGTGCTGCTTGGCACATGCGCACATGAGTAACTTGAGTAACTGGTGCGACAGGCCTGCTATTATAGTAGTAAGATATACATGCAACCGAAACAAGGGTTTGTGGGACTGCTGTGGTTCGTAAACATTTAGTGTCGTGTTAAATCTGCAGATTAGTAATTAACCAGGAGAGAGTGGATTAGACGTTGGCCAACAAAAAAGCCAAGAGGAGGGGAGAGTGCTATCTTATTTATCGCCTGGTGTGTTCTCTCAGCCCTGCGGGGGAGCAGTGATCAGGACTAGGATGGTTGTAATTGAGCCAGGAGCAGTTTGACGAGAGAAGCAGGGAGATTGGTACCTGAGCACTGCTGAGTTGTGACACCACAACAATAGCCATAATGTGTTGATAGCAGTATGCGGTGATAACACTGCAACTGGCGTAGGCTACCAAGGGCAAATATAGGCTTTTGTTTTTGGAGTTGTAAATGAAATGAGAGAGACCAAAACAAATAAAAAAGAAGGATGAAACGTTTATGAAAAGGCACATGTGCACATTGGTGCTGGGAAAATGA
>NC_082403.1:11436003-11593503 GCF_031168955.1 Gadus macrocephalus
TCTTTCTCTTTCTACTTTCATTGTGCTTTAAAAGCTAGAGGCCCACTGCTGGGGGCCTTGAGCTGGCTATAACAGATTTCCAATGCAGGGGTCAGAAATCTGTACGAGTTTGATTCCTTCCACTGGGATGGACTGTGCTGATCCCCATGTTCTCTTCTGTCCTGCACCTCCCAGCATATACAGCATGTGTATGAATATGAAGCCTGCATACATGGATATGTATAAATAGTCTTTACTATGGAATGCCAATGTGCAAGGCTTTCCATTGTGGGGATCAATTAGTGGTTCTGGCTGGGCGATAGAGCTCCAACCTTCACTCTGCCTGGAATAAGAATAAGGCATGATTGCGGCATATCATATTTATATCAACCGCAAACTGCACTGAATGGCAGGTTGATATTGCCTGATAAGGGTTTGTGCGTTTGTGTGGGCGGCTGCATGTGTGTGTGCATGTGTGTAGCTTAAAATGCATCCATGTATGTGTATGCAGTGTGTGTGTTACTTAAAAAAGTATTTTGTGTACTGTAGATGTGTGTGAGTGAGTTGTGTAATGCGGCTGTGATTTATGGGTGTGTCGCTGTGTTTGGGGTGCAAAGTAAAGGCAGTTATAGTCCATAACAAGCCAGGGCCGGTCGTAATCGAGGCCTCTCCCAACCCTTAGCCATAACCCAAGGTCACCTGTGATTGATTCAAATTCAAATAAAAGAAAGCCCTACAGCTTAGTGTGTGTGAGCTTTGGCCTGAATGCTTGTTTACATTTGTGTGTGTGTGTGTGTGTGTGTGTGTGTGTGTGTGTGTGTGTGTGTGTGTGTGTGTGTGTGTGTGTGTGTGTGCGTGCGTGCGTGCGTGTGTACTGGTCGGATTGTGTGTACAAAGATTTACGCAATCCATGCAAGACTTTTTAGTGACCATATAAAAGGGTAAAAACAACAGTTTTATGTGTGTGTGTGTGTGTGTGTGTGTGTGTGTGTGTGTGTGTGTGTGTGTGTGTGTGTGTGTGTGTGTGTGTGTGTGTGTGTGTGTGTGTGTGTGTGTGTGTGTGTGCATCTGTGTTTGTTTGTGAGCCTACGTGTGCTTTTTTGTACTGGTGGGGAGATTTGCACTACCCTAGCCATACCATTTAGTGTCGATATAAAAATGAAAATAATAAACTGTTTCAAAATCCAGTTCTAAAATAAATGAACAACCATTACAACAAATGGCAAATGGTATTATTGGGTAGCCGGTGTTACCTAGATGTAAGGTTGCCCTCGGACCAATCCGCTTAAGTCTCTCAAAGTTAAATTCCTGTTGTACTTAATTACGTAGATTCACAGCTCTGAATGAAATATTCTGGCAGGCGGCGCTGTGGCCTCTTACATTTGAATGTGTTCCAAATGTCCTTTTAGCATTTGTCCAATCTTCGTAATTAAATTTGAAACTGTGGTTGTTTGTATATTAAGTAGCTGACTGATGGCGATTACAAAAGAATTGGCCGCTTAAGGATAAAATTGGCTTAAAACTATTACAAGCTGATATCCCACATTTATACCTTTAAACAATGACAGGGAGAAAGGATTGTATCCTGGCATATCAAATGGTGCTGCAATGAAGCAGCCAAATTATTTCTTTCTCTACTTATTTGGCCATCATCAATATTTTGCAGTCATTTAAACAATCCCTTCATTGAATCAGTACAAAAAGGTTTGTCCTTTGGTACAAAAAACTACTTTGAAGTTCAATTGGAGTAAAAAAATGTGTTAAACACAAATGATTGATAAAGGTTTTCATTCTATACGCAAAAAAAAGAGGATTCAGGCCTTTTGAGGAGAAAAGGTGTGCGGCACACTTTGCTGTTCGGATGTGAATTTGTAATTAGCTTCTCTAATGAATTGTATTGTCCTGCTTCACACAGTCCAGAGATAACTAAGAATGGCTGAGGAAAGGTAATTGTAGCAGCGCAGACCGAGCTATGAGTGGTCCGAGTTAAATTCCCCTTCACACTGAAAAGCACCCGATTCATTTTCCTCAACGTTTCTGCATTGTCTCTCCAACATGGCTGATACAAATAAAAAAACATCATTGCTACCCTTTGTTGCGGTGTCTCCCATCCCACACCCCAACCCACCACCATTACCACCACCACCACCACCACCACTTCTCTTGAGCCACACAATGTGTCTCTGCTCTGACAATGACTCAAAGCGTCTGTCGAATGCATGCAAAGCAATTCGTTTTTTTTGTTTGTAGCTCGTCGATAAGTGAGTTGAGATTTCTGTCTTTGGAAATGTCCCTCTGCCCACATTTTCACATCCGTGTCCTACGTTAAAACACACAAACAAATTTAAACGGGTGGTATAGAATGCGTCGATATACACGCTTCTCGTAAACGTGTCAATGGGACGGCTGTGATCCATCAAGCTACTTGTTGCTCCTGGTCCTGAATGGGATTTACAGGCTCATTGAACGAGAGGTGGGGGTGAGTGGTGGAGGTGGGGGTGGGTGGTGGGGAGTGGAGGTGGTGGTGAGTGGTGGCTGGAGGCTGGTGGTGTGAGGTGTTTGTGGTGGAGGTGGTTGTGGTCTGGGGTGGTGGTGGCTATGTTGTGGGCAGTGTTGGTGAGTGGCGGGTGGAGGTAGTGGCTGTTGGGTGGTGGTGGTGGTGGATGGTGGTTGTGGAGGTGGTGGTGGTGGTGTGCCCCCCCCGCCCTGCCACAACGGAGTATCTGACACAATGAAAGAATAACACAATGTGAAAAAGAGACATTTAGAGTGCTAAGTCATGAGTCACAAAACTTCTAACCAGATAAAACCCCACATAATCGAAAATCTGCCAGCCAATATGATCATAGATGATAAAGAAAATCATGGATGAGATGGGGCTCAAATTACCTTCCTACTCCTTTCAACGAATACATTCGATGAATCAACCTCTGTGATGATTCAGGAGAAAACGAGGAGACAAGGAAATAGGCATGGTGCACCTTAACACATAGGGTCTACCTCTAGAGTACTATCATGTTTACTTGATATAAAGTTAACCAAGAGGCCAAACGCGCTGTTTATATCCCATGAATTAACACATGAGTGCATAAAGACACTCTCAGCTACTGCATAAAAATGGACCCTATACTATACTCTCTCTCTCTCTGAGGTGACGGGAGGGTGAAGGAAAGAATAAACAGGTCATTACCACAACTAATGCACTCCAGTCGCTAAACACTGAAAAGCAGCGTATAAAAGTCTACGAGTAAATTACGTGTAGTTGGATAATGAATTGGCCCTGTAAGACCACTTTTACTGTTTTAGTGCCATTAGAAACACTGACAGCAAAACAGTAATTATAGGAAAAGGGGCAATAATGCACAAGACAAAACGGGCTCTGTGGTACTTATGCTAATTAAACGGTCGGACGGCATCAAGTAGACTCTGGTAGCACATAGTTAGTTTTTGTATAAGCGTGAACCAGCTGTGGTCCGAGACAGTATATACAACATAGATACCCCTTTGGGTAGGACAATTGCTTATTCTTCTTTTCATAATGCACCTGCATGAAAATAATCTGTATGAATTCCATTCGGGCAGCATTACAAAATAAGGTAATGTGTGAAAGCTCTTCTTTGCTGTATATTTATCGATTGAGCTATCTTTGGATGTATCTACCCATCGATCCATCTCTCCGTCTATACATATCCCTTCAGTATCTATCTATCCATCGCATCTTTGTGTATTTGCTTTTATTTTCTAGATGGACAGTGGACCAGCTGAAAGGGACTCATGTTACATCCATTACTATTTTGATGCGTGTACATATGCATGTATGTGTGTGTGTGTGTGTGTGTGTGTGTGTGTGTGTGTGTGTGTGTGTACATGTATCTGCATGTATAGATACTAGTGCGTTTGTGTGTGTGTGTGTGTGTGTGTGTGTGTGTGTGTGTGTGTGTGTGTGTGTGTGTGTGTGTGTGTGTGTGTGTGTGTGTGTGTGTGGAGACCGTAATCCTAGGGAGCATGGGTGATTACCAGCCTTAATTGCCTTAACAAGCCTGACAACAGGGGGTCCGCTGTCTGTCAATCAGAGGTGAGGAGGTGAAAGGAGCAGGCAAGCCATTAAAGTCCCAGGCAAGCAGTTTGTGTGTGTGTGTGTGTGTGTGTGTGTGTGTGTGTGTGTGTGTGTGTGTGTGTGTGTGTGTGTGTGTGTGTGTGTGTGTGTGTGGAATGGTGACTTGATGAAGAAATTAGGAGGGCGGGCAGACAATGAAAAGGAAGATGGAAAAAAAGAGAGAAGAGAAAACCATCTGGTAATGAGCTGGCTTGTACAAACAAGACGGTCATTTGAGGTCTTTACCTCCGCCTCACCTCCTTTGAATCGCTCTCGGCCCCCGCCCCGAGTCCACTGACAGTTACACACACAGGATTTTTTTTTTAATAAAAAGCTTCTTTCATTTTAATTTTCTTGCCATCTTCATCTTTTTGTAATCTTCGATTCTCTCTCTCTCTCTCTCTCTCTCTCTCTCTCTCTCTCTCTCTCTCTCTCTCTCTCTCTCTCTCTCTCTCTCTCTCTCTCTCTCTCTCTCTCTCTCTCTCTCTCTCTCTCTCTTTCTCTCTCTCTCTCTCTCTCTTGAAGCCACTCCATCTTTTTCCTCGTGTTCTGGGCTCAACGGCAGAGTAAAGGAAAGGCTAGATTAACAGGCCTATGATGCAGCACTTCATCTGCACCAGTAGCACATCTATCAGCCCCCCCCCCCCACACCCCAACTCCCCTAAAACCTATTTGTCATCGCGGGGCCCATTAGCATGAGCGTGTTAGCACAGGTGCTTTATAGTGAAGGGTTTTTAATGATCATCCTACTTCCGTCTTCCCCGCAAGAAGGCCTAGTCTGGTTAACATGGCTTTAATAGAATTATATATGGCACAGTGGGTTTGCACCTATATATAGGGCTAGTTATTGAAAACCAGGGCTTTGCCATGACAGTGTTCTTCAGAATAAAAGCTTTATTGTGGTGACCTGTGTTTTTTTTCTCTGTTAGCTTATTATATTCAAATAAAGAAGCTAAAATATTGTTTATCTGAGAAACACAATATTAGACCAAATTTTTATCCTATGGAATGTCAATTAATTATCGTGTAGCCCTTTTTCGCATTAAGTCTTCTATCCAGTACATTAACACTTTTATTTGCAAATTAAATATCTTACCATCTCATGGTACTTTGACTGTGGGTTGACAAGCCTAATTCCCTTCATAATGAGCATTGATAGCATTTTAATAGCATTTTAAACTGAATACAAGATAAACTTCATTCCACTGATGGCCTTGCATAGCATATTAACCCCAAGTCACACCCTTTCAAACAAACACACATGCAAACATGCTCAAAGGTGTACTTTGTAATATTAATTTAGTCCATGGACAAGCAAGGACTCTGGAATACACTTCACCCATCCCCTGTCTACTAGACTATTCATCCAACGGTGAATCACACTAACAGATGTACGCTTTTGAAGTCATTCACGAGCAGTTATTGTAAATGTCTTCATGGGCATTCAAACCCAGAATCTTAAGGCTCAAACACCGTACACCACTAGACCGCTCCACACCCTTGATGAATAGCAGTTTGTCACTATGATACAACCAATATAACAGCAATCATGCTAAACATACAACTTCAAGCAATAGAACACACAAAAATACACCCCCATAAAAAAAGATGACACCCTCTCTATATCTCTCTCTCTCACACACATTATACGCTGCTCAAACGCTCCGTTTCCATGCGTCTGAGTAACACCCTCTCGCGTCGCTGACAGCCAAATTGACTCAGGCCAATTTACTGACGCCACGTGCGGCAGTAGAGCCCACGACGAGTTAAACACGGGTGTACACGCCGCAGACGACACTGATAATTGTTCAGAGGCAAGAGAGGCAGGGAACAAAAATGCCAACGCCCCTGCTCCAACTCTTTTTATTGCTAGTGTCTCTCCCGCCACCCGCTGTGTTTAGTCGTGTTAGTCGCGAAGAGGCTGACAAGTGAGTAACCGCTGGATAAAAATTGTTAAGTACATATTAAAATACTATAAAAATATACATTTATAACAATCATTAATGCTGCAGCTCATTTGCATGTTGTTGTGTCAGTGGAGGTGGTGATGATATATTTTTTTAACATAAAGGTTGGCGCTACAAAATCAATACATTTTTGTTTAGCCAATCACGCGAAGGCAACAAAAGAATAAATTGGAATCTGATTGGCCAACCAGGGAGCCCCACTATCTGATGGTTCACTCAATGGTTTAAGGCTTAAATCCTCCCTTCAGTATAAAGTAAGGTCCTCCAAACTGAAATTGTCCAACTTAATTACTTCCACATGCAAGCAGAGGAACACATGTTTAAATCCAAATCTCTCTATAGACTGACATGTCGATCAATGACAAGACCCTAATTATCTTGGTAAACGAAAGCTACCAGTTAGACTGGGAGGGCGACGTGCTGGCGATGAAGCATTCAGATCATATCAAATATAAACATAATATAAAACCCTTGTCTCCAAACGTCATTAAGCCATGCTGGTAGAGACAGTTGACATGGTAACTGGTGTAACAAATCATTCTGACACATTTGAAGATATGTGTCTCTGTGGGTCTGAAGCAAGGCTGTTGGGAACTGCGAGGAGTTTGTTTCAGTGAGGTGGTTTCAGTTTTTGTTACAGCCCTCATCCATCTGTGAGTATTTGTGTCTCCAATCGTCTGAAGGCCTTTTGCTAATTGTTGATAGTGGTCGTTATGGGATGTGAACGTGAAGTGTCCCGCCAGGCTGAGGCGTGCGCAGCCTGATGATAACCGTGCACGAGGAACCTAATCCACCAGTCCTCTTCGTTGTTTATGTGTCTTTTGTGTGGTTTTCAGGACGTTTAGGCCGCATTTCCTCCGAGAGACGCCCGGCCGCAAGTGGACATCTACACGCCTACACACGCAAATGCACGACGCAAACACACAAACAGACCAAAAAAAACAACACACACACACACACACAAGCACAGACAAGAAAACACACACACACAGACCGAAGACATGCTTATACACACCAACACCGACATGAAAGCACACACACACACACACACACACTCACAAACAAAGTAATGCCCATCTCCAGGTGGACACCATTTCAAGCCTGTCCACCCACTGCTTCTCCAGGCGGAGGTGTCTGATGTGTCTGCCCAGAGACGGACGGCAGCAGAGCTGACATTTGTCCAGGAGCTAGTGTATCTTCACCGCTCTCATTCCTCCTCCGCCTCTCTGCTGAGTGTGTCTTACCAGTGGGCCAGTCAGCATCCAAATGTTGAAGCGTGTCTGACACACATACACACTTGCTAACACAGACGCCAACCCCCCCCCCCCCCCCCTGACACACACACAGACACACATGCACGAACAAACATACACACACACAGAAAAACCCACACATATACACACATAAATACACACACACATACACATGCTGTTGCATGTTGCATATGCTGTCGCATATATACCAACACACAAACACAGACTGACTCAGAAGGAAACACACACATACATACTCAACACATGCACACACACATGCACAGACATACAGACTCTACTTTATCGTGGGTTAATGTCAGCTGTTGTCTGGCTTCGGGGCGAAAGATAAAAGAGAAGAGACAGGTTCACTAATAGCCTATAGTAGTTTAGATAGAGAAGGAGGGAGAGGGAGACAGAGAAAGAGATTGGGAGATCAAAAGACTAGAAAGAAAGAGAGATTGAACGAAGGTGGAAGAGAGTGAAGCGAGATTGAGAGAAAGAGGGAGAAAGAGAGAAAGAAATTGAAGGGACCATCTGAAGTAAAAGGACGACAAGCATGGAAGAAAAAAAGGAGGAAAAAAACAGAAAGACTGTCGCCAGTAAGCAATTGAAACCTCTAGTCCTAATCTAGCCATTATGGCCGAGTTGTAGCACGACTCCACAATTTACCCGATCATCCCAACCCTTTCGAGTTTTTTCTCCATTTATTTTCTTTCCTCCCCTGATAAGCAATTTAAAATATACAAGCCTGACAATTTGGACGGCATCCGCCATGGAGTCGTCGTAGTGCTAACCTTGTAAGCAATATGGTCCTGGAGAGCGCGGGCGGAAGGGACCGCGTGAACCTCAGCGGCCCTACAGTGTTGTTGGTGGTGTCTAATTGGACCAAACAGCTTGTAGAGCTGAACAGCCCTCCCCACCTGGGAGCCCCACCAGTCAGCAATGGCCGCATTACAGGTAACTCAGGAGAAAGACATCCGGCAAGCAATTTCTGTGCCAGTTAATTTTGTATTCATTATTATTCTTTGCTTTATTTATTTTGACTTGGTTCATTCCGTTGGAGTAGTTTTGAATACTAATACTGTCTTTAATTTTGCGTTTAACAAATACCTTTTGTACCTGAGAGTCTGACCGTTATAGTTTATTAAAGCTCACTGACACACTTTTAATTAATCCCTCTCTGCCTCTTTTCGGTCCCCACTCATAGGCCTGAGGCGTCTCTGAACACACCACCACACAAAAAAAACACACACAAACAACACACATGCACACGCACACACACACACACACACAAGCTCATCAAGATGCATTTATATGCACTGTAGTAGTGTGATTAGTGCAAGTGTGAGTAGTGCAAGTGTGTGTAGTGTGAGTGTGTGTTTTCAGCAAGAGGGACAAGAAGGGGTCGAAGATTCATTGGGCACTGTGCCCCACTTCCCTGTCGTCATCTCTGTTTTCCCTCTGCCCTCAAATTCTCTCTCTCTCTCTCTCTCTCTCTCTCTCTCTCTCTCTCTCTCTCTCCCCCTCTCTCTCCCCCTCTCTCTCCCCCTCTCTCTCCCTCTGGCTGTCTCCTCCCCACCTCCCCTATATATCTTAGGCCATTTAATTAGCTGAGCAGGTGATAAATTAAGTGTCTTGCGTGTCTCCCCGTCCTTTTATTTATCTGTGTATCAGCCCTTAAAGGTAATGCCTTTAAAGGTAGTGCGGGGGAGTACCAGGAGTGGGCCAGATTACTTTTATTAGTCGCATCTCAGGGCTTTTAAGCTGTGAGTCATTTCCTAATTATCTTCAGGAGTGTGGGCGGTATGGCTTTATGTGTCGAAGTATGGACGGCGACACATTGTATAGCACAGTACAGGGTACGTGTCACTATGACGACATTCATCGGTCAAATGTGCTGCAATAAAAGTGAACCGACGTGTTGCTGCGAATCAGTTTCCTGTTTGACAGAGCGGAATAATAACAAGGTAATGCCTCCCCTGGAGGGGGATCGGGTAACAGCAGGGGCATTGAAGGTTACTCGGAATTTTGACTCTAGTTTGCTAGATAATACGCACCCATGAATCACAGTTCAGGAATTCAGGGAGGCTCTGACCGGCCTTCTGCCAGATAGTGTCCTATCTTCATCGTTTGGATCTTTGGTTGAAGTGATCTTGCGGCTGACGAAGCATAAATGCAAAACCAACCACTTTAGGGGGGTGGTCCGAGGTGGGACCAAACGACATCACGGTGCCGTATCACTCCCTGGCTCTGCTTGATTCTCGTCTCATTGAACACCACTACCTCTGCAGTGGTTGGTTAAACCTGGGATCAGCAACTGTGTGTGGGTGTGTGTGAGTGTGTGTGTGTGTGTTCGTGTGTCTACGTGTTTGTGTTTGTGTGCGTGTGTGCGTGCGTGCGTGCGTGCGTGCGTGCGTGCGTGCGTGCGTGCGTGCGTGCGTCCGTGCGTGCGTGCGTGCGTGGGTGCGTGTGTGCGTGCGTGTGTGTGTAAGACCATTAGCTCTGGTATCTCAGCATTAGTGAAATTGGCAACGCCAAAGTGTGGTGGAGCCATCGAGGATGTACTAATTAAATCCTCCCGCTGCCGCAAAGTTTAACATGCACTCTGCTTTTACTATCTGCCACTCTGGCAAGCATCAATCACCTTCCTTGCCACGTCAAGCGGCAAGGACTCCAGTGCTGAACTCGGGCTTACAGTTACATGCATGGAGAGATGCTAGCCACAGCCATAAGTCACATGGGCAAAGCTCATTGGTCTATAGCTATAGGCCGCTCTTGGTTATTTAGGCATGGGAGCAAATGCCTTGTGACAGGTGGGTTTGCGAGTAACAAGGGAGTGTGTATGGTGTGTGTGTTTGTTTGTGTGTCTGGGTTAATCTGCGTACATCCATTATATTTGTGTGTATGTGTATGCATTTGTGTGTGTGTGTGTGTGTGTGTGTGTGTGTGTGTGTGTGTGTGCGTGAGCGTGTGTGTGTGCGTGTGCGAGCGTGTGTGTGTGTGCGAGCGTGTGTGTGTGTGCGAGCGTGTGTGTGTGTGCGAGCGTGTGTGTGTGTGCGAGCGTGTGTGTGTGTGCGAGCGTGTGTGTGTGCGTGTGTCGGCACGCCGCCCAGAGTTGGTGGAGGGGCCATTACTTTCTCGTTAGTTCGGCTCCAGTGGCCCGGGTCTGGCGCACAGCTGCCCGTGTTTCCGGAACACAGACAGTTAGGCAGTCCCCAGCCCTCCAAACCGCACTCTTCCCTCCCCTCCTCCCCCTCCATCTCCCCCCTAGGTCCCTTGTCCCTCACTCTCTCTCCCTCTGTCCGTCTTTCTCTCTCACCTCCATGCGTAATGTCCTCCTTGCTCCCTCTCTATCGTTCCCAGTGTCTTTGTCCTTCTCTCTACATTTCCCTCTCTCTTTGTTTCTGTATCTCTCTTTTTCTCTTGCCTCCCCCCCCCCCCCCCCCGTGTCTTCCTCTCCCCTGATGTGGATTATGCCACAGTAAATCATACCTGGGAAAATGATCCCGGGTACAACAACAGTCTCCTAATAATAATTACCACCACTTAACCTTACCGCTAAATTTGCTCAGGGGCACCTTGAAGCAAGGCGGCGAGGGAAAAAGGCATCGCGGGAAGGGGGAACTGCAGATAACTTTTTACTTTTTAACTATTGCATTGGGTTGGATGTCTAGCATATCCTCTGACTTAAGGCAGATTTTCGAAACGGCTTGTAACGGCTAATCACACTCACACCTGGTGGTATAATATGTCACCTTTAACACATCAAATTTGCATTGAATATGCAGAGAATCCCTCCATAGGTTGAAGTACGTGAATGCAAATAGTCGGAGCATACAATCAAAATGGAATTACTACAATAAAAAGCTGCAAAGGTGACTTTATAAAAAAAAAAAAGACTGGTAAAGTGCCTATCGTGCCACAACGTACACAACTAGTATGCTTTCAGAATTCAACCCCAAGTGCCAAAACAACAAAGTGTATGAGTCAGTTGACGACAAAGCCAACCCAAAATGCTGGGAGTGAATATGTGTTATTGCAGATTTTATATAAAGGCATGTGGTAAATTCCTGTGTAGAAGAATTAACGTTGGTTAGACATGCATGTAAAACAATAAATCCACAATAATAAAAACAGGGCTTTGTAATAAATTAATTGGTAGACCTACAAAGCAAATGCATCAAAAACCCTTCCTTTTTCATAGTAAAATAAAGTATGCACCTGCACTATTCTGTTGGAACTCATTCTTATAATCTTTTTATGCCCACGCCCCCCTACCTGTCCCCCTCCTCCCTCCATCATTGTCTGCCTTTGCTTTCCAGCAACTCTCTTTCTCTCCCTCTGAGCTAAATTTTACCATCCAATTTTGTGTTTTCTTACATATTTGTTTTTTACGCTCAGCTTTTAGAAAACCTTGGTTTCACAACTGGCCACTGTTCCATTTTGCGGTAATTCAGTTATCCCTCCAATTCTTCTTCTCTTCGCTATTAGGTGGCCCACGTTTCTCCCCAGCTACGAGTGAAAGAAATCTACAGTATAAAATACATGAAAGAAAACATTTAATTTATTCAGCTTTTTGTTATGTTGTATGTTCTGTCCAGGCCGTATGCAGCTATATCCTACCACCAGACTATCTTGTGTGAATGTCATTCTCTCCAATCATGTCCTTCTCAAGGCTGTTGAAACTAAATCCCAGAATGCAATTCAGAAATTGTTTAAGTTCTTTTTCTGTTTTTTCTTAAATTTGATCCATTTGTTGCCCCTAATCTGATGCACCTTAAAAAAGGGGAAATACCATGTCATTCTGTCGTCAACACAGATAGCCAGTGAGTCAGCAGTCAAATGGGTATCATTCACACATGTGTGGATGCTCTCTCTCACACACACACACACACACACACACACACACACACACACACACACACACACACACACAAAAGGTCATACTGGAGAGAATGTATATGCAGAGAGACACAGCACAGAATACACACATTGCCAGAGGCAAAAGTAGAAAAACAGGAGGGTTTAACAAAGCAACCGAATGCTGACTGAATATATTGATTAGTTGCACCTTTGTGTTGATTATTCAAGTGCCCACTTAAGTTATATGGTTAGTTTCCTGCTCTTGGATTAGCTGCTGGAGAGCCACATCACAGAGAATGACGTTTCCCGACGCGTCATTGGGTTCTGCACAATGTGAGTCCGGATTTACGAGATACGCTAAGACTCTTATAACAGCCTATATTCGTCGTCAGTTCCATGTGCAGAGTCATACCATTATAATCAACACAGGACAGACATGGACAATGCGCACACACTCTCTCCAAGACACACTCATATACGTCTCCCATTCTCATTCAGATTCTGAGGCAAACAGACACTTTGAGGAACAAGATCCACCGTTTTTATCATCTCCAATGCATTTGCTCTGGCAGCCAGCGGAGAAGTTTATCTTAATGAAATCTATCCCGGCTAGCGACCTCAGCGACGTGACACAGTTCCCATCTCTCTACCAAAGCCAACTTTTAACAAGCTCAGGCCCTTTGTTATTGTTCTGCTGTGTGTGTTTTTGAGGTTGGACAAGCATCCATACTGAAAAACGCATTGTTTTCTTATCAGTGTGTTATCTCTGTCAGTGCCCCTGCTGCTGCTACAGGATTGTCAATGCCCATGTTTGATATCCTTGAAAAGTCAAGTTAGCTTACTGTGTCTGTCTGTACATGTGTCTGTACAGTATATGAGTAGGTACAGTATATGTGAGTGAGGTAAGTGAGTGAGTGATAGAGAGAAAGACAGATAGGTTTACCATACCTCACTCTTTTTGGACCACTACCGTAGCAGCTACGTACATTATTAGGTGTGTAAAAAGTATAATGATTTGTATTATAGGTATAAAGTCCAATTTCCACAGTGGGCAAAAGCATGCTGGCGTTTGGGCCCCTAAGAAGAGTGGATTCCTTAAGGGCAGATGAAATTCCCCAGAATGCGTTGTAAAACTTTAGCAGAATAAAAATTAGGAACAACAGCAGGCAAGAAGGGATGCACAATGAGTGAAAAGAACATTTTAACAAGTCGCTGTTGTTTACAATGGCAGTGTTAGCCGAGCAGGCTGGTCTGTCGCTACAGTAGTTGGCTGATCACTGTATTATTGCCTTAAGCTATGCTCTTTGCTAGCCAACTGTAACAAGTGCTTTTTGTTTCAGGGACTCAGAGCAGACCAGACTGCTGATAAAAAGCATGGTAGAAAATGAATAACAATTCGCCAAATAAATAAAAAAATGTTGGTGATCAGCTTTGGGGTATGTGTGTCTGTGTCTCAGAAGGGCTACAATTGAGGCAACGTACATAATTCATCCATTGGTTGTGCATCGAAGACTTTTCCGTTGCTTACACACAATATGTTGTAATATGTCGGTAAGTGGAGGTCCGTGCACGGCTGCGTATTTACCCACTCCACTTTTGTCGGGTGGCTGGTGGTGTAACCGAAAAAACAAACCCAATTGGCCTGACAAAAATATTAAAACAATGAGCAGATGGGATGGCACCAATTTACAAAAAACAAATAACTGGTGGTTCACAACAGCAATGCAATGCTTGTCAAGCACCAGGCAAAGCCATCAGAAACTATCCGAGTGCATCCCGATAAAACAGAGCGATCGGACTGAGATCAGGACGGTCTGGTGCTTACGGTGTTTGACTCCTGGACTAGAGCGTCTGGCTTCAAACCCCCATGTCCACACGGTCTACCTGTGGCCTTTGGCGAGCAACACGCATCACAGCTACCTGGTCATTAATAGCATTTACATAAAAGAAGATGCATTCACTGTAAATCGCTTTGGATCTAAAATGTCAAACAGTGTACCAGTAAATAGATGTAACAATAAATGACCAATAAACGTACGGCTACGTTGGGCCATACTGTTTGTGTTATTCATCGTCATTTATACCTTGAACCTCTTGTGTTGTGACATGCCTATTTCATGCACGAATGCGTGGTAGTGGTTAATGGCATCTAAATGTAGGTGGACATGAGAGCATGCACACACACACACACACACACACACACACACACACACACAGGTTTATATGCATACCCCTCCTACAGCAGCAGAGTAAACATTTAGAGAAGAGGTGACCTTGAATCTACAACGTTTTGGATCTTCAATAGAAAGACATTAAGTCAACGTCGTCTTTAATAGTTGCATCGTCTTGACAGGAAAACTGTGCGTGTATAACAGCGGGATCTTCCATCGGGGGGATGAGGACGCTAAATGAGTTAAACCATAACGTTGTTTGGCTTCTATAAGGATAAGCCTATAAGTTATACAATGTTGTTTTGTGGGGGTTCGGGGATTGACTCAATCTTCTTTGAGCAATTTGCTGTGTTATGTTTTGCTTTCAATAAATGTCCTTTTTGTTTGTATGATAACCCCTCTGTGTAATGGCAGCTGCGCTATCTAATCATTTCCTTTTTGGAAAACAGAGCACATTCTAGACCGTTAGTCTAGAAGGATTGACGATATCAGGAAGAAAAACAAAGTTTGACAGCATTTCAAATCCATTAAAGATGATCGAAAAAAGTCAAAATCAAACTTTGTCAGCAGCTGTCAAATCCCACCACTTGCACTGGTGAGAATCATTCTCCAACGCTACTCTGTACTGCATTTTAGCTGTTCTGCTAAATTGAATGGTGTTGCATTTTATCAATTCACTTGAACTTCATTCATATGTATTTTTAATGTTTAATCAATCTTTCTACAGTCTCTTTATCCATGCAGGTTCCATGCATGGCACCATGTAATGCATACATTATATAAGCCTATATTACGTATACTATATAAGGTTAATAGCAGCCTATACTTTTAGACAAATTGAAAGCAGATGCTGACATGAACAAGACATTGAAATTTTAATTTGTTTGTAAAGGCGGTTCGTCTTTCAGCAGAGGTGCTGGCCTTGCCCTAAGACAGCTTTTGGCACACTGATTATTTCCAAGCATTCAAACCATACAACAGTCCCAAATAAATGTGCCATAATTGAGCCCCATCTAATAAATATATTATATATGATCCGACGATCAATCGATGACTCTAAATGAAAGCGTACACCACACACACACACATCATAATATATTGACTTTGATTGCGTGTGCATCTAAGTGTCTTTTTTAAGGGGTGGATGTGTGTCATGCAGCATGCGAATATAGATGCCCTTACCCTGCTCACCTGTGGTTGCCAAGGCAACATCTCATCCGACAGTGGAAGCGGGAGGGAGAGGCTGGTGTCTGCCAGCCTGGCGCTACCTTCCCATTGCCCACCGGGTGGGACTGCATACCGCCCCCTGTCCTCAAGGGAGGATAAAGCGTTTAATGGAGGCTTAATGATCATCTCCACGATGATTCTCCCTGTGGCCTGATCACTTTTGAGCCCCACCCACCACCTCCACCACTTCCTCCGAACGTATCACTCGGGAAACATGAAATGCAATCACTGAGCCGCAGGATAGAGGGACCGGATATAGACAGGAAATATGTGTGTGCGTGCATGTGTGTCTGTGTGTGGCGCTAGGTGATGAAAGAGAATGAGAGCGAGAGAGCAAGAGAGGCTGAGAGAACGGTAACAGGTAAAGGGGAAGCAGTTATGAAATAACAGCGCAACAAAATGTCTTTAAAGGTCTTGCGTGGCATGCAAAACACACATCCACGTCTGCACGTCACGAGGAAAAGAACAGTGCAACACAATACACAGCAATCACACACTCATGCACAATTCATACCGTGGCAGATCATGGACCTGGGGACCTGCCCTCCATGGTACTGATTAGGAAAATGAATATTTAATTAGCATGCGTTTAATTAGCACAGTGTCAGTGGGCGGTCCTGCCGAGGATCATTGAGGCTCTGGTAATTGGAGTCCTCCAGAGTAGACGGGAGCCCTCGTACTTCATGTATGTGTGCGTGCATAAGTGCGTGTGTGTGTGTGCGTGAAGGCACGTGCGTGTTTTGCGAGCTTCTGTGCAGTATCGACAACAGTCTCGTTAACAATCGAATGGGGCAAACGGCAGACAACAGAATTATTCGGGGAAGAAGAATCGAATTTTGATTAGTGCCGGGGTTCCTTATAATTTTGCTGCTTTTGCAGGGTTTTTAATTGTGATTGTGAATCTCATTAAGCTCGCTGTAGTCTTTCTTTTCCACCACTGTCTCTTAATTTAAGCAGGAAGGAAGGGTGCAAATAAATCAACTCCTGCGTGATCTCTTCACAGGCGGTGCGCACACACGCTGGTGCGCCTCCTTTGATATCAGACAGCCCCTCATTGATCTTAATTGGAGAGAGAGAGAGAGAGAGAGAGAGAGAGAGAGAGAGAGAGAGAGAGAGAGATCTTAATTGGAGAGAGAGAGAGAGATCTTAATTGGGGAGGGAGAGAGAGAGAGAGAGAGAGAGAGAGAGAGAGAGAGAGAGAGAGAGAGAGAGAGAGCTCTCCTTTTCTCTCATATCTACTCTCTCCCTTTCTCTCCTGATATTCTCTCTCTTCACCTCAATCTCCCTGTCTCCCTACCTCTCTCTCTTCTCCCTGTCTCTCTCCCTCTGTAGTTTATGAACCACACACACTGTTTGAAGGAAAACAGCCACCGGTGAACCTCGCCCATCTCACACTAATCTCCCTGGTAACCGATACAGCAGCAATGTCTATTATTCACATAACAGCGCCAAAGTTGTGAAACCGCTCGGCCCTTCCTCGCGCTCATTTCCCTCACTCCTTTTTTGTCCATTTGCGCGCGCTCTCTCTCTCTCTCTCTCCGTTTCTCTCTCTGCCTCTCTCTCTCTCTGCCTCTCTCTCTCTCTGCCTCTCTCTTTCTCTGCCTCTCTCTCTCCGTTTCTCTCTCTGCCTCTCTCTCTCTCTCTCTGCCTCTGCCTCTCTCTCTCTCTGCCGTCTGTCTGTCTGTCTGTTCCTTCGCCCCTCGTTGAGGGGTCAGTCCACCCCTGCCTGCTTTATGTTCGTCTGACCGTGGCGCTAATCAAGGGCTAGCATCTGCTGGCGCCCGCAGCCATATTAGCGCGTGTTCTCCCCTCTCTCTCCGCTCCCATCGGTGCCGGCTTTAATTAGCGGCGGCGGGACAAGGAGACGACTTACCTGCCAACCTCGGTCAACATTATTATTCTTCTGGGCTCCGCTGTTTTATCCTTTGTCCAAACACTTGACACCCAGACGTGCTTGAGAACCCCCTAGTATGCTAGTACGTGTGTGTGTGTGTGTGTGTGTGTGTGTGTGTGTGTGTGTGTGTGTGTGTGTGTGTGTGTGTGTGTGTGTGTGTGTGTGTGTGTGTGTGTGTGTGTGTTGCGTTTTTTGCTGTATATGCCGTTGTGTGTCTGTAGAACACACAAACGTGTCAACATGGGTGCATGAGTGGATATGTAGTCATGTGGTGATTTCTGTGTTTGTGTGTGTGTGTGTGTGTGACCTTGGATGTGTGTGTGTTGTGTGTGGGTGTTTGTGAGCATTTGTGTGGCATGCGTGTGAATGTAAAGGGGTGTAGTGTATCCTCCCTATGTGCTTAAGCACAATCAAACAACACAAGGAAAGGAAATGTGAGCAGAACAGTGTCAAAAAAATTAATGATTACAGTTGCTTTGGCGACACAATCCATTAAGTGTGTGTGTGTGTGTGGGGGGGTCTTTGTGAGCAACGTGTGCATCAAAGTGGAAGCTTTCAGGCCATCGCTCGTGTGGTGCGGAGAAATACCTGCAGCATTTCTATGCATGGGAATGAAAAGAACCGGGTTGGAACCCTGATTTAGTTCTTTGATGTCCTCATAACGTGGCTGTGGCATTTGCTTCACAATATACTTTTTGGAGTAACACATTTTTTGGCACACGCAAAACCGAAACGGAACACACAAAAACACCCCCTCAACCCCAAACACACACACACACACGCTCACACACCAAAAGAGTAATGGAACCAACATGTGTGGAAATATTTTTTGTTACCCTTTGACATTAAACATATTATTTCTGACAACCATGCAGTAGCCTCCTCTCATCCCCTTGTCCCACACATTCACGCAACCCCACAAACACACACACACACACACGACACGCACACACAAATAATCTATGGCATACAGGCAGTGCTATTAAACTCACTGCCTTTCACTGCGGTTCTCCCCTCTTTTACGTAATATTCAATTCCTGTCTCGGACGTGCAGTGCATGTCTATGCGTGTCGGCACGGCGAACGGTGCTTCCTTAATCATACACTAAGCAGCAGTGGAAGTGCAACGGACCCTAGGTGACGATAAATGCCTTATATGGATGGGAGGTTGTGTAAATGAACATGAATAATGCATGAGTCCGCATTGGGGCGGCTGGCAGCCCCTGCTTTTAAAGCAGAGGCCCATATATATTTTCCTTCCTTTTTTTAACCTTTTTCCATGCAGACATAAACTCCCGGTGCGGTGTTGTGTGAGGTGCCAAGCGGAGCGCGTGGCCCCTGCAGACGACTCCTATTGAGGGGCTGAGCGTTAAGGAATGGTGGCCTATAAAATAAAATGAAGGAAACACTTTAGTTTGAGAGGGCACACACACTCTGGATGACTCCAGAGCCACCATTGTGCCTCCGCAATATCTCGCTTCGTACAAAAGCTTTATTTAGGGCCACGGAGCAGAGGGAAGGAAGGGAAATAAAGAGTTTAGACATTCATGGAAATAAAAGAGGTTGGACTGGATGGAAATTGTATTTTGTGCGTGATCAGCATGTGTGTGAATGTATGCAACATCCCAACAGATATCCGCAAAAAATATATAATAATCTTACATCAATCCTTGTATAATGCTCACCATCTGCTCATCAATGGATGACTCATTGTCAGCTTGTCTGAAATGTGTATCGCTCGTCAATACAAAAAATTACTCATTTGAATATAACAACATTGTTAGCATGACGGCGGTAAATGGGATTCATAAGTCAAGGCTTAGCGCCACAGTAGATAATGAAATTGGACAGACTTTTTGATTGGACCCAGACGTATCCAGTGTCTGTGTCTTGCCATGATGTTTCTATACAGAAAAAAGCCCCGGAATATTCTGAGTGAATTCATGAATAATATCCCACAGCCTGACAGTTGGTAAGGATTTCTTGAGTTGCAACAGAGAAACTAAATGAGGGCTCAGTTCAAATGTCGTTCTCGGTTTTCGTACAGCGCCCGGTCGTTATTTCGGGGGTATTTCAACAGGCGGGAACAGTATAGGGTCCCCGCTGTGATCGCTCCAGAGAGAACGCTTTCTGCCAGACGCTTGGTGGAGGCTGTGTTTGTTTGTTTTGCTTTTCATCTGTGGATGCCTGTATTAGCGTGCACCCTGTTTGACGCCAAAAATCTCTGCAAAGGCGGAAAAGCAGCAAGTAGATGAACCTCCCCAAAAAAGTGACATCATTCATTTTTTCTTGTACACAACAACAAACGTATTTTGTAGATGCATGTTGCACTTTGATTGTATGTTTGACTTGTACATTCAAATTTCAAGTGAAAGTGTTTTCGGTGTTTGTGCGCGTTTGTGTGTGCGCTTGAATGAGTGAGATTTGGAATGTGTGTAACCCCTTCTCAAGGGGGTCACAGTCCATTCAACAGGCCCACAGATCAATGGTGAGGGGCTGAAGGATAAAGCCTTCAGCCACATCCTGGCTCATCCTCCCCTCATGGAAAACACATTGTATTGAAGCAATCCACCCATTGATCTGAGCCCCTCAACATCACATAAAGACCATTTTTAACTGAAGATCCCCTTTCTCTGCATGTCTGAGAACCATTCAATCACTCTCACACACACATACAGACACACACACACACACACACACACACACACACACAAAGACACACACACTTAAATTACTTAAATGCATACATACAGGCCATTAAGCCCAATTTACAAATGTAAACAAACTACACTTCAACCTCATGGGATTCCCACAGCGTTACACTATTGGTTATTATTAGCATACAAAACGCACCGCTGCGTTTCACTCGGTATTTAATTAACGACTCAATCAATCCCAAATGGAGGGACGTTTTGATGCATTGATTGGTTCCAAATAAGCCTGATGAGGTTCACACCCCATGTAAAAAGATGAAAACCCACTTGACGTTTGTCGTCGATCCATAAGCACCGCCCTCCACTCTCCGGGAAAAGAACCGCCGGTTCAAATTAGCAGAAAACCCCCCAGAAAAAAGGAACAACTCAGCACGTGTCACGGGCTAAAGCTCTCCACAATCCCCATCCCCTCTATCGTATCCCATAATAACATCCCCTGACTCACTCTCAGTCTCCGGGATCCCGGGAGGAGCAGACAGGGAACAGACCAGCGGGACATCAATAATGGAGAGGGCCTCGTCTCATGCCTCGTAAAATATACATGAAAAGGGTTTTCTGCCGCCAATTGCCCGACAGATGAGGGTTGTGGGAGGGGTAGGGGGGGGGGGGCGGGTGGAGGGCGAGAACGAGGGAAATACACCCTTGTACCCTTAGGGGCGTCGCCGTCATCTACTTCGGTGTGCAGCCCCCCTGTTCTCCCTACCGAACATCCACTCAACTGACCTCTTAACTCTTTGTGCCAGGATTTTTTGATCCCAGCACAATCCCCCCCCCCCCCCCCCCCCCGCTCGAGTCAGATCCACTCTGAGGAAGGAGGCCGAAGACAGTGGCCTCCATCTTTTCCTTCGGCTCTTAAAAAAAAAAAGGCATGTTGGAAAGACCACGGATGAGGGCTTACGATGGATGTATCATGTTGTCATTTTCCGACGTGCATTGACACTGAATCTGCCTGAATGTCAAGTGATTTTAAACAGATCTAGCGCCGCCGCTCTCACCGTTAAGCGCCGTTATGTACAGTCGAGGTACAGGCAAGGTGAGCCGGTGTGCTGTCTTTGGACACGCCTCACCGCTACATCCATCCCCACCAGGAGGAGTTGTTACTCCTCTAACTTTGAGTTTCCACCACTCACTACCTTTTGGTCTTTTAGCCACCTTTTGAAGAAGAGCCCCTGTGACGCTAGCTCCCAGCCGCGCGCACACACGCACGCACGCATGCACACACACACACACACACAGAACTTCACTCAGCATCCCTCCTTCCCTTCCTCTTCCAATCCATTTCCTCTCCTCACCCAGATAATGACCAGCTCTGCGGGAGGAGGAGTGTGGGGGTGGGGGGGGGGAGAGAAATGCGTGGGAGGGGGGCACACCCTAACCTTCCCTGCCATGCTTCTTTAATCTGCTCCCCGATAGGTCGGGGGGTTCGTGCCACAGACGCACCGTGATTGGTTGGGAGAGGCCCAGGGTTCGCTCACAGAGAGTTGGACATCGTTAAAGAGGTTTTTCGGGATGGGGGGTTAGGGGTCTAAGGGAAGGACCCAGAGAGACCAGTAGACTGACTCGAGTAGGAAGTCCAAGGATGTAGTTTAGATGGAGAGCCCGAGTATTTGGCGAAAAGAAAACGGAGGGATGACAAAATAAAGTGTTGTTTGTGCTTGTGTGCGTGTTGTGCACGTGTGCGAGTGTACAAGTGTGCGAGGTGACCTCACGCGATTAAAAGAACCACAAATGCTGATGCTACCAGCCCCCGCGGCAACCAAGTCTAATTTATTAAACTTGCCCATCATTGAAAAGTCAAGAAAGTGGCAGCAGTGTTGATGAAGCTGCCATTGAAAAGTGCTTGCTCAATCGGATAAAAGCAGGGAGAGATTTAGACGCAACATGAGAGTGAGTCAAGTTAGGAGAGAGATGGAGGGGGGAGAGAGAGAGGGAGGGAGGGGGGAGAGAGAGAGGGACGGAGGGGGGGGAGAGAGAGAGGGAGGGAGGGGGGAGAGAGAGAGGGAGGGAGGGGGGGAGAGAGAGAGAGAGGGAGGGGGGGAGAGAGAGAGGGAGGGAGGGGGGGAGAGGGAGAGACCGAGATAATGATAGAACTGTGCAGATAATCGTTTATTTTAGTCTGCTCTGTTGTTTTGGGTGCATACCAAGACAACTAATTAAACCCCAAATCTTTATATATCAGGGAATATTTTGAGATTCGGGTCCCGTGGGACATAACAGTGAAAAAGACGTGATTGGGGCAGCATCTGGAGGAGTTTTTTAGGTTTTATGGAGCAGCAGTACACACATTGATTGAAAGTTGCCGAGCAGAAGGACCCATGTTTAAAGGAGATTAGGCAGCTCTTGTGATGGCTAGCGGTCCTATGAGTTCATACTGCACATTTCCCTCACAAGACGTCTGTAGTCTGAGCTTGGGCATGGATTCAAATCTCAAGATTTTACTTGTTTCCTTTTGCCTCATCCCTACTGGATAGTTTGGTTATCAGAATGTCTTTCGTTTTTTTCATGTAAAAGGTCAAACTCTTTCCATCTGCATTGAGATAGCTTTATCACATTGGTTGTCGGTATGTGTGAGAGAGAGAGCGTAAGAGGATGTGTGAGCATGAGAGTGTGTGCGTTTGTGTATGCGAGCGTGCGTGTGCGCGTGAGTGAGTGAGAAATGCTTGTGTGAGCATGAATGCCCATGTGGGTTGAGGTTCACAAGGGCAACTTTCCACCGGGAATGCCGCACAAGACATCAGGTTACTTTTGGCCTATTCTGCATGCTTCATTTCACTGCAGACACGCCGGCTGAGCCTCTTCCATCCAGTACCGTACAGGGTGCTGCTTTAACACCACAGCCATAGTACAGTCACCATGCAGAGATCCACACAGCTTCTTTCTAGGTTTAGATTATGGACCATAATTGGATTGTATTATAATCCGCTCAAGAGATTATGGCTGGGAATAAAAGAGGTAGAGGGGGCAGGACTGTAATGCCTTGGCACTATTTTTAGAGGAAAAATATGATTGTGTGTGGTGATTGGGCCGGTTCCATTATTACTGTGAGATAACAGATTGCTTTATTAATTATTATTCACCACGGTCAAGTTAGGGGGAAGTGTTTATAGAAAACTTTTGATAAATGATGGCTTACAAATGGGAGAACATGGTAATGTTTGGGCATTGCGTTCTGTTGCCGCATCGTTATATATCTGTATTGTGCAAACATGCTGAATAGTAGTGTTAAAATTCAGAGCTGTGCTATGAAAATGCTAATGTGTAAAATAACTCATGGTGACTCTTTACGCTGTGAGTAGGTTGAAATAAATTGCGTAGTCGCTGTATAGTAATCATTGATTTGACCGATATTTCAGATGGAACATATACCTTTAAACAAAATTTCCGTTGATATTGAACTAACCAGAATGTTTTTTTGTAATTTAACACAGAATTCAATCATATCTCCAACATTTACGAACTCTGCAATATAACTTTTCTGACCTCGGCCTTGTCAGAAATGGAGGATATATTGGCTGTAAAATACCAGCAGATTTTGGATTACTTGGATCGTTATCAATGGCTTTTCTTATTAGCATTACTTGTTGCAGCTTGAGTATGAATATATTTTATCAATATTTTATTAATATTTCATCATTTTCTCTCCTTACTGTGTGATACAAAAAACAGACTACTTCTCTTAACTAGTCCACTTTTACTTTGGGTAATCAAACATCAAAGTTGAAAAGGCTACATAATATATTTGAATTCTATTATTAAAAAGAAAGTTACAGTAAGAGAACAAATGATGACGTTATTATATTCTTCATGCCATTATTATAGTTCTCAGAGTTAAGGTTATTTGAGGTCAACGGCAAAATGAATCTAGAATTATTTGTATCTTGCGTGTGGGCCGGAATTGACCATCAGAACTCCACTGATAAAACTCTGAACAATGGCAAAAACAGATTGACCTACATGACTGTTAGAGTGGCAACAGGTAAGAACCCACCTTTTATTTTTTTCTTGTTTTGTTATAAATATTTCAATCCTAATTACTTTCCACATCTGTGTTGTTTTGCCTGGACATCTCTATCAGGGCAAAGCAATAGGTCACACCCACTCAATAATTTGGGCCATGTGAGGAGCTTAATAAAAGTGGCAGAAATAAATGGTCACCATGAAAACCTAATTGGCTTTCTTGTTTGATGGATATGCATTGTATTCGCTCGCCCCGCTCCTGTTGAAATATTCATCAGACCGGCAAACAGAGCGGTGTTATGGCACTTTGTATTACCTCACTATTCCACCCTTTGCCGTAAAAATCTATCTCTCTCTCTCACTCTAAAGAATAGTTGTAAATATTGGCACCAGTCCGAGTGAGACAGATGACAGTTGACTGATCAAAACAAGGCATTAGGGCACGTTGACCTCAGCATAAATGATTCAGAGACTCACCACCGCTGTCAATCATGAATCACGCTTTTAATCATGAAAAGGTCAGACCAAATTGAGCTCCCCGGGTGACACACATTTGTAAAAGGTTTGTTGTTGTTGGTATAGATTTGGCCTCTGGTTTCGCAATTAAGGTTCTTTCAAAACCAGAATTGACTTTTTCTAATTTGCATGCTGCTAAACCGGTGTCCCAGTGTAATAGTACAGCTCCCACACCGGGAGGAGTAGTATCTTGGTGTGTTTCATCCTTTTGCATTGGTCTATGTTTCTATTAACCATCTTTCTTGCCCATTCATCAGGTTCTAGATTGTTATTCATTTATTCCACACCAATTACATCCTCAACACGCGTGACGTGAACATGAAAAGCACAACACATCGACACCTGTGCAATTTGTTTGCGCCTTGTAATCCAAACTGACCTTGTATTTATTTTCTTATTTACTTATATATTCATGACCTTATTCATTGATGTCCCTGAGGTGAGCTACACGCTAAGGCTATCCACCATGACTACCGCCATGGCGGAGAGTGTGTTTGCTCTCTTTCACAGCAAATCATCAGAGAAAAACCCATTTTCCCACCGTGCCATTGGGCTGGGAGTTTGGAGTGCAGACTTAACCGTGCTTGGCAAGCAGAACGCACACTGTGGCACAACTCCTGGGAGACCTCCAGCTGCTAGAGCTAATCAGTGCAAAATACATGACATGCACATAGGCACGCACACACACACACACACACACACACACACACACACACACACACACACACACACACACACACACACACACACACACACACACACACACACACACACACACACACACACACACACACACACACACACACACCAGGCAAAAGCACATGCACACGCATGCAAATACTTACCCAACACACACACACAAAACAGGTAAACACGTGCACACACATGCAAACACATCCCAATACACACACACAAAGTAAATACACACAAACGCACCCACACCCATGCAAACACACACAAGCCTGCATATGCAAACAGACATGCACTCACTCATGCACTCAAACGCAAACACTTATGCATGCACATAAACACACACCCATACACCAATGGTCACACTCACATCTGCGCGCCATCATGCGAGCTGCACAGATACAATTTGTGCCAACACGCGCACAGCAGTCTGCACATGCACTTGACACACACTCACAACACTACCCACAGAAGGGGGTTGGGTTGGAGTGTCTGAGAGTGTGTGTGTGTGTGTGTGTGTGTGTGTGTGTGTGTGTGTGTGTGTGTGTGTGTGTGTGTGTGTGTGTGTGTGTGTGAGTCACAGAAGTAGAGAGGAGCACACTTCCAAACCAAATTGGATTAAAGTGTCATCTAATATGGAACAAGCATGGCGGGTCTCTCCCTTGGAACCCGGGGAGCCGGCAAGTGCACAGTGAACAGTCCTTTGTGGTCTCAGCAACAGACACACGGGCCTGATAGAAGAGGACGCGCTGCCTTTTGGTTTGGGAGACGCAACCCGACTCTCCCCCATCACAGATGGGAGAGCACAGAGGCGAGGGGGCGCGGGGGGGGGGGGCTGAATAGGAGACAGGGGTGGGAGGAGGGGGGGGGAACAGCATACTGAAGCCTTTATCTCGTGAGATGATTCTCTGTTTGAGGCAGCCCCCCCCCCCACCCCAACAGCACCCCCAAAACCCTTCCATTCCCCCCCCCCCCCCCGCTCACAAACACAACACAAACCCACCTCCAGATAAACACTCAGTGGCCCGTGGCGTTGATACACAAACAAACACACACACACAGTCATCGAAAAGACAAAAGCAAGGCAAACGATCCACAGAGCGGAACCTTCTTCTTCCTCCATTTTGTATTCACCTCTAGCTGTAACCCTGTGACCCTCTTGACCCTTATCTCGAGAGATGATTCTCTCCCCCCAAAATGCTTTGCTCCACTGCAACAATGCAGCAGAGTAGTGGAGTGTTGCGCCATTGGCTGTCACAAACAATTCCATCCCCCTCCTCTCTCCTCTCCTTCCCTCCCTACTCCATCCGCTCTGCATCTGCTCAGCCAGACCCGATGTCACGCTGCTTGGCCCACAGACGGGGGGGAGAGGAACCTGGAGCCGAATCAGCCTTTGATTCACACTGGCGAGCCCCTGTTACCGCCCTGGGCATGCCCACGGTTGAGCATGCAAGTATGGCTTGAATAAATACATGTATTCCACTGCAGATCTCTGTGGAGGTTCTCACTGTAAAAGGTCTAGTAGGGGACAGCACGGGTCCGTTCTCAAAGGAAAACGTTGAAGCACATTCATCTAGGATTCTTCAGCTATCCACCAAAAGTGCTTTATTCAATTATAATGCTCTCGTTCACCCGTTCATACGCCCTTCCACCTGAGCCACTGCTGAATCAGTTAGCAGAGTCGCTTAGTCTGAGGCGTGAATCCTCATAGAAATGCAGTTGGGATATGTTGTTTGGCCCTTTGTGATTATTTGTTATTCTTTGGGAAAGTGCAAATACCCATCATTGGAGAAATGTTTTCAATTAAACATGTTGGTATTTGTCCTGGAATTCATTATAAATAACAATGATTTATAGTTAGAGTTGTGGGTGTTATTTTTGCCTTGCTCAGAACCCATGAACTTGTTATTGCAGTAGTTTTACTTTCAAATGTATAGCGAGTTGATGATGTGTAGTGATGGGAATAATAAAACAGCCCTTCCAAACACCTCCCCACGCACACACCTCCTATAACAACCCCTAGGTTTGGTGCGCGCGCACACACGCACGCACCCACACACGCACACACACACACGCGCACACACGCGCGCGCACAAACACGCGCGCGCACAAACACGCGCGCGCACAAACACGCGCGCGCACAAACACGCGCGTGCGTGTTTGCGTCAAATCTAATCAAATATATATAAAAAGGTGTATTGTTTCTATTATTCTGTAATTAATGCGTATAATACAATTGGTCTGTTGTAGTCGACAAAGACACACACACACACACCCACATGCACGCACACACACACACACACACTTAAGCTTTGTTGCTTCACAAGTTGCAATTGGATTCCTGTTCCTATGAAGATTGAAATAGAGGTCAAGAGGGGTTTATTTCTTATATGAAAAACAAACATTTAATATTATCTCCCTTTCTATATTGGTGTACTCTATTTGTGCGCACTGTGCGTGTGCTTATCCCTCCACCATCAAAGCCACAAAGCTGAGGAAATAAAAAGGTACCACTCTCGTCCCTTCACAAAGAACAGAGCTCCCCCCTCACATCCTAGCGTGCGCTGATACAATGGAGATGCATTGGGGCCATGGTACAACTTGGTGATTCTTCAACGCATGACGGCGGTGGCCACTGGTGGCCAGGTGCAGTCTAGTGTAATAGAAATGAGTGGAAGCAGTTGATCATGCTACATCCTACATTTGAAAAGTACTATTTATGTACACTGTGGATGTACACACAAAATATGTACACATCAAAAGTACAACGAGGATGACTCATGAGCGTATATATGAGACGATATGGCGTGTAACATGACATTTCACTGGCTGTGTTATCTACAAAAATGGCTACTTTTATTCATTAGTTGTTGGTCGTAGTAGTGTTGTCTCTCCATAGGTCTGTTTATCCTTTCCTCAGTAGATTGTAAGAAGGGATGGTGGGGGGGGAATCGTATAATGTCAGTATCCAGATTCCTTGCCTCCGCAATACAAAAAAAATGTAAGCAACAAACGTCAATGTTATCTGAGTGGATGCATGTATTCGCCAATAGTCAATTTGCAACAATCTTCCGTCCCAATCTATTCATTGGCCATTACTTGATTGCATAACATATCGTATCGGCACTCAAAAATCGTTCCTATATTGTATCGTGAGGTCACTGCTGATGCCCATCTCTACAAGTAAGCAGGTGGGAAATAGGACATGAGGATGGCATCCATTACACAAGATGGCAGCGTGGAAGCAGGTGGTGTTGCTGAGTGAATCTTTGGTACAGGGTTTTCCTTTCCCAAGACACTGGTCTTAGACTGGGGTTTTCTTTTTGGAGATCACTTTTTGGAGCAAAATTGAAGAACCATTACTGCTCACTTCACAGACCCACACACAATTGGACACATACACAAACCCATACACATCATAATCTACACACAAAACACACATATACAATCTACACACAGACACCACTCCATTCACAGCAACATTAGCAGTGTGTGACATTTGGAAAAATACCAAAGTGATTACAGGGCTGAATGTACGGTTATATAGGCGCTGGATGCTGTTATTTGGTTGGTCTCTCGACACATAGGATGATATTACTTAGAACAAACAGCTTCCAGCAGGAATCTATGTTGGCACCAGCGCCACTTACTTATGGATGTCTATAAGTGTACACATCCAAACTCGATTGCATGTAAAGGATGGAACGGAAGTGCTTTTGTATTGTAACGACCTCTGTTTGGTCGTCCAGAACTTTATAAGCTCCTAATTGGGGGTCAACCAAGGGCGCCAGATTGTTCGAATCCCCCCGGTCGAAGATCCAGACGAACACGACCCCCCAAAGGATTCACAGCGGTGGCCGATAAAGTCAAGACTGCCCTGGTGGGATCCGGGTTAGTGGCGCATACTCTGGGGCTGGGTCTTATTTGTTGGCAAGCGCTTCATGGTGGCTGTGTACCCCCCTTTATGCTGGCCGGGCGTAGCCCAACAAGGTCTGGACAGGGCTGATTGGGAGGAAGGAATTGGCGGATCGGAACCGCCTTGGCAATAACACACGCCGTTTTCAGACACAAGGCTGACTATGAGGCTGGGTTACCAGAGCATATGGAGCCCAAAGGTGGATTATTGACTTGGTGGAATTCAGACTCGAGGTCTAGGGTTTGCCCTCACTCTTTCTTCCTAACGTCAGTCAGCATCAAACACTTACATACACACACACACACACACACACACACACACACACACACACACAATCATAAAGTCATTTGTAGAAAGTGTACACTACATTAACGTACTCATTGCTGCATTTTGTTTTGCTCCAAAATGTAAAACTAGGCCTGAATGCGTACAAATCCAACACATGCATTAGCATACACACACACAGACACACATGCAGACACACGGCGTTATACATTACGAATGAAGCAACATGAATGTACTCACTGTATCAAACTTGTCTTTTGTCATTGATAATTTATACGTTGCTGCGCAGTGTGTCGGTGGGGAAGGGGGGGGGGGGGGGGTTCTTTCACTGTTTATCGGTTACACAACAGTGTTAAATAATGAAGATCATTGTAAAACACAGAGCCCAGAGCACACTGTCTAATGTCTGCTGGTCGGGACTGAGTAACCAAATCTGTCACCAGCATGAAGGATTTGCTGACTGAAATCCTCTGACAGGGGGGTATTATGAAATGCAACTATATCTGTACTTCTCTGTGTGTGTGTGTGTGTGTGTGTGTGTGTGTGTGTGTGTGTGTGTGTGTGTGTGTGTGTGTGTGTGTGTGTGTGTGTGTGTCTGGCAGAGTAACAGTTCAGAAAAATCCAATCCATACTTTTCACCTCCTAGTGTTTGGGGGCAGAAAAACATTTGGTTCTGTTGCGTCGGGTTCTGTTTTGTTCAACAAAGCAACTAAATCTTGCTGGTATGTCACAATCTAAGTCCTGCCAAGGCCCTCAGTGGTATATCACCAATGAACAAAGCCCAAAGGGTGAGCCAACTATTGTGCAGGTTTAGCTTCTATTCGATATTCTTCTGGATTCAAATTAATCAAAATATTATGCAAAGCAATTATTATTATAAAACAATAACTGTCTTATGAAACAGTGGATTTATTTGCTTGACTGTAATGACTAGACTTGACAAATACCTCCTGTCAGACTTTTTATAGGTTACTTCTGGTTGTCCATGTCCATCTGCTCCAACCGTTGAATCAATCTTATCAATTCACTCAAGCATCTTGAGTTTGCATGCTCATTTCAGTCGTGTGAGAGCTTTAGAGAGATAGAGGTAGATAGGCAAGAAGTGGATTCAATATTTTTTCCACAGGAAACTTGGATTCTAAGGCCTTAGCATACATAAACAAGCTTTCATTTATGCATGTTTATGCTGTTTATGATTCTAGGCAAAGTAAACAACTGACGCAAACTTACAAAACCCAACCCGACGATTCAGCCAAGTCGTGATTATTTTTCATGTACACATGCCTACGTACTCAAATATAACCGGGACGTGTTTAAAAAATACTGTTCAAATGTGATACATATTTTATGGTCAATGAGAGCGCAAAATATCCAAGCTCAACAACATGAGCAAGAGAGACAGTCCCTTTCTGCTGTGGTTTTACCTTCATTCCTGCAGTACTTTTAGCACAGCCTCATCCTTTTGGAGTGGGTTTCTGGAAAATCACAGCACCGCTAAGGGTGCGGTCATGCAGTCATGTTCATAATGTTGGATCCAGCAATCTTACTCTGCTGTAGCAGAACTTCTGGCAGACAGCCTGTTCCTTTGTGAGAGTGGATGAAGCTTTCTACTAAGGTGTAGACTGCCCAGTCTACACCTTTGAGGACACTTTTTCGAACAGAGTCCGAACAGAATGATTTCCCCTTTCTTCCTCCTGGGAAAAGTTAACCAGTGCTGGTCAAGTTTGTGTTCACTGTTGGCCAATTATGAGCTTATCCCGGACTCTTCCAAAATGATTTGCCAAAACAAACATGAAGCGACTGAAAATTAATGAAAAGACTCCCTTTTCACCCAAATTGTAGCTTGCCTTTTATCAGACCTAGGATTATTGATCAAAAATATGATTAGTGAGACATTCATGTACATGACAGGACCCTTTTAAATACACACATGGCCAAATCCTTCCATCTAAAAAAAAACAACCAAAAGTTCCCTCACTGCTTTATATAAAACACTTTGCTCAATCAATCGGTCCGAGTTCAAACTCTTCAAAGTACTTTGATTTCCCTCTCTTCTGTGAAAGAAGACAGCAAAATACTGCACTCAAACACTTTCAACCCATTCCCTGGCATCAACCCAGCCGTTCTGCTGCTTCTATGGTAATTAATAACGGCGCCACGTTAATTAGCATTAACTCAGACAGCAAAGCAAAGATTGTGGATACATAGTTACGAGAAGCTCCTGCTCAAAAGGATGATTGTGGAAGGAAGTGTTCCCTGTTGCTCTTTATAATGGCTAGCCGGGCCTGACGTTAGGTGTACATGAGTAGGGATGATGGCAGAAGACTACAAAATCGATTTTCATCTTAATGAGAGTCCCTGATAAAAAAATTAGGTTCTGTCCCTCGTTAATAAATAAAGAATAAACCAAAGGGTATCTGTACATGAGTGTCTCCATCGACACAAATAATGAGTTATTATAAAGTAGGTGAACAGAGTTTAAACTGAACTATTTGAGTTTTAAGTGAAAAGATAAACATCCAAGACACTGATCAAAGGAAGGTAACTATAACTCTGTGGTTTCAAGAAGAAACCCAGTCCATGGATGGATATATCGCAGTGAACAAATTTTTTCCCAAATCGTTTGGTTCTAAAATGAAGAGCTTTCCTGATTCAAAATGTGTGCTTAGAGATAAGGAGCCCCGGTGCTATCAAGTTTCTTCACAGAGGGTCGACAGCGGGACCCTGGAGCAAGGCCATATTTGGGCATGCAACAGGCCAATCAGTATTATGAGCGGCAACCGATACATCTATGTCGGGGAAACAGCTGAAATGAATCAGTTATCATTAACTAAACTGTTTCAACAGTGAGGCTGTCTGCTTAAAAAGAGAGTGTCGAGAGAGAGAGCATGGCGAGGGAGCACCCGGAACCACAGCATTTTAAAGATAGACATAAAAACCCCAGTAGGGGAGATATTATAATTTAGTTCAAGCCCTCAACCCTTCTCCCTTAGTTGCTGCTTTGCAAACAACATCTGGTGTCGCGATCGGTGAAACCCACCCCTGCCCAACATTGACTTACCAGTGTTGCTAGTATACCATAATACCTGCCACCCTATTCATTTACACAGTGGCGCTATCTCCCTTTATTCATAAATGGAGTCCCTTGTCTTGCCATGCGGCCTTGTCCACTTCTCGCCGTCTCTGCTGTGTTGCAATGTTCTTCCCTCTGTTACCCTCCTCCTTCAAGCTGCTCATTCCCTCCAGTCTCACAGACTGTCCTGTTCGGTCCCCTCTTCTGTTCCCCTGTAGATGAGAGCATTTTGGATAACCCCGAGATAAGTTGTGTCTGGTGGCAGCTCCACTACTGCACTGTCACTGGGGTACTGGGACGACCCCATTATAATGTTATACTGAATGTCTGGATCCACAATAGGACTGGTGGCGGATCCCGGATATTTTTCTTGCCGCAAATACCTCCAAAATCCCCCCCACACCCCCCACCGCTTTGTTACCAGATCCTTCCAGTGAGTAACCCAACGACTGTGTTATCTTAGTTTGAACCACAATTTCTCAAAGGCCCACCTCGCAGCAGTTGTGATGTAGTGTCGGACCTCGGGTATAACATCACAGGATGGTACGACGCAGAGCCTTGCAGCTGTTGAGTCAAAGAGGGCCGTACATTCAAAAAGGTGTACGAACCTTTGATCTCCGTTATCGACCTGCTATTGAAACACAGAGACCCACAGTGTTACAATCAACTGGCTGAACCCGGGCGAGACCCCATCGTGTCTGTAGCGATATGCATTCTACAAACATGCCTAAGCTCCTGCGTCTAATATCTGTATTGATTAAATGACAGTGTGCAGTAGGCTTTGCTTCATCAGCCCACTGCCATGTGGGAGGGTCCTTCCAGGAGATTTTTAATATGGTGTTGTAGCCCTGTGACTGCCAAGGCAAACACCATCATTGTGGGCACTAAGTAAAGAACACAGACTTGACAAAGCGCTAATGAATTCTCCCATGGGTCTTTAGACCCTTCGCATATGTCCTAACGAGAATATGCCTTGATCCTGCATGATCTCGGTGTGTGTGTGTATGTGTGCGAGCTATATATGTGTGTGTTGCGCGCTAGGGCTGGCCCGAATACCATTTTCTCAGGCTTCGAATACTCGTTGGTTTTTCCGAGCGAATATTCGAATACTCGTTCCAGAAAAAAACACCATCAAAAACAACATTAATAATCGCTATATACTCCCTGGAACCGATTTTGACAGTATCTGCATATTTTGTTGAGGATTTAATAGCTTTTGAACGTTAATTAGTAGGCCCAAGTAAGTTGGAGTTCCTTAGTTTTTCCCCGTTGAAGCGAACAGCTGTCGTTCCGTTCCAAATCAGCTGTCCTCTGCCATCTCAGCCGTTAGGGGATCTTTTCAATGCATCCTGGAACGTGCATCTTTTCAGGGAATTTGTTCAATAAATCCATAACAAATACCGAATATTGATTGTCTTATGTGTCCATATTATATCCATTAGATTGACCGGGTATTCCCAAGACGCTCACGCTCTGCAGCAAGCCAGTCACAGTTGATTGGCGCAGCGCTGTAAAGCGAACGTAAACAAACAACTAAGCTAAGGTTAGCATTTCGCTAAGCATTAGTTTTCCTCCCAAGATCCCGCTAATGTTGTGTTGTAAAGTAAAGGGAAACATATCTATTCTTCCTCCACCACTCTCGCTTCTCTGCTTGGTGTCGCTTATAGTTTGCCTCCCTTGCTCTGGTAACGTCAGGCACGTGAAAAAAAAAAACGAAGCTCCGAATACTGATTTAAGCTTCGAATACTAATTTTCCGAACGAGTAGAATAATTCGGGCCAGCCCTATTGCGCGCACGTGTGTTGCGCAAGCATGTGTGTGTGTTTTGAGGGCACGCTTGCCTGTTTTCTGTGTGCATATTTAACACACTATTCAGTGCATCAATGTCCAAAGCTAAACCAGCCCCTACTTTCTCTGAGGTCGGCATCACCTGTAGACACATCCTTACAACCTTCCCACAAGTGAAACCCACCCAGGCTAATTCACCTTACCAGTTGAAAAAACATAACCTGCACCCCCTGACACACACACAGTTCAAATTCCATTATTTTCTCCTTTCAGAATAGCAGTCTTGGACCAGCTCACCACTATCGATCTGTCCAATGATAATTGAGGAAAGTGGGCTTTTTTCCCACCAATTCATCTATTGATCTAAGTCACCATCAGTCAGAAGCTTAATTAAGCAGCTAATTAGACAGAAATGCTATTGAAAGCATCTGAACGTTGTCACATTGATGTGTGTGTCAATGCGTGGGGTGTGTATGTCACATGTGTGTGATAGCGTTTCTTTGCGTGTGTTTTGATGGGTGCATATTTAAGAAGGTGACCCTTTCTGAATGCCAACAAGTGTTAGATGATATTTAACTCGGGACCACTGCAAGCTTGACTAGCTTGAGGCAGTGTCTTATGCTAAAGGAAAAAATCTGACATCTGCCACGCATAATTAACCATTGTTGCTTAATAGGATACTAAACAAGTTTGTCAAAAAAAACCTTGCCTTCGTCGGTGAGTGTCTGGTCGGGCTTAATTTGAAAGGACAAACACGGCCGAGAGCATTGTGGACGTGTTAATAGACGGTGACATGACGTCAAGATTCTTAAAGAACCTCAAAAACACATAAGTATATTTGCTTTTAGAAACAACAAAAAGTAGTAAGGCTCTCTAATAACGGTCTGGATAACCAGACTGATCTGATCAGGCAGAGCAGAAATGACTGACGCTACCTGACATGGGTGGTAAGAGCACTTGACGATAAGGAGGTAAGGGCTTAAGTCGTACGCCATCTTTACATTATTTTTCTGCCGTTCATAACCTTCAGAGAAGGCCGTGTTCGCCATGAGACTGGATGAACAGTGTGCCACTATGTCCATGATTAGCAAAACACAGTGAGATTTAAATAGCACCCACCCATCCACCCACACACCCCCCCACACACACACACACACACACACACACACACACACAGACACCAGTATTATCTGAAGAAACCCATGGGTGTTACATTTCACAAAGTTATTAATTATTACTTAGGAATTGCAAACAACAAAGAGATGATAACAGAGACAGAACAAACAACCTAATTAGATATGTCCTATTGTGTGTACTACGTGCGTTCGTACTTGCGTGTGTGTGTTGTACAGAGAACAATGTAGCCCGTGGCTTACAAATGGGATGAATGTGAAAATCCCATTTGGGCCATGTCCTTAGTGGACTGACTCGGGTTTCATTAGTAGATCCACTTGGAACTTGGTCGATTGTTCTGACTCTTATCCTGCTCTGTTAATGCCTTCGCTGGAGCACGCTTGTGTTCATGGATGGACAGGCAGCAGCTGCACACACAAGACTGTGCAGATAGCAGAGGCCGAGCAGGAGAGATCAAGGGACGGGTAGAAGATGAGGGGAGGGGATACAGGCCAAGGGAAGAGAGAAGACAAGGGTATGAAATACTGCATGCGTGTAAGAAGTAGGAGTGCTCAATTATGAGGATGCTTCTCCCAAGAATACAAACAAATACAAATACAAATATAACCACAAGCGGTGATTAACGGTGTCCAAGCAAAATTAAAACTAAAGTCAAGAAAACACTTATGGAAGATATATAAATATGACATATAATTATGAAGGAAAGATGTTCCACTTAATGCAATACTGTGCCACAGCTTTCAGGTGAGCTGCAGGGCAATGGCCGAATGTCATGTTCAGCTTGTTCATAATGCTCTAATCGGGATTCGAACTCTCAACCTAAGGATCACCTGTACAAGGCATTATCCCATTGAGCCACTTAAAAACCTGAACTGCAGCCTCATTCACATGGTCAAAATTTCTATTGATAAGCACACAACACCCAGAAAACTCAAAGCACACATTTCTCAAGTGAATTAAGGGCTTTCTTCAAAGCATATACCTGAAAAATCTTTGAAATTCTAGGGAAATTAAACATTTGTAGTCAAGAACACTAACGGAACAAATATAAATATGACAGAGTTAATTATGAAGGAAAAATGGTTAATGAAGAAGTTCCCCTTAATGCCATACCGTGTCTTGGCAGGCCGATTCTTGGAAACTAATGAGCCGGAATGTTGATGCCTGATGAATTTCAGGTGCTGTTCAATGTTGTGTTCCTTAAATGAGTGGCAGTGACAAAATGTCATGTTCAGCTTGTTCATAATGGTCTTATCAGGATTCGAACTCTGAACCTAAGGATCACCAGTACACGGCATTATCCCCTTGAGCCACTGACAATCATGAACTGCATGAAGCCTCATTCAGATAGTGAAAATGTTGAAAAGAGTACAGATCTGAAAATGTGCACTGTTAATGGTATCCACCTAATGCTAGCCACATGGTAGTTATACAATAACAAAATGGTCATAGAGGCAAAATGGGTTGAGACTGTGGACGCTTGGCTTTTCTATGAAATTGTGGGAAAAGTAAGCATTTTTAGAGCAGAAGACCAGGGTGAAAAAGATGCATCTGATTTTAGAGATTAATATGATGAAAGAATTTTGAGTCCAGGTCAATCTAGAAATGAGGCTAGTTCATATTTTTTTTTAAATAGCGCCACCTTTGGGCAGTACCACAATTTTGGTTTATTAGTAGTGGAGGGTATCGGTAGCCACCTAATAATAGTTGTATGTTTTTTTATATAATAACAAAATGGTCATAAGAAAAATGGCGAACTGCTCCAACTTTATTGGCCAATATTTCTCAAACGGAACTAAGTAAAAACAAATTCTGTTCGATGATTTTTGTGAGGCTTGGTCTAAAGATTTTATGTGGCGATTTTGGTGAATTTATGATTATTTTGGAACCTGTGAATCTTTTTTAGCTATAATATGAAATTGTGGGAAAAGCATACATTTTTAGGGCATAAGACCTGAGTTTTATAAATGCGTCTGATTCTAGAGATTAATATGGAAGAATTTGAAATCCAGGTCAGTCTGGTGATGAGAAATAAGCCTAATTCATGATTCTTTACAATAGCGCCACCTTTGGGTGCAGTACCACAAATTGGGGTTTACATTTTTTTTTCATGAGTTTTCGAGTTACGGTATAGGCTGCAGTATGACTTTTACAGAATTTGAGGGAAAAAACGTTATAGAAACAATAGGGGCCAAGCAGCTTCACTGCTCCGACCCCTAATTACAGCACTGCCTTTTCTGATTTTAAAAAGAAAAATTGCAGAGGCAAACTCGGATTTCTTAGATTTCATATTTTGTTGTATGTATTTGTTGATGCACAGAAACAACCATAGCAAATGCATCCCAAGCCACAGAAAGGTAAAGAAACGTTTCACTCCATACTGTACATTAACATCAACATTTATTTTTGCCCACCGCTTTGCCAAAAGCATTTGGACACTTTTCAGCACGAATAAGTGGCCACACTCTCTCTCTCTCTCTCTCTCGTTCCCTCTCTCTAAAGAGAGAGAATCATCCTGACATAACCTCAAATTACACTTTTTGATAATTTGAAAAGAAAGTTGTGTGTTGTTCATTTTAATCAAATAGTTTTGATCGATGCAGTGACCCTCAAGCTTCATGAGAACTTACCCGTCACATGAGGTGAGCATAAGCTAGTAAATAAATGCACACTATTAAAATAAAATAAAATAAATTTGATTTTGATTTGCTATCACATTCACTGGCTGGCACTAAACTGATCCTATTCCTTTTGTGTGCAAACATTATTTCAATATTAGTGACCTTTTTTCAGACAGACAGTTGTTTACAGACTTCTGTAAAATGGCAAAAATACTTAATGAAGGTACCAGTGTGCCTCTGTTGGGAGAGTTAATTATGGGCATAACTGTGCCATGTTATTGTGACAAGGGTTTGCTTTCTACCACCTACCATCCCTCCCGCCTGACCAGAGCACAACAGTGCCCTACAGCAGAGCATATTGGAACTGTGCTAATGGCTTTTAAGTGTTAATGATTGCTCAGGAGAGTATACAAAAATACGGCCAACAACAGCCCACATCATTTCTCACGAGAAGCTTTGTGGTGAATACATTAACAAGTCGTGAATTCATACATGCAGATTTACTGCTGAGTTGCTTTTTTCAAATTTGTGGCCGACTTTAATTGATTCCACTACGCCCCCGCTAGTATTTCACCCGAGTGCTGCACTTAAGTGTAATTTTCACATGCTTGCTCTTTATTGTATTACATTCATAGTTGTATTTATTAGTTCTGGCTTGCAGGTATTTTTTTACAGAACCGTTATTTTATTCACACTTTTTTTTGACACTGCCAACCTCAAAGATAACCCCATGCCACAAGTGGATCAGTGATTATCTATAACAGAACACTATGTTTATATTGTACATTGTACACATTATTTCCCTCATGAAAATAAAGATAATCTAATGATTGAAGTGGGTGCGGTATGGATCTGCTGTGATATGCTTAAAAAAAAAAAACGAATGGCATTTGCGGCGCCGAACATCATTTTCTTTAAAAAGATCAAAAAATCAAAATCTGTATTGTTTGAATTGTTTTGCTTCACTAACTGCAGTGGCGCTAGCCATCCAGCGGTGGCGCTGCTTCCTGCTGGAGGCAAGTAAGGGAAACACTGAAGGACATAATGTGCCCTTATTTCAAACTTAACGATGAGGAAATACTTGATCCCAAGTACAATTTATGCTTGCCTTTGAGTTTAACAGAGGTCTTCTACGTTGTTTCAACAACTATAATAACTAAAACGCAAGAACCTTTAGCGTGCTCACATTTCTGTCCTTCGCTGTTCGTCCTCCGGTGATGGATATGGAATTAGCATTAAGGAAATCTAAATGTGATGTGATGGGATGGGCCACGCCAGCCAAATTACCATCAATTAGATGTACTATGATTCATTAGGTATCATTACAGGAAGCCTGACGGTCTGACAGCGCCTCAAACCAAGGGTCCTGACCGCATAATTGCTGTTTTTGTTTGGATGTTGGGTTTGGCTGCCGGGTGGGGTTGGGGGTCGACGCGTGGGCTGTCTGTCTCGCCTTTCCATTGGAATCATTATTTTTTTTTTTTCACTCATCAGCGCCAGAGGAACAGACATTTTCCCGTACACATGAATATACTTAGGCACTTAGCCACAAACACACAAACACTTGCTCACGATTCATGTCGATCGTCGACAAGCACTTCAATATCAATATCGTCCTCTAAACGTATTCAGCACTGAGCTCACCACGCATCACATCCGTGTCAACAGCGCATGTCTGACTTTCTAAAGGCCGATATTTAATTGGTTCCATTTGTTTTCCCAAATGGAACCAATTTGAATAGACGCACGCACTGTGAAGTGTAAGAATAAAAAATCGCGTCAGAGGAGGGATCTGGGTTCCGGGAGTGGTTTGTTGTGACATGTCAAACGTCTGTCATACGGCCAGCCGTGCATGCCCGAAGCTAATCAGCGTGCATCAACACTCTCCCGCCGTTTAGGGGGGCGGTTAAAACGTTCCTAGTGAGGGGCCCTCTTCCACCCCTTTCAACCATCACGTCCTCCTGATTCTTTGGGTTCCCTCTGATGTTCTCAGCCCACAGTTATCTCCCATCTTATCCAGGGAACCATCTCCCTGGCTTGAGGGTGCCCCTTGAGTCCCTCACTTGCCCCTGCCGTGTGTCGAGACCTTTTCTCCGGCCCCGCCTGATAAGACGCGCTCGATGGGGGCGGGCGGAGAAAAGGGAAAAGCTTTGTGCTGATCTTCTGCTGCCCTCCTGGCGGCTGCCTGATGAGATGCTATGGAGGCTGCTGCCGTGCTGCGTTCACCTTAAAGTTCATCTGAGCTGCCATCACCTGGTTGAGTGGGTCACGCTGGATGGATAGATTACAGATCGGGAGACAGAGACACAGAGACACAGACAGACAGACAGACAGACAGACAGACAGACAGACAGACAGACAGACAGACAGACAGACAGACAGACAGACAGACAGACAGACAGACAGACAGACAGACAGACAACAGGAGTATTTACAGATGGATGAAAAAAGACATGAAAATGTGCATATTTTAGGACAATATTTTATTTAATGGAGCACTGGTAGCGATTTACCAAGACAATGGGTGTACATGAATCTTATAGGGAGATTTTAGATTGCAGGCAGAAAAAAACAAAAAACAAAGGGGAGGGGAGCAACCATCGTGGTGAGTTAAGGATTGGCCATGAGCGGAGGGGCCGTGTTCAATACAAGAAGGGCAGGAACAGGTCAAATGTAAAAACAAGGTTATACCATTAGTTTATAATGTTATATCATCATTACGATATATTTTTTCGAAGACAGAGAGGGATACATGAAGAGAGATGGAGAGATAGATAGATGGGTTGATGAATGCATGGATAAACAAAGATATTTATGATTGGATGGATCGCTGGAGATGAGTATGAAGATATTAATGGATTAACTAATTCTTCAAGTACATCTTGCAAAATAGATTAGAATCTCAATAAGTCATATCTGGTTAAATAAAGGTTAATATAATCTGAGATACAATGGGGGACATGAATGAATGGATATGGGTGGATTGAAATATAGATAGACCTGTGTTGGGTAGGTAGAGAAGCTATCTAGTATCTCCTACTCAAACCACACATACACACAATGATACAGACTGTTTAACTTCCTTGCAGACCACGATATGCACACCCACTCTATCCACATACATTAAAATATACATCATATCTTTTTCACCCTTCCATATTCCGTAACCTAACGAGGCGCCCTAAATATGCAGCAACCCTGTGATTTGCACTGGCCCTATTTCTACTGGCAAAGCAAGGGGAATTTGGATAGATGCAAGGGGTGATTCCACATGAAAGTAATTTTAAAGCAGGTCCAAACCTCAGAGCGGCAGCCTATTGGTTTTTCCATCAGCTATTTGTCATGCTATTGTTGAAGCGACTCTGGCGAAAACACAAAAGGTCAGGATGCCGGGCAGACATAACTCAACAAAGGAGAGCGAAAAATACATCATGGGAGGGCGAGAGACACAGAGAGAGAAAAGAGAACAGAGTGGGAGATGAAGATGCAATAGGAGGGCTATAAAGAGATGCGAGAGATAACTGATGTATTCCTGCCGGCTATGGAGCTTTTTGTGGGTTTGAGGACGTCAGAGGCTATGCAGAGCAAAGGGGAAGAGGGAGAGGGAGCGAGAGAGTTGTACGTCTAAGGGTGAAAAATGTATGATGTCAAATTCTGTTTACGGAGATGGGTTCGGTCTTTCTATGGCCTAGTCCCAGGAAATAGTTTGATTCTTACCTCATAAAAAAATATAAATTAGTTATTTTCTGTGTATCTACTAATTTCATGGGATAAAATGTAACATGTCCACATTAAAAAATTATCCCTCCAACCATCTAATTTACACAATAACAAGAACAATAATCGAATAGAGACCTAATTTATTGATTTGACACGTCAATATCGATCTAGGATACTAAGATAAGAAGTGGCTGCTGCCAGCCACCAAGCTAGTGTGAACACATTCAACATGCTAGTATAGTTATTTTTATGTAATTGACAGCACTGGGCTACCCCGTGATTCAATTAGCCATCTAACTTTATTAACAGCTGTTTGGGGGTTGATTCCTCAAATGGTAAGTTAGCAAGTTAACACTTTTTCAGAGAGAGAGAGTGAGAGCGAGAGAAGCATTTACAGATGGATGAAAAGCGAATACGTGGAGGAAGCCAAAGCATGTCAGGCTCCAGTTTCGACTAATCTCCTCAGGGTGTCAGTAGCCATGTAGCTGTCTGGTCTCCGGGTTAACTTTGCCATGTCCCCCTGGGGCCGCCGGTTCAATTCCTCTGTACCGCAGTGCTCTGCGGGCCGGGAAACAGTGTCGTGTGATTGATTGGACTCATTAAAGGTCTGAATGCTTCCGCTACACTCACACACACACACACACAGACAGAGAGAGAGACAGAGAGAGAGAGAGAGAGAGAAAAAGAGACTTATTTTAGGACATTTCGATATATTTATAATCTACATTTCATATGTGGATTCACACACACACCCCCACGCTCTTCTGAACTACACACACACCATGCCCCTTCATGGACACACACACTATTAAGAACCACACACATGTTCCCAGGCAGAAACATACTGTGAAACTCATCCACTTTGAAGTATTACACTATTCTGGCAAGGATATGCTATTTATGAAAGCCACCTTTGGTATCCATCCGTCACCATTTTTCAAACTTAATATACATCCGAGAGGTTCTTCGAAAAAGTGAAAAAAAACACTAGTTCTGTGATTTTCCAGTTCTTACTTTCAACCCTGAAATGTATTTTTAGTTTCCCAGCAGTGAAGGTCTGGCTCATCTGAGCATGATTTTCCCTTTCAGAATGCACCATTCATTCATAGTAAGATCCTCTGCAAATAAACAAGCCTGCTTTATTAGCTTTAAAAAGGCAGGTCGGGAGAGCCAACCGACACTGTACCAAGAATACTGCGAGTGGCGTACGTTATTAGTGTAATGGGAGGGAAGAGAATGGAGGTACATTCATTTTCTTCACATATGCACAGGCTTATTCATGTTCCTGTTTGTGTAATGAAGGGCCCATCCAGAGGGTCTGATTATATTTAATCTCTCCATGTACCCCCCCCCCCCCCCCCCCCCCTTCTCTTCCATCACCGCAACACACACACACAGGCAGAGTCTGTGGTCTCTTATGACCACAGAGCTTCAATCCATATACCTTTCTTCTTTGTCACTCTGTACTACTACAATGACTTTACTCTACCACACACACAAACACCGCACACGGTGTAGGCCTACTGTATATATAAGCATACAAAGACATTCGCTACATGTGCAGACGCACACACAAACGCGCCCCTGTTAACAGGCACCCACATGCACAAACACACGCAACACACACTTCCAAAGAGCAAAGCTGAAAGAGCGATTGAAGACAGAATGACAAATAGACAGATGTCACATGGGAAATAGGCACACCTTTATAAGCCTGTCAAAAGAGAAGGGGTGGGATTAGGAGATCAAAGAGAATGGTAAAGTCACACACAGACATAATAACACACACACACCAGACACATACACACAAACTTATTTGCCATTTGTTAATATACATACTGAAAATACAAAGAAGAGGAAACACATTTCCATGGGGGCAAAGTGGAAGCCAGGTGTGTTTGTTCTGTGTCTTTGTTTACCCTTGTGTGTGTGTGTGTGTGTGTGTGTGTGTGTGTGTGTGTGTGTGTGTGTGTGTGTGTGTGTGTGTGTGTGTGTGTGTGTGTGTGCACTTGTGCGTCTTTCCTAGAAGCCGATATGCATAAGGGTATCATGGGACTGTAATCAAACGGTTCCTACATACATTAAAATCCTGAAAAGACAGTATAATTAATCTCGAAAATGAATTTATTTCAACTTGAAATGCAATTCCCTCCCTTTTGTTCTTTATTTCACTCTGCATCCATCTCCCTTTCTCTGCTGCTCTCTCTCTCTCGCTCATATTTTTTTGGAGGACAGCTATCTTTGCAGTTTGGCCCCATTTTTGGTGCTTCGCCGACAGAATTTCAATCAACGTTGAACACATACACACACACCACACACAGGTCATAATCAAATGCAGAGATGCACCTTTGACGCCAGCAGTATCGGATATTGGGACTCAATACCTCACTTAAGCACTCCTATGTAATGGATTTAATGCACCAATACCTTAAACGACACCCGCCCGATCACTATCCCCTCGCCCCGTGTCATTCGGAGATCTAATCCAGTCATCCTACATGAGGATTATTTAATTACCTGCTGCAAAGATGGCAGTTTTGCGCATCACAACAGCTGTATTAGCCTAGAATGCATCGTTTTCTGTTCAATATGGTTCAAACTGAGGACGGAGGACAGGATAAGAGTTTCGTACTTTGCAACCCCCCCCCCACACACACACACACACACACAGAATGCACTTTAACAGAAATGGTAGAGAGGGATGTAGCAACGGTTGCCAACGCTGACAGGTGAAACCTCGGCGGTGGACTTTGATCAGAGCGCGGCGGCTCGTCCCGGGGGACCTTTGCGTTATTGACGACGGAAAAAAACGCGCGTCAGGGTCTTACGCCGCCCCCCGCTAGATCTCCTGACTGGCACATTACCGATGCCCGGTGACGTGTGCGTCTTTGTTTTCTAATCGTTTCACCTCCAGGCTCACGTGGGAGGGTGGGGGGGAGGTAATTGAAGGTGTGTGTCTGTGTGGTGGGTGAGGGAGGGTACAGCGAAAGACTGCAGTTACCCATACAAAAGAAGAGAAAATAGGTATCCAAGCTTCGTGCACATCGCTTTTGTGCTTGTGCGCACGTGTGTGTGTGTGTGTGTGTGTGTGTGTGTGTGTGTGTGCGTGTGCGCGCGCGCGTGTGTGTGCGCTCGCACGTGTGCATGTGTCTGTAGAGGGGGTATAGGGATGTGGAGAGTAAAGTTCTTTGTGGAACTTCAGTGGAGCGTGATTGGTATTTCCACGTCGTTAGGTCGGCAGGAGCCTATTTGCCAGGAGTTCCTCTTGTTCGGCTGAATTATTGCAACATTGATTGAGCTTGTACGATATATTTGTCTGCTGAATAGATCTTCGGAAGAGGATCCTGTTGCACACAATACATTAGTCAAAATGTTGTGTGTGTGGGAAATAGATGGTGCTACCGCTCTGTGCATGGCAGCGGGTGCTGTGCATGTGCACATTAACAAGTGTGTGCGTTTATGGTGGTCTATGCATCTGTGTCTGTGTGTAGTGTCTGTGTGTGCGTGCGTGCTACTATGTGTGTGCGTGCGTGCGTGCGTGTGTGCGTGTATGTGCGTGTGTGCGTGTATGTGCGTGTGTGTTTGCGCTAGTGTGTAAGCTCCTGTTCATTCTACATCCTCTCCATCTCTGTCATCATTTAGGCCCCCTCAACACACAAACACACACTCCCTTTCCTTTGACTATTCCCCCGCCCTTTATCCGTCTTCTTTTATAAATATGAAATAAAAAAAAGAATTCCAATTGATCTTCTGGTTCCTCTCATCTCTCCCCTTCCCTCTTTATTCGAACTCTGCGGGGGGCATGGGGGAAGGGGGAAGGGGGGGGGGGGGGGGCAAATCAAGCAGTGTACACTTTAGAAGGCAATAAGAAGTGTGAGGAAGAGTGACATGTTCTGTGCCCCCTTCATTTACTTATTCATCACACGCCTTCCCGATCCTTTTTAATCAAATGCAGTCCGCTTCACAGCGATGCAGCAATTCGCCGGACTTGTTGACAAGCGAGATATGTTATTATCACTATTTATACGTTGATTTATCCCTGTGCAATTCTTTGCCGAAACACATCCTTAATCAGTCTTCTCCTTTGGCAAATCTTCATCACGCTGGTCTTTTAATCTAATTCAAAACAACAGTTCACTTCTCCCTCAGTCGATGCCAACAAAAAGGGCACGCTAATAAAGTGGAGAAATATCGATGTGTCCTTTTGGGAAGAAGGCAAATTACAGTAAGGGGCTGGTGCTGGCGCACTACAGTCATATCCTGTTTTGCTTTACAGAGGAAGGCGACACTTGTTTCAGAGACCCAAATCATGAATTATGATAAACACACCACACAGGGTCGATGCTTCTTCCTGCTGTGCTCCATATACAGTTGAACAAGCTGTATCAAATAGTCCCGGGAACGGAGGGGAGGGTTGGGGATCGAGAAAATGAAAAAGGAGGGGTACGATGGAAAAGGGGAAAAGAAAAGAGGTAAGGGAAGGGATGAAGGCGGGACGGGGAATGTGTGAGTCTTGGGGTGGTGGTGGGATGTGGTTGTGGGTGGGGTGGTTTGCTTGACCTTTGAAAAATGAATTGCCACAAGTTTCAGTTTTCATTTTGTGTCTTTTCCATCTCAATCGCTCCCTTTTTTTTCCTAACCTAATTTTCCCTTTACTACTGGGGAAGCTGCCTGCCGTCTGCAGCACAACCAGAGGGAAAAGAAAAACATAGAGACTAAAACACTGCTTCTGTCGTCTCACCCCGGTGATGAGGAAATCGGTCTGGTATCAACCGACCCTGCCACATCATCATGGAGACCTCCCGCGGAACAATGGCGGTACCAAAACGCAACCCGGAGCGAAACCCTATGCTCTTGGCAAGTAAACATCAACCTCGCTATCTCAGCTCCATTATACAGCGACAGTGAGAGACTGTATTTTCAAAATAAATACTGACATATTCAAACACAGGCTCACTCTTTCTCTCTCCCCTTCTCTTTCTTTCACAGTGACACATCCTGAACCATTGTCTGGCAACATCCATGCAACAGAAACCAGGGTTTTTCCAACTTTTCATTTTACAATGCAGACCTACACAGCTCTGTTTTTTTTAATATACTTTACTGTAGTGTCGGCTATAGAGACATATAGAGAACACCTGATTGACACCATAACCCTCGACAGGTTTCACAGACTCACAGCCTTGAGCTTGTGGATCTGCTAGCCAGTAGAATAGGGTACAGGGAACTGAGGCGATCTGAGCTCCACAAGGTAAGTGAGCCACGTCCCTGGCTGCTGAATTTTCGTAGGGGATTGCAAGAGCAGACACGGTAGAGAGAGACAGAGACACAGAGCGAGAAAGATATGAAAGAGAGAAAGACAGAGGGAGGAAGAGAGAGAGAAAGACACAGAGACACAGGGAGAAAAAGACAGACAGATAGAGGGAGAAAAAGACAGGGACACAGAGAGAGAAAGAGAGAGAAAGACACAGTGACACAAAGAGATAGAGAGTGTAAGACACGGAGAAAGACACAGATACACAGAGAAAAAGACACAGACAGAGAGAGAAAGAGAGAGACAGACACAGAGCGAAAGAGATATCCACAGAGAGACAGAGAGAGAAAGAGAGAGACAAACAGAGCGAAAGAGATATCCAGAGAGACACAGAGAGAGAAAGAGAGAGACAGACACAGAGCGAAAGAGATATCCACAGAGACAGAAAGAGAGATACAGACGTCAGACACACAGAGAAAGAGATGGACAAACACAGAGACACAGAGAGAGTAAGAGAGAGAAAAACACATACGCTGTCAGAGAAAGAGAGAGAAAGAGAGAGAAAGACACAGAGATCGCGAGGGAAATGGAGTGTATGGGGAATGAGGAGGGAGGAGAATAAGGAGGAGGGGGGGGGGAGCATAGGGGGCTGACATGCTTGTTTCGATTCCTCACACATGATCCAGGTGACAGGTGCGGGCGCAGGAAATGGCAAGCCCCACAGGGCTCCACCCATAACGCTCTGCTGTCGCCTGGCACAGGTGTTTCTGCATGTGGCCGTGTGTGTGGGTGTGCATATCAAGGTGTGTGTATGAGTGGAGTGTACGTGTGTGTGTGTGTGTACGTGTGTATGTGCATGCACGCGTGTGCAACCTGCATGTTATGAGTGTAACATCCGATGACAGAATGATCACACCCCCCTCTCTCCGGCGCTCTCTCTCTCTGGCTCTCTCTCGCTCTCTCTCTACAGGTTGCAACAGTCTCTCCTCCCCTCACCCCAACTCCCATTCCCCCGAGGGAGAAGCTACGCAGCACCACATTATGTCAAAGCCTGTTTTGTTGCTTCGGCGATGGCGCAAAAAAAGAAAAAAAAAAGTAAGAAAACACACACAGAATCCCTCCTTCTCTCTATTCTCCCTGTTCTTCACTCACACCCCCATCTCCCAGGGCCTCAGCACCTTTTTCTCACTCAATAAGGTCTCCAGGCTCGCCGACTCTAAAAAACATTGTAAGAAAGAGCGGTAAAACCGACAGAGATAATACATGGGGGGTTGGGACTCATGTTAGCGGCGAGGAGGAGGGTACAACCGAGTCGTTGCGTGCCGTTGCGCCCCGTTCCCCACTGCCCAGTGAGCGTGAGTCAGTCTGCTCTCTAGGCGCTGGAACCAGCCTGATGCGCCTCACATCCAGAGATGAGGATTGTTGAACGCTAACTTTAGCCCAGGATCACCACGGTGTAATTATCGCTCCTGAACCACGACGTGCATTAGCCCTGGTCAAAAAAAATGGCATCTGTGTTTATGCTTTGGCGTCTTGTCATTTGTGTTTTTTTTCCCAAACTGTCACCTCATAAATGTAGAGTGTGATACGATAATTGTTTTAGATGATATTTCTTCTTTATTAACTACAATAACCTTCTTTCAGAAGAAACATTGATGTTTTGTCGCTGTGTTCACGCTCAAACAACATTAGGTAAACAATGAAGTATTAGCGATGCAATAATGAATGGCACAGGCTCCAATCTGGCAACACAAAAGCATTGCGATCGAGATCGGTTGGTGGAGAATTATCTGCTGAATTACATTCCATCAGCTCATCCCTGGGCGATGTTAAGATCTCTTTTGTTATCCCATCAACTAATGGAAACGATTTGCCATGAGAATCACAATTGTATCGGTTCAATTTCTCCTCTTCTAAATTCATTTTGAAGAATATTTAGTCACCCATTAAATCACACGATAAAACATTACAAATCGTATCAGTTCAAAATCACTATGCCTATTCTTCTACACCCAGCACCTTCCTCCCCCTCCCCATAACTCCATCCTGTCCTCCTCTCCACTACTCCTCAGTGGACTTTGCAACTACAGGGCTCTAAAGCACCTCACCTGCAAACTGTGAGGCTCTAATTCCACTAAAATACACACTCCCATAAAGTGTGTGTTTGTATGTGTGTGCGTGCGTGCGTGCGTGCGTGCGTGTGTGTATGCTTCTTCCTGCTGTGCTCCATATACAGTTGAACTGTATTGTGTGTGTTGAGCTGTATCAAATAGTCCCGGGAACGGAGGGGAGGGTTGGGGGGGTGGGGGTGTGTTTGCATGTCCGTGGGTGAATGTTTGTGATACACCTTACAGAGGAGAGCTTTGTCTACTACTGCTGGTCCAGTTTTCATGAGTGTCACCTCATAAATCCCACCCAGGAATCCCAGCAGCACCTCTTTTTATACACGGGACCCATAATGGAACAGCTGTAGTGGATTTCATCCTACTTCCTGCCCTTGACTCTTGTTTCTCAGAAAGGCTTTGAGAAGCCTGTTTTTGTACACATTCGTGCATGTATGCGCATGTGTGCGGGATTGAGAGGGACGCGGGGAATTGAAAAAGAGAAATGAAAACGAGAGATCAACCACAGAGATGAAGAGGAGCTGGAGATAGACGGGAAAAGCAGAGGAGAGCAGAAGCGGTTTCGGCACATTACAGTAAGAGTAGGAAGGCATGGGGGAGAGAAGAGAAAGAGACGGAGCGAGAGCGAGAGAGAGAGAGCTAAGCTTATTGCCTGGACCGTCATCAGCAGAGCATAGGCTTGCATCAGTAGGCTTATCACCTCCAGCCATGCCATGACTCCACCCTCAACCCCCTCCACCCACAAGCCCTCCCCCTGGTGGGGGTTTAGGCCTCGGACCGACGCAGAATGTCCACAGCCCTCCAGCCTATCACACGCCAGAGTAGGTCTCACAGTGGACACACTTTGGCTGATGAGGGATATCTGCAAGTGTGTTTGTCTGTTTGTAATGCGTGAGTAATGTGTGTAATCTGTGTGTGTGTCTAATGTGTGTATGTATGTATGTCCGTGTATGTCTGTGTGCGTGTGTGTGTGTGCGTGTGTCTGAGTATCATTGAATGATAAGGTTTGCAAAGATGTAGAACCCTTGCAGGTGACGTCCTCCTCACTGCTCACCCTAGGGTTCCTTGGTGACGTCTCTTTGGGACAAACAGGGGTTTGCACATCAACATACACAAAGTATTTGTAAAGGCCTGTGCTATCTCTGATGTGTTTTCATGCAGACTTCCATAGAGCAAATAGCCATTACTAGCAAATCCAATGTACAGATCTCCCAATGATTGGTGCTATCAAAAGGGCTGAGGTGCAATATATACTGTGCACCGGGCCATAAATCTAGACATGTTGTCCGAGGAACAGAGCGACAAGGTTAAATTCCAAAAGCATTCATCTGAACGAATAAGTATCTTGTTTAGGGAACGACATCCTATCTCTAACAGTGTATATTTTGACAGAGAGGATTGGGGGAAAAGACGGGGGAACAAACTAGGGATGTTAAACGACTCGTTTTCTGTGAGTCGACGTGTAGGAGGCATAAATCGAAAAATCGATCGATTTCTTCTCTTTTTTTCGGCCCGCGGCTGCAGCAGTTGCAGAGCTCAAAGGATCTGCGCATTCCTTTAAGACAGCGGCCCAGTTGGCCCACCCGTCCTATTTCAAAGGTTGCTATCAGGAGCACACCAATAATGCATTTTTTTAAGTTAAGTTGATATAAAAATGATGATAAACAAAATATCAAAGAGCAGGATTGTGAACCTGTAAATTCCCAATAGGCAAAATGTGTCGGTGTTGTTTTAATTAGGAACGGCAGTTGATGATGCGCGCCTCCTCTTTGCAACGAAATTGTTTAAGCCGGACATAAAACCATTTAAGCTGTCCAGGCATCAGTGGTGATAGCAACTTTGTCAGCTGAGGACAGGATCTCGCGGAGGGAGGCTGCTGCTTCGCGGTACATTTTCTCCAGCCTCACAGTCATCGTTTGGCGACATGGCACTGTGTAGGTTGGCTCGAGAAATGAAATCAGATTGCGTAACCCAGTCCCCTCTACTACGCTCATGGGCAGCATATCTCCGGCTATCATCTTAGCTAGCAACCCGCTGATTCTTTCAGCCCGGCGGCTATCACAGGATCTCACCGTAAAGTTTGCGATGCTGCCTTGCTGGCTGGAAGGCTTGGGATGCCTCCTTGCCAGGTGATTCAACATCACGGTTGTGGACGAATGGTACGCAAACTTCATGAGGCATAATTTACACTGAACTGTTCCGTCATCAATCTTCATGAAACTATCCCACACCAGGCTTTTAAGTGAAGATGCCATTGTCATGAAAGGACAAAGGAAGAGATCGCTCTTGGGAGACGTAGCGGTGTAGCAGAACAGAAGTGACCGTTAGAAAAACAACACAGCTACGTCTCCCATTTGAAAAAAAAGAGAAGGATTTATTGTATTTTGATAATTTTTAATTGTTTATTTTGAAAGCAGAAATGAGTTACAATGTTTTGTAAAGGACATTGAAGCAGTTTGTATGTAAAAAATAAATAAAATTCATCGATTTCTATTTTTAGAGTCGTTTAGAGCACGAGTCGAGAATCGACCGTTGAGTCGACACATTCTTCACATCCCTAGAACAAACAGGTTGTTTGTGTATGCGTGTGTATGTGTACACATGGATTTGGGGTGGGAACAGAGGAGAAAGCCATTAGAGACAGGGTCTGGGGTCCTGGAAAATGAAGCTCAACCAAAGGCTGGCTTATCAGGTCCCGCACGCACGCACGCACGCCCGCCCGCCCGCCCGCACACGCACACGCACACACACACACACACACACACACACACACTCCTCTCAGATATTCTGTACAGATACACTGTTCCAGTATGCATCGTTACTGAGAAGACGAATAGAAGCAAAACACAAACATGACCTGCCCTCGCATATCTCACGCCATACCATTGATGTCTGACTCATTCCTGATTGAAGTGTGCATGCTGGGCAACACAATGTATCCTCACACACACACACACTCCTATCCCGATAAGTCCTCTGGTGTTTATTTAACACACGCCAAGGCATCACGGATCCATATCAATGTTGGAGTCCCCGTCCCCCCGTCCCCCCCCCCAAGCAGCCCTATGATCATGTGGCTACTCACCCCTTGGGATTAGTCGATCAACTCACGTCTGCGTGAGTTGATCATCAATAGGAAAAGTCATATAGAAATATACTTAGTGTGGATTAGAGAGGGTCAAAACATATGTATATAAATATCAAAGAAAGAGAGAAAATAAAAAGGAAGGAATGTAAGGAAAGAAAGAGACAAAAGTGTAGTGTTGAGGTGACAAATTAGGAACAAATTTAAAGAGTGAGTTGAGGTGGGCAAGTCGAATGCAGAATTTCACTGGGCAGGAAGGGATAATATATCATAGAGATTGAGTTTGGAGGAGGAAAAACAATCCATATAAAATAATTGTTTGTCCTTATATTATCAAAAAATAAATGCGTCTCTGAATGGTTATTTTATAGAAAGGACTTTAATTTGATTATAAAGCAATGTGTTCATGCTTCTTGAGAATACATTTGCATGTTAGACACACATTAATAACGCTGTAAATAACCCATTATTGACGACTGTATGTCGCCAAGAGCCGCATTATCAGGAATTTAAATGGTTGATGTATGGAATCCATACAGGCATTTCCATTTGTACTTCATGCTCCCCTCCCCCCAACCGTCTTACTGTGGAAATTGGCAATGGCTTGGGCGTGATGATGCTTGTATATGATATAGTGGCTGAATGACTATGCATGTGGAGATGTTTTTGTGTGCAGATCAAAATCTGTTATGTGAGGATTGAATATCTACCTGTGTGTTTGCAAAGACAAAACGGCAGGTATCTACAAAATCAAAGCACTGCCTTTTATTTATTTTTTATCGCAGCAGTTTGTGCAGTGAACTCGGACGAATGAGTCAAACTTTTCATGCATGTCTCGCCCAACCATAGTATACCACTGCCTGCAATTGATCAACAATACCACACAAATGATTGCGTCTTCGCCTCACCGCAACCCGGGTCTATAAACGAAAGCATCGCATTGACTGTTGCACCCCATCAAAATCACTGTGTTTAACAGTTTGACAGCCTATGCGAACACACCTATTTCAAATACGTAAAGTGACTATTAGGGCCCATCAGTATGGGGTGGTGGTGGTAGGGAGTTCAAAGGGTGCCCTCACACTCAGTACGAATTTGACTTGTTTGCGACCCCAACGAGTCTTTCAAATTCAGGAAATAGGAAGTAGTTGCATATACACACATCTTGAAAACAAGAACACGCATCCGCATGTTTTCTGCCTGTACAGAACAAATTCGTTTGGCATATCCACTTCCTTCACGGTGCGGAAACACCCGACACAAAAAGAGGAGGTTATCAATTATGCATTCAGGAAATGCAATAAATATGCATACATGCATACCTGTCTAGTGCCGGAGAAGTGAACGGGGGAAAACTTTCTCTCCCACATCTACAGTTACCTTTGTTTGGTTGGTTGGTTGTTTTGTGAATTGCATCTCAATGGAAAACTCCATTTCTGTACGGTCTCAGCTCACTTTTTTGTCGTTTTTCACAGAGTACCCTCTCGTCTTTCATTCTATTTGTCCTCCTCTCTCATTCTCTACCTCCCACATGCATGAAGTAAATCAGATGTTTGCTGAACTTGAGACCTCTTTTTCGGCGGCTGTCTTCTCTGCTGGCACGTCACAGAAAGGAACGCCTGGATGCGGGCAATGACAGAGCCCCAACAAAGTTTGAGGTTTTGCCTTTCACACACACACACACACACACACACACACACACACACACACACACACACACACACACACACACACACACACACACACACACACACACACACACACACACACACACACACACACACACCTCGAGTCTCCATAATTCCCTTCATCTGCCCGTTGCTCAAGCTGGTGGTAAGCTTCCCTGGTTCTTGGCGAACATACGGCTAATACAAGCAGGTGTTTGGTGACCGTGTGAACACTTTGGTCTGTCCTTGATGAAGGAGGAAGCGTTTTGACATTACGGTGTCTTCCTCGTCCTTCACTTCTCCTTCCTACCGGTCTGCTATCAAAGACTTTGCATTAATCACTGCCATCGCCTAAAGTCATTTTTCACTCTTTCTCCACTTTTAAGATAAGTGTTCTCGCAAAGCTCCCCCCCCCCCCCCCCCCCCCGCCCACAGACACATCCGGCATCCGGATGCGCACACACACACACACACACACACACACACACACACACACACACACACACACACACACACACACACACACACACACACACACACACACACACACACACACACACACACACATTAAATGTGTATGAAATCGTGTTTAAAGTCCCACCAGCAGGATACCTCCAAGGGGGGGAAACCCGGCAGCTCTACTCAGCCTCCGTGGTTGTTAACTTAGGGGTAACCTCTGAGGACGCACACGCCAGGGAACTCATCCGCCGGAGTCAAATTGTCTGTTAACCGACCTGGAATGGTGGATACACCGAGGGGGTATAGTGTGAGGCAGATGGAAGCAGAAGGAAAGGAAAGGAGAGGAGGAAGAAAGGGGGAAGGGAGAGGATACTGAGGCATGGAGAACTGGTAGCAAAACACAATCCATTTGGAACTGTTAGGGAGCCAAGAGTCCGCAGCATCACAAATTGGGAGAGTGAGAATGACCAGCAGGCAGAATGGCAGCCCAACCCTCCAGTGGAATGAGAATAAATTGGACTAAAACATAACCTCAAAATAACAATGCTCTCACAGTGCGCACGTGTGTGTGTGTGTGTGCGCGTGTGTGTGTCTTCCGTTGTGTGCGCGGACGTGCATGCAATGCTTCCATAAGTGTGGGCATGCTTGGCTGTTTGTGTCAAAAACAGACTAGTTTGTGTGTCTCAGAGTGTGTTTGTGTGTGCACTTTGTGTGTATTTCTGTTCCAAACAGAGAAGTGTGTGTGTTCATGTGCCACTCTGTGCGTGTGTGTGTCTGTTTGGCTTTGCATCATCCAGATGCCTCCATTCACTCCACAGCCAACATTGTGTCTTTTGCAACAGCAGCGACACGGATTTACACTTTTCAGAGCGTGAAAAAGAGATTCTTAAATTGAGCCAGAGTTTCAACTTGCCTGCAGTGACACACATACATTATTGCCCATGCATTCATGCCAAGTGAGTGATTGAGTGTTTTTAATAACTTTAAGGCATGAGAACACCGGTGTTCATTCAGACAATAACATTTGTTCCCAGAACCTTATTTAATTCACATTAAAATGTATTGGGTTTTGAAAGTAAAAATAAGATGAGCGTAGTAGTGTTTGTATATTGCATATCTAGCAAGAATTAAATTAAAGGAATGTCATACAAAATCAGAACAATTATTCAATTCAAGTTACAGATAGATACTCAAAGGGCTTAACAGGCCATATATTTATGACATCACTGGCACATTTATATTTTTAACCCCTTTTTGAAAAAGTAATTGTAAGGGGACTACAGAGCCATTCTGGGCTAACAAGGTAAAAATAATACCTTGATGTGTTTATATTTGCGCACGGATTTGTTAACCATTCCCTCCTATTGCCAATCCGTGCGCATGGATTTGGTTTGTTCTACTCCAGCAGGGATTTCCCATCAGGCATTGTGACGGCGAACGCATGTCTGATTCAGACCGGCATCTATACAGTATGAATGACTGGATGTAGTGTTTAACTTCTCTAATTTGTCTGTCCATTTACGATGGCCTCACAATCATGTAAGGGTCTTCTCGTTTGATTTAGTCTAATTACAGAACGACATAAAGCAACTCCAACAGTTGATTTACAAATCGTGTCTGTAAACTCATGGGTGAGAGTGGTTTTCATGATTCTTTTTTTTTTTTGATGTAGATTTTTCTGTTAGTTGTTAACTAAATATAATTTTTTAACATTGCTTTGAATGTTTTTTCTACCATGTCACCATACAAGGGCTCCTTAGGGACATAATTTGTCAGGCAAACAAAATGTTAATAGTTACCTCCATCAAATAATCAGAATTTCTGAATTCAATGTTCTCAGAACCACTTTCTAATATGTTTGTGTTTTACAAAAATATCTGCGTGTGGTTTACAATATCAAAAGTCAAGAATTTCCAATAATTTAAATATTTTTTTTAGTCGTTTTGAGTACTGTTCGCAACTCTTCTTCATAACGTCACAAACCAATGACATTTTAGTTTGACATGGACACGTTCTGTGTTTAAAATGTATATGCTAGTTTCCATCAGTTGAATCAATGAAATTATTTGCAAATTCTCTTTATGAATAGGGGTTTCCTTTGAAGATCATTGAAGATTTGCTGTTTTAATTCCCTTGATAAAACTGGAGAGTTTTTGCTTATTCATGTTGTTCATACCAGACATAAATCTTGTTTGTCAAGACCTAAATCTGAGGAAATAGGTTTTTGCATGAGGGAAGATGGGTATTAAAAGGAATATTTGAATGAATGCAGATAGAGTATTTACAGCCAGTCAGAATTTCAATTTAATAGAACAAAATCATTCATAAGAGTCTGCGACTGAGCCCCAGTCCTCATGCAAATGTGGACGTTAAAACCCATTGCTGTCAAATGATAAATATATGGCAAGCAAAGTCTACAGCTTGTTCATAATAAAGTATCTTAATGCAGCCAATTAGAGAGAGGGCTTGGATTTTACATCAGTCAATGAAATTGGAAATAGCAAACCCCCCTCTTCTAAAGACCAGATTTTGCCATCTTCATAGATCATGTTGAATGTATTAACTTGAAACAACTGTTTCCTAACGAGTTTTTCAAACTGATTTCTTGGTCCGGACACACCAACCCAACTCATACAGTGTAAATGGTAAACACTGAGCACACAATGAATGTTGCTTAGCTACATTAAGAAGAGTGGATCTAACTGACCAGGTAAACACTGTCATCTGAAAGTATATCCACCCATCTCTGTGGACTCTAACATACACCTTTATTTTTAATGCATCTTAATACTTATCATTACATTGTTACATTGTTAGGATGGCCGAGCCCAGCGGGAATGCTCAAACAGCTGAGCAAGACAGGACCATGCAAACATAATACATACAAACAAATCGACAGGAGGAAACCTTCAATCTGGGTCCGCGGTATACTGTGGATCAGCAGAGGCATGATACCTCATGTTGTCAGAGCTAATAGGCCGACAGACAGAGCCGGGATGTATTTCTTGAAGTGCACTTGGGCTCTGATCCTCTTTTATGGTTTAGGAAAATATCTGACGTCAATATTGAGGTCACAGGGACCCAGCTGTGGCCGATGTATGAGAGGGTGAGAAATGCTATCCTACATTAATAGTTGCAGAAAAGCGGTAACATTAAATACAGCAATGACCGCAATATAAAATCATTAACTCGAGTCAAAATAGGGCGCGATGATGAATAGCCCATTAGATGGAATGCTCCAGGCATTTAGCGTAGCTTATGATATTTTGTACATTGAGCTTCAGCGAAAAGGACAATTATCATCTGATCCTTTGCTTACACTATCACAGAAGCCAAGTGGTGCAAAGTTCAAGTGTGAGTTAAAGACGAAAGCGTAGTTTAAAGGCTGAACCATAATTACAAGGCTGTAGTAAGTTAATAAGCTTCAGTTATAAAGAAACAAGTAAAACATGTCAGAATTGAGAGAGAAGGTTCCTGGCTTGTTTCAGTACGTCAACAGTGTAAGTAACAACATGTCGTGGCTGAGGGCTTTGTTTTGCATTGAAAAACAACCCAAAGGCAGAGACAACAAATATAGCGCACTCAACATGTGACAACTCTATTAAGAGCACTTCTTTTCCTCTTGTTTAGAAGTGAATTCACAGTTCATTAAAGCTATTATAGACAAAGCTACACAATGCAGAAAAAACAAATGTGCCTCAGGTTTAGTTAAGTTAAATTCTAACCTTTATAAGAATAGGACAGCTTGATTCCCTTGTCAAAACTTTCAGAATCGCCAAGGTAATCCGTTTAGTAAATTGATAATTGATGGTTTATGTGTAGTTGTCTATATATGCAATATGTCTATAATTTTCAAAATACCCTTTCAGAATAAGTCACAGGGCCATCTTGTCGCGTTATTTATACGCGTAACTATTATACGAGTTCCTAAAGCTCATTATTTCCTTTCCTCTTCTTTAAATACTGCTCCAGCTGTTGTCAACCTGAGACGTTAGGCAATCACAGTAAAGCAATTATGCGAGCTGCTGCCAATCAAAGTTATCAAATTCCGTACCAAGGTTATCAAGAGGAAGACTATCCATTTAGGAGGATCATCGAGGGGTGAATGTGTAACGTGGGTGACCCCCCCCTCTCATGTATTTAGTCATCCTCCATTGGTTTGTGAACATATCAATTATATATAATATAGCAATCGTCAAAGCTCCCGCCGTAGAATCTATATTCACTTGTGTTCACAGCTTTTAAAGTAACATTATATATTAATATGCAAAAGTGGGACGGATAAGTGTTTCCATTTAAACAACACACTTGCCTTTACTTATCCTTGTATTATGCACATCAACGGATTTCTGTAATTTTCAACCCCCCCCCCCCCCCCCCCCCCATCAACTTGTGTGCCTTTGGTGAAAAAAAGTGGAACAATTCGTTGAACAATCACCAATGTTCTAAATGCAAATTTGATTATACGTTTCTGCCATTGTTTTGTCTGCTTCAAGGAAACCGGGAACAGTTATTGATTTCCGGGAGAAAAGTGGGCGAAGCAATAAACCCGCCAGCGATAAAGTTGTATTTTAGAACTCCTAATCTTCCCCGACGACCTGCTTAAACATGTTTCGCTAATGGAAATGACAATCACGTAATGGCTTTCTTCACCAGACGTCATTTGAAATGCCGCGTTTACATGGTTTCTAAACTAACCGGGTCATGTCCCTTCTTTCAGTGTTTATCACATTCTAAATTAAATGTATTATTATTATTTATTATTATATGGTTTATTGTGTCTTTTGCCTAACTCTGTGATCAATTATTTCTGCTGAAATTGAACAATCTTCCACCTACAGCCTTTACCCGCAGTGGCATTACCTCCAGCCCATTGTGTTCATATTGACAAGGGTCTCGACCGTCTAATTAATTAGGGTGGTACCTGGAATGAAAAACAAACCAAATATGGTCTTGAGGAATACATTGACACATACATTCTAATTAGTTGTTTGGATATAAGAAAGTTGATCAATTATGATGGATGATTACTTGATTCAGAAAGTTTGTCTGTGTTTGAAAGTTGAAGTCCTCCATCGTCACCTACCCAGGGACAACTTTCTACGTGGACATTGCATACATTTAATCTATACTTCTGCCTGTTTTGTTTTTACTTTCGGAGCACCTCACTATTGTGACACCTAAATGTCCTGGCATGGATCAAGGAAGTACAACCTCCTTCCTTCATATGAACAGCAGTAATCTGAAGTAGTTACTCAAGATGATTGCCATTTTTATGACAGGAAACCAATGTTATGACAGGAGGCACTGTTCAATGTGTCAGTCCCACGAGCTGTACTTTCACTTTGAGTTTGTCCCCTCCATCTGTTGAAATGTACACCAAAACGGTGAGCCATCCATGATGATGCCATAATATTCTATTTTAACAAACTGACCAGTGCCAGTGAGGGATTTGAGCTTTTAACAATAACATATGTTTCCAAAGTAGCCAAACTGAGTATGTCACAAAAAGAATACCAGAGGAACGGATCACATTTTGGAAAATGATTGGGGGTTTCGAGTGAACGCATGATGGCTCAATGTTGGCTATGCTATCCTTTTGCCTCGGCGTGCGCGGACACACGTGGACTCTCATGTGTCTGCGCACGTCGGGCTGGGCTGGCGTGTAGTGAGGGACAGAAAGTGGAACTAACGTGCTCGTCCATCTATGAAATAGGAAGCAGGGGACAGAGTACGACATTGCAGACCGTAACCCCCGACACACTCCAGTCCTTCACAGAATTCAATACATCACTTCACGATGCCAACAAAAAACCCAATCAAACCCACACTGATATGCTTTGACTCCGACGCATTAATGCAAACATGTTAACACAGACCCTACCAATTGTAGGTGTGGCTAGTTTAAAGGGATCGGGATTAAAGCCATACTTGGAATAATAATGATTCAAGAGAGGATTCAGAACCTTCCAAGACAGACAGATGTTTAAACTCTTGTTCCAATTTTCTAAGGATGACTCTTTAATCAGCCCAATTGGACGGGGAAGAGCACAAAGCCATTAGCAGAACGAGAGCAATGCCCTCACCATGGTTCCCGGGGATGCCAGCCGGGTGGGTTTACAAGCCAAACCAGCCAGAGGAGGAGCAGGCACTGCTTATTGCCACGTTTACTCAGGTTAATGCACATTGTTTTGCCAACCTAAGGAGTCAATTTGAAACACCACACACATTTGTATGCTAAATTAGTTTCGGAGTAAGTCGGCAAATCCTGTTTTATACGAAATTGAATCGATTACTTACTTTCTTTGGGGGGTGTTTCTCTTTTTTGGGTTTGTTACAAAAAGAGGCACTGATCATTAAATCCTTGGACAGTGTTTATATATATATATATATATATCGTATTGGTCCGAATATAAGACAGCCTTTTTCCCCCTCGAAATAGGTCCGAAAAAGTCGGTCGTCTTATATTCGGGGTCTAGTATTCAGAGCGCAGTTTCTCTTCTTCGCCTCTCCCTTTAAATGTCAATACACATTCGCGGCCGCAGCTGGCGCCAGAAATTGGTTCCGGGAAGAAGTAGTCCAGCGTCCTTAACAACCAGACCGTTACCGGTGTTTAAAGACAGGCTGACCATTTAGAGACAAGTGGCTCAAAAGTGGGTCAGGTCAATCAACAACAGCGGAGGAGCTATGATGCCAATTTTAAAATAATGGTCGTCAATAAGGCAGAGTCAAGTAACAACTGCCAAGCTGCCAAGAAGTTCGGGGTCACGGAGTGTAACGTAAGAAGATGGCGAGCACCAAAACAACGTCTCAAAGATGACAACAGTCAGCGCAAATCCTACCGTGGTCCTCAAAGAGGTCGTTTCAGTGAGGTTGACCAGAGAGTTTTTGAATACGTCAGAGAAAAAGCGCTTTGGGAGGAGCCGGTGGAAACGGAGCAGCTGGGGAGCGATGACAGTGAGAGCGAACACAGCGGGGCAGAGGACGTGTGTGAGGGATAGAGAGACATCGGAGGCGAAGTTTGGCGAATTTTAGTTACATATGTGGCCTGTATTTTCTCTGTTGTTTAAAAAATTTCACAATGTTGCTTGATTATTGCTTGACATTAATTTTGAATCATACTGTACATAGGGTTAGGGTTAGGGTTGAAAGTGCCTTGAAAGTGCCGTGACCTTTACTGGCATTATTATTATTGTCATTAATATAACAAGTGTTTAATTCACTGTGTTTTTAAGTTCTTTGTTCTGCAAATCTGGTCTGCAAATCTTTTTTTCTAAATGTTTGTGTTGAAAAACGGGGGGCCGTCTTATAATCAGGTCATCTTATATTCGGACCAATACGGTATATATATTTAGAGCTGTCAGTTAAACGCGTTATTAACGGCTTTAATTTTTTTGACGCGCGATTAACGCAAATTATTATTTTTACAATTTTTTTTTTATTTTATTTTTTTGGCCTCAAAACAAAGAAGCAGTAGCCTGACTGCTATGTTCAAGGCATATCTTTGTATGTTCATCGCTAAATTGCATTATAGGCTTTTTTTTTTGTACCGTCCTGTTTTGATCAGTATATGCCAATGTTGTTATCAATAAAAAAACATTTGCACAAGGCAAGCCGATGCACTTCTCCATGTTGATAAGAGCATTCAAATGAGAAAAATGAATGGGACAAAGAATTCAAGGGATATTTAGCATAGAAAAAAAAAATACGATTAATCGCGATTAATTAAACGTGAGTTAACTATGGCATTAATGCGATTAATCGTGATTAAATATTTTAATCGCTTGACAGCCCTAATATATATATATATATATATATATATATATATATATACACACACACACACACACACACACACACATTTATACATACAAACACACACACACATATACAGTAGTACAGTGGTTCTCAAACTTTTTACCATGAGTACCACCTTAGAAATTATTTGGCTCTCCAAGTACCACCGGAATTAAAATAAAGTGCGTAGGCCTATAACTACATAGAGTTTACACAGAAGGCATTAATATTGATAATACGATTTATTATTCACATAACTTTACCTGACTGAAGCAACCAACTGTCTATAACTCATGTATTGTATTTAAACACTTGCAACAGGATAATACTAACAATTGAACAACTGCTTCAATAGGGCTACCCACCAAATGGGGATATCATCTGGCATATAACATACCAGTCAATCTAGTGAGGTTATTAACAAGTATACTGCATTAAAGCATTCACAGCACTGAATATTAATTTTAACAACTGCAGTCAACCAATCATGTTATAAGCAATCATGCACAGCAAAGAGAGAAATCATGTGTACTGCGAAAACACTGTAATCAAACTATCATGAGTAAGAACAAGTGTATCATAGAAAAACAACGTATTCAGTATTAAAAAATACTGCAGTAAGTGCCATAAGGTCAGAATATAAACTATGTTTAGGTTTGAAGGAGAATGTAGGCCTACTCAGGCACACATTGAAAATTAGGCCTGCTTAGTGAGAGGGGTACATGTCTGGGTCGATTGAGGTTAGCTTTAGCCTCAGACTTGATTCAGTATCCAACCTGCTTCCAGCACACGAGATGAGGGTGGATGGCATCCCCCTTTGGAATTAAAATGATCAAAATCATCCCCCTTCTGAAACAGCCATCCCCCCTTCCCATCCCCTGTTATTTTATCAATTAATGTGGAAATATTACCGCTATTTCATTATAGCGGTTTCCTTTTTCAATTCGGCGCAAGCAACGTTACTTTTCCCAGGGACAGATTTGACAGCGATACTTCATTCTCGGGCAGCATGCTATTGCGCAAGCACGCAGGCGTACTTGCGCAATAGTGCCTCCACGAGCTCTCATTCCACACCGTACGAAACAGACACTGGTAGCGTGAAGCAGTCTCTGCATCTCAGACATCGCTTCCGCAGGCAACTCTGTCCCCTTTTCTCCCTTTCATTCCAACCCGTGAGCAACGCTAGTCTCCCTTCTCTTCCGAATGCATTTTTGAAAAAAAAAGAATAAGAATCAGTTTCTAAAATCCTTAAATGTGAAGCATGCCTCCGAATCGTGTGATGCGTCCGATCAGCTGCGTTTTTGGGGATAAAATAAGAGCGATGACATGACAGTAGTCATCGCTCTTATTTGCGACCATTTGCGACCAAGAGAAGCCTGGTCGCAAATGGAATGAGAAAGCGCACAGCCTTGTCTGAAAGCGCAGGATATTCGCTGCGTCGCTGCATCCAAAAGTCCAGAAATGTCTGGCCTGAAGGCAGACTTCAACGTCTCGTCACGATTTTGCAAAATTTTTGCTTCCCCTACTCATCGTCACAGGCAGTTAGTCAATGCAGGTTTAAGATCATTGCATATGATGGGTACATGCAAAACATTGTTTTAACGGTTGCATCATCTTCAAAAAATTGCTTAAAAAAATCGTTCATACTCCACGTACCACGAGAGGGCGCTCGCGTAAGACGCGTACCACCAGTGGTACGCGTACCACAGATTGAGAACGGCTGCAGTAGTACATACATACATACATATATATTTCTTTAGATCCTAATTTGAAACAGGATGGATCTCGTATACAGGCTGCACCAGGCCCATCTGTTCAGCTATCAGGTATCTGTGTGTACTGTCACTTCCTGTCAATTTCTGCGCATCTGTGACTCAATGTGCAGAACGTACACAGCACAAAGCATTGCAGATGTCCAAAAGCTACTTAAGGGCAATCATTTCCCTCTGATTACTCTAATGCACTACATTGCTGCCTTCCTCTGTGTGATTCCACCCGTTTACTGGCAAAACCACACCCACACCCACAACCACTGCCTGCCCCCCCCCCCCCCAACCACCCACACACACCCTCACACACGCACGTACACTGAATGTCAGGCACACAGGCACTTGGTCTACTCTTCGACAAAAGTTCAAGTAACGCTGATGAGGAAGTGGGGAAAAGGCGTGAAGGACGGGGGGGGGGGTAGAGGAACCAGAAGATTGTCTCCACTTTGTAATTTGTGCATATTTTATTAAGCTCTCCCCTGATGGAGTTTATCATTATTCACAAGGCCTTGTTGTGTTCTGAGTCTGAGGAGGAAAATAAAATCAGAAAAAAACAAAAAAAACAAGCTGACAAACTGTGGCAAATTGCATCGAAACCAACAAAAAAAAAGCTGAACAAAAATCTTTTGGAGCAATTGAGCTGGGGGAGATTAATAAATCATGTTTGTTCATACATTAGTAAGGAGGGGAGGGGGATGGGGGGGTTGTTGAGGGTCTGACGAAGGGGTGGGAGGGTGGGATGGGGGAGGGAGAAGTGAGCCGACTGCCGTCAACAGATCTCCAATATAAATATTTAATGGTGTAAACAGATGAGCTGCACACTAACACTGGATACAGACTCTGCTTTCTGACTTTACATGAATGATGCCTGCGTGTGCTTGCGTGCGTGCGCCCTTTGCTGACGCGTGTTCCTCTGTGGCCGTTGAAGGGATTGATTATTTACTTAATGAGTAAATTATGAATAATCAATCCCTTCAATGACTCAGAACCCGAGGTACCCATAGAAACTATCCTGTAGTTCCAGTACTGAAACTCGCCGAGTTATGACGAACACGGTCGCCGCAGACGCCTGAGGCCCCGGAGGTCAAGCTGGTGAAAGGGGCCCGAACAAGAACAACATGCATTGAGGAGGAGGTGAAGTGGGCACAAGCTCAACCGAGAGCCTGCTGGTCCATACAAATACAGACAGCCATCACACAGAGCATCTAGATATAGAGAGTACTCTGTATTCATTAAGCCAGGCGAGGAATTTATGTTATTACAGTTGGTTGGTGGTTGGTGAAGGAGGCGGTGGGGTTGGAGGTGGCAATAGAGCTAGTGGAGGAGATTGCAATGGATTTGGTTGCGTTCGATATGATTGATGGCTGCAGACATTTTGATGGTGGTGGATGTGATGGTTGAGATGGTGGTGGTTATGGTGGTGGTGTTGTAAATGGTGATGGTGGTCGTGTGTGTTGGGAGATGGTGGGAGAGATGTTGAGGGTGGAGATGGTGGTGTTGAGTGGTGCAAGGCATTAATGGGGGCATCAGCATAATTTGGAATATTTGGCTTCAGCTTTTGGAAATTGTACAGGGGAGAGGTGGGGGGGGGCTGTCTTTACACCCACGATCAATCATCATCAACAGGTGTCTTGCACATGTGCACACAGACCAGCAGGATGGGGCAGGATGGGGCAGGATGGGGCTGCAGCAACAGGATGTCGACTTGCCAGGTCTTGGCAGCGACCTGAAACGAGCTGGCAGGAGTAAAAGTGCCTTACCGTCTTGATTTCCTGTCTGGAAATAAATAAAAAAGAAGAGGGGAAAAAAACGCGCTGGCGTGCTTGGTTTCAGCGTCTCCCAGGGGCCTTTCACAATTCCTTTTGTCTGCCAGGTTTCGTCCGATATTGCAGCGTTTCGGAGATTCGGTCACTGCCTATGTATTCTCACAACGGTTTGATTTGGTCGATACCGGCTGATATACCTCTCCATATTATCGACATTTGGATTCTTCTAAATGCAGAGCCGATCCGCTCTATGCGTCAGTCCTTCTACCCCATGTGGGTTCATCCACCTGCTCTAAGTGATCCGTGGTTCGACCGATGACCCCCGACGTACGCATTCGTTGGCGCTTGATGTAACTGGACTGATTCCCCGCATCGCGCAACCGAGGTGAATACATTCCTAGTATTCCACCCGCTCTGAAGTAACGTGCTGCAACACCTGTTGCCCGAGTCCCTCCGCTCTCGCTCTCACCTCGTTTGTTGTTGCGTCCAGCGTGCTTATTCTCATACACATCGCTTGTTTCACCCTTTTTTGAACAGGTGGATAAAAGACACCCATAAACCTTTAACTTTTCTCTTTAGTCTTATGACCCCACAACCCATTAACCGAAAACCCATTCTACCAAAAATATATGTTTACATCTCAGTGTGTCTATCCAACCCTGCCTTCATTCTCAAATGATTGTTTTAAACTATAAAAATAAAAGTAAAAATAAATTGTATTTAGATAGAACTTTTGTAGGTACACGTCACAACAGGAATAATAATTAAAAACGGTCACATTAAGACATTGATTGGTTACCACTGACTTAATATACAACAGCTAACATTAAAACATTGAAAATGATTGGTTACCACTGACTTAATACACAACAATACAAGTTCACGCAATACTGCCTCTGACATTGGTATCCTTGGCTGGGACGGGGGGGGAGATGCACACGGAGGATTCCTACAGCCTGCGCCCAGCTGCACGCGATGGGTTTGCTTTTTGCAATACAAGGCCTGCATATTGTTGGCTTGCATGTGTGGTGTGCTTTTGTTTGTGTTTTTGTGCATGTAGGTGTGTACGAGTATTTGTGTACGAGTTATCTTAATTGGACTTGTGGTGCACTTTGGTGCAGTGTCTCTGCGTGTTAAGGAACACTCCTCTCAGACTGGCGTAAAACAGAAGAAAAACCTCTGCTGTAGTTTTTCATTTGGTTGTTTTAGAAAAGTGCTGCAGCAGCAGAAAGGAATGGAGGAAAGACATAACCAGCAGGTCAATAAGGAGAGGGAGACAGAGACCGAGCGAGAGAGAGAGAGATAAGCATCACAACTCTGATATCAATTAATTTCAAAGGAGTACATCATGACTTTTTAGTAATGGTTGCATTTGTTCACCCTTACATTTCCTGTAAATTCCCTCTCTCACTCTCTCAAATACAACAAAATACACTTCTTATTTTCTCTATCAAACACTTTGACCCTGGAGGCAGCTCGTGTCTGCAAGTCATTTGAAACATGTCACTAAACACGTGCTTTGCAAAAATAGCACAAGCTAAATTAGACATCTCCAACTGAATCTTTAAACTTAACCTTCTCCAAAAACAACAGTTCTGCAATCTGTCGTTTTGGTTTACAATTTAGAAAAGTTTACAGAAACTAAACATAAAACTGGCTACTTCATGGCTTACATTGTAATTCACTGGTAGTTGTTTTGGATAAAAGCATCTGCAAAATGGCTCATGATCATGAATTTAACTTTTATTTTGAGTCAACTTAGTATTCCATGGTTTAATCGGCATGTTTCTTGGCTCAGAGACCGTACACTATAGGACACAGTGATTCTCTCATTAACAATTGGGAGAGGCAATCGTACTTTAAAAAACATATCATTAAATCCTCCAAATTCCCTTTTTTACATTCAAACATTATTTGGGTATGACAAGCAATTACTGTTTGCATTTGCAAACAGCACCATACCATTGCTGGTTTCACTGGGATTAATACTGAATGAGATGACAGAACGGGCTCCATAATTGAACTTCAAAACACTCAAATAAACATACAGAAGTATCACAAGGTCTGGTAATATGCTCGGATAATATTATACAGTTTCATTACAGGAAGATCCTTCTTAGCAACGTAAACTATTAAATAATAATAGAAGAAGCCTAGGGCAATTATTCCAAGTAATATTTTATGGATAAAAATGTAGCATGGCGGAAAACTGACCTTGGGCTTTAACCTTGGTGCCTTATATTATATACAGTGAATGTGTGGGTGCATGTGTGTGCGTATGTGAGGCATGTGTGTGTGTGTGTGTGTGGCCGGATGTTATATGTTCACGTAAATGTGCATTTACATGCGTTTGTGCGAGTACGTGCGTGCGTGTGTGGTTGTGTTTGTGTGGCCATATGTAAAGGTGCAAGTATATGCGTGTGTATGAGTGTGTGCTTAAGCAGCAGTGAAGATTACACTGACTTCTCGGCAGGGGGAACGCACCCTTCACATCTAGGGATCGTCGTCATTTGAATCTGTTGATTCCTGTGGGCTTGGTTCAGTCTCTCTCGCTCCTGCCTCTTTTCCTTCCATTCTTTCCCTCATCCTCTCTGTCTGTGTCTCTCTTCCACCCACTCTATGGCTCTCTGTACCCATAGGCTCATATCTGTGTATTAATAAATGACATGGGCATTAAAAAGTGCCTCACTAGGGCACACTCCCTTATTCATTTCAATATTGCAGTGGGCTTGACTAATGAGTTGCACCTTCGCAGAGTCCTCAAGCAACAGTAATCCAACCAGACCCCCTCGTTGCTCTTTCCCTCTCTCTATGTCCGTTTTGTGACTTTGCTTAATCATCTCTTTGTCGCACCACAGAAAATATTTTATTTTCGCCCTCCAATGTCTTGTACCACTTTCGAAAAAGTGTGCAAACCAGTATGGCCTCAGCGTCTCCAATGTTGACATGCCTTACCATTAATCCCCATCATCATCCTTCCCGGTCGACAGTTCTGCTGCTTTGGAGTGCAAAGGTGTACTATGGTCATAAAACTGCAGAAACAGAAATGTATGTGCAATAATAAAAGCAGGGGGAAAAAACAACGACAACAACAATGCATCGTGGGGAGGGTGGAGGAATGTTGAAAGTGTCTCTTACATTGAGGACCTTCTGAAGATCCTCATTACCACACACACACACACACACACACACACACACACACACACACACACACACACACACACACACACACACACACACACACACACACACAGCCCTTGTCCTACTCAGCTAAACCCTTATCTCCCCTCTCCTTTCTCTTCCCAGGGGCCTCCATATCAGAGCCGGCACACCAAGCTTAGTTGTGAATGTAGTGTACGTCAGTAAGTAAAATACATAAATAAATGACATAAAAATCCAAAAGCTGTATACGCTTTGCTTACAGGCAAATCGTAAAGTATTTCAGCCTCAGCAGAAAAAAAACAAGTCACTCGCTTTTCAACGGTTCCCGGGAAAGTTCCCAAGGGACATCAATAAAGTTTTTTGTGTATTTATTGATTCATTTTTTTGTTCACAGTTATTGCTATGGAACGTTATTGAAATTCAATCCAACTTGAGAATGCTGAAAATGATTTACAAAATTCCCCACAAATAAGTTCTGTTGCATAAAATATGGGTGTTTTTGCAAGTTGAAGGCCTAGGCAGTGTTGATATTGGTGATTGGTTGGTTTATTTATTCCATGTGAGTTCTGGGCTTGTGCCAAGGATGTCAACCTAAGAAAGTATTACAATGACCAGAATGACCCTCTAGTTAGCATCCCGGCTAGCACTAATCATTGGCAAACATGGAGGCCATTGCACCAAAAAAGGTGTTTGACAATACTTTTAAGGCTTTAAGGACTGAGGGATCCTCCCTCACATACATATATAGTCTAAACAATTTGAAGATAGGTTGAAACCGTATGAAATCGTAACTGCCAGGCTCCAACCTGGTCCTTTGTAATGGGTACCAGGAAAAAGGGGGAAATGGAATTACACCTGGGCCTTGCTACTGGCAAAGCATTAGAATAATCGCTTCAATTTAGCACAACAGTCACTAAGTATATCCAATCCACCTCTGCTCGGATGGAGGGAGGTAAAAGATTGTGCCTGTGCATATTCACCAATGTAATGGGAGTCAGGTAGGGGACCTTTTTTTTTATTTACTCAGAATTGCACAGCTGAACACACACACACACACACACACACACACACACACACACACACACACACACACACACACACACACACACACACACACACACACACACACACACACACACACACACACACACACACACACAGTATGGTGGTGTCTCTCAGGTCAATGTTTGCAATTCTTGTTGAACAACACAGATGTGACCACACTGGGTAAAAGTATTCTTTGTTGGTTGTTGTTATGCCCGAGTTAAAAAAAAGCACAAAAATGCATAGTATTAGAGAAAGTGAAAGTGGGAGAGGGAGTAGTGTGTGTGTGGGGGGGGGGGGGGATTGAAGAGAGAGAGCGAGAGAGAGAGTGAGAGAGTGAGTGAGAGAGTGAGAGAGAGAGAGAGAGAGAGAAAGCAATTGGACATGGTTAATCTGCCATTTATTTCCCTTTGGTTACAGTTTACCTCAGATTAAAGCGAGAGACCAATGATTTTTCATAACATCTCTGCCGCGACGCATCCCAACTGAATGTAATGTCATCCCGAGATCAATCCCTCCCCTCCTCACACACACCCCCCACCACCTCATGCCGCCTGGTTTCCATTTTGCGGTATTAAACAGTTAATGAAAACTGGCCTATATCTAAGGTCTCATATAGCATACGCCCTCCAAAGGTCAGAGGAATGACTTCAGGGCCACGGCGGGGGGGAGGAATAGATTGATGGCAAAACCTATGGGGGGATCCAAAGTGTAAATAATGAAATAATGAATAGATGGGCCGGTTGGTCGGTTTGATCACCTCTGCTGAGCGCAGGCTGATCCCTCATAAGGTTGGGATTAACATGTAGCGATATTCAAGGAAGTTTTTACCAAGGGAAGCCAATTGAGGGTTTTTTCCTCAAAGGTCAATACCGTGCCTCCTGGCTTTGCTAAAACATTTGGTTCCGATATAAATATACATTAGCAAGGTAAACAATATAGCACTTTGGTGACATTCTGTAAAACACCTCATTTAACAACGTTGATTCCAGAAGATGTAAGTGCTACATTGCCATTCTTTATATTTGTGACAGACCTGTCCATTCCAACTATTCTTCCCCACACTCAGTACCTTAAAGTTGTTTTGACAAATCGCATTGGTAACAGATGTTTCGGTGAAGCCAGGAAAGACTGTTATGATGAATTGATGCCCTAGACCTATTGTCCTTTAAACCCAAGCACAATACTCTGAGATGGACGGGAGGTGCTTATGAATAGACAGCGAGTGCTTAGACAACAAGGCAATCGAAAGGGAAAAAGATCATTTAGAATCCAAATAATTCGGTCTCTTTTATCTTGAGTTGCATCAAGATAACAAGCTGGAAGGGGGTCAAGAAGTCAAGTGAGGAAATACAACGAAAAATGCAAAAAGAAAGCGAGCACGACAGGTCAACATCAAGTGAGAGGCTGTAGAGCCATGTGAATGGAACAGCGGTGGCATCGCTCTGTGTGGGGGCTGTGCTGGTGTGCTTGTAAGAAAACTAAAGGAGGTTTGATGTTTATAGACCCGACACCATTGATTCTTTTTCTGTGTTCATGGTTTCTTTGACATGAAGAAAACATCCAAGCGTTGCCAGTCTCTGTGCGTGCGTGTGCGCGCGCGTGCTCTGTGCGCGTGCGTGCGTGTGTGCGTGCGTGCATGTGTGTGACAGAAGGCACGTCTGAACTCTTTAAGGTGTTGTAGATGGATCATGTCTACACTGTCAAACATGCAGAAAGCGCCACACCACCCACCAACCAGACCTTTATTTAGCAATACATCATACATAAGTAAACACACACACACACACACACACACACACGGGCACAGGTACACAGAGACAGAGTGGTTGCTTTATAATGGTTATGTGTCAGCACATAACGGATGCCTCCACACAATGCCATTTATTCCCATCTCTAGCAGCTGGCCCGGGCCGTCTAAACAACAGCACCACACAAAGGATAGGAAACCACCGCGAGGGGACAAACATATCAATCTGCAATTGAACCACCCCTCCCCACACACAAACACATACAGGTAGACACACACACACACACAGGCACGTGCACAATCCCCAGCAGACGCACACAAAAATACACAAACACACACACATGCACGTGCCCCGACAGACACACACATGCATACACAATCTAACGAATCACACTTGCACAGCCTCTCAGACACACAAATGCACACACACACACACACACACACACACACACACACACACACACACACACACACACACACACACACACACACACACACACACACACACACACACACACACACGCACATATAGCCAGGCACAACCACATACACACAAACACAAGCACACCTCAGACAAACACTGCCCAAATTGACACACACCGTATACACACGCACACTTCTGCCTAGACGAGTTGATTTTCGCACAGACACGTCGTGTTTAACTCCCTGCAGGTAGATATATGGTGCAAGCCGCATGGAGTGGTTTGGAGCTCATTCATAGTCACAGCATGGACAAGATGGAGTGGCCAAGCTCTTGGAAATAACACACGACTTCACACTGTTAAACAGAGACATGCAAACAAGTGTCCCATCCACACCCACCCACCCACACACACAAACACACACACAGAACACGCCATTCATTGCTATGCTAACATTAGCACACACCCATACAGACAAACACACTTATATTTTCGCTTGTGCACCACTATTGTCGACTATGTCCAGGAAAGAAAGACCTAAAGGTAGAGAGCCAATAGGGTGGGAGACAAAGTGGCAGAACGTGTGAGAATTAAGTGAGTATCTGTGGACATTGCCTGAGATGGAATCTGGGGTTTGTTTTCGAGGCATGAATGACATTTCATTGGTGGCGTGTCCAGCGGTGCATTACACTTCAGGGAAAAAAGGGGGCTATATCAATATGTGTAAACATAACCAATTTGCCCGTGAAGATCAATACAGAAGGGGGAACAGGTTTTTAGGAAGGGGTGTGTGTGTTTGTGTGTGCATGCAAGTGTAAGAAGGTGTGTGTGTGTGTGTGTGTGTGTGTGTGTGTGTGTGTGTGTGTGTGTGTGTGTGTGTGTGTGTGTGTGTGTGTGTGTGTGTGTGTGTGTGTGTGTGCCAGAAGGGGGGGCAAGACTGAATGGAGATTACATGAGACTTTAGAGCAAATCAGGAAATAATTATCCTACGCCAGCTATCCCGTGTGGGGCTTTGATTAAACAGGCCTTGTTAGGACAGCAGGCCTCTCCTATGTTCCCTGTGTGTAATTGATAAGGGCTTTGTGTCCTCGCACACCGAAGGGACTCCCCTAATTATAACGCGTTGACGGCACAACTCAAGCAACAAAAGGCAAACGGCTCCCTCTGTTACCGATCTGCGTGCAAGGTTTAATAACTGTTTTTCCTGCTTTTTCAAAAAACATATTTTTACTTTTTTCTATCCTGAAGTGGGTGGAATAAGTAAAGCAAAGATACATTCCAAGAGCCCTGATGGTACAGCAAAAAAAAAACAGGCTTGTTTTGGGAGCACAGAAGGTCAAAAGTGGTTGAAATGAAGAACCCGCCTTTCACCACTACATGCTCCTAGCACTAATTAATGGTGAAGGTCAAGGGCCAGTTGCTCAGAGAGGGGTGAGGAATCGAAAATATTCTCATTAGTTAAAAAATTACACTTGAGGTCCTGCTTTTTTATTGCAATTCCAACGTGGCTCTGACTCTATAATGGTCAGGGGGAATCAAAGCCTTTTTTTTTGTTTTCGATTCCCTGATAAGTGGAGTGTGTGATTCAAACTTTTGTTATGGAACTTTAAAACTCAAGCAGTAATCCTAGGTAATCGCATTGGAGTAAGAACTAGGCAGAACAGTGCCCCCTAATATAGGAAAGATTTGTCCCATCCAAAATCTATACCAATTGGGATTGAAAATGGACAGATTTTCCTTATATTTTGAAAGCGCAACACTAGCACATTTGGTAGCACATTTTGCCCGGAATAAGGCTACCTCCTCATTTCAGATATGGAAGACAAAGTCAAAGTGAACTTTATTGTTAGGCCGGACCAGTTAGATCAGGGATGGGCAACTGGCGGCCCGCGTCCTCACTCAGTGCGGCCCGCATCCTCACTCAGTCAGGCCCGCACATAAAAAAAAAAAAAAAGCGATAGTCATTAAAGATATCCACTTAAAAGGGACTCTCACCTTTGTTGCATTTTTACACTTTTTTTGGATAAGGTTAAATTGGTATTAATAAGGTAATAACACTCCAATATGCAAGACAGACCCACCAGGAGTAAAAACAAACAATTATTTTACTCTCATAATATTTAGTGAAAACTTCAACCAAGGGAGTTCCTGTGACGTCATGACCGAGGCAACAGCCTGATTCATGAGCTCCCGGAGGAGAACTTTTAAAAAACTGGCCGGAATTTAATTACACTTTTGTTTCCCATCAAAACTACTCACAACAACTTTCCGAGATGACTACTGTTCGAAAGGAGACCGAAAAAAAAGAACAACAAAACTCCAAGACCCTGCAAAGACCATCAAAGTGACTCAGGCAGTGACGAGAACATGGCGGCGGTGCTAGCCGAGTTGCGCACATTTAGAAAAGAACACTCTGAAGCCTCTATGGACACCAAGAGCTCGCTAGCAAGAGTTGAAACGGCGCTCAGTGAGGTTGCTGAAAGGACGACACAGCTTGAACAACGAGTAACGGAATATGAACAGAGGCTAGGGGCTGCTGAGGATAAGACACAACGACATGAAAGAGCCCTTCGTTACCTGCTACAACAAGATACCAGCCTAACAGCAAAATGTGTGGATCTAGAGTCCAGAGCTAGACGCAACAATCTCCGTATATACGGAGTAACAGAAGATAACGAAAACAATGATATGCTGAACTACATAACCAATCTCATCCAAACAGCACTGACATTACCAGAGGATTTGAACTTAAATATAGTGAGAGCACACCGATCTTTGACCATGAAACCGACAAACCCAGGGAGCCCTCCGAGGTCGATCATAGTCAGATTCCTCGACTTCAGAACTAAAGAATTGGTCATTCAAGAAGCATGGAAACACCGAGGGGGAGTAATTTACAAAGGGCAGAAGATCTTCTTTGACCAAGACTACACATCTGACATCCAGAAGAAACGTAAGCAAGTTAGGGAGGTGATAAAGCAGCTTAAAGAGAAGAACATAAAAGCTCAATCGCCGTTCCCCGCCAAGCTGAAAATTCACCTGAGGACGGGAACTAAGACCTTCATGACACTGTCGGATGCGGCACCAACTCTTCATACCATTGGTATACATGTGCATCTGGATGAACGGGAGACGATCCGGGCGGAACTTTTACGGAATAGCTGGGCTGAGACTTCAACATCAAACAGAGCCAACGTGATGTCCAATGCAGATCTGAAGAGCTTCCTTCACGGCGATAAAGAAAGGAGCGAGTAAAAACACTGGGCTGTGGGTGGACTTTGAGGGAAATGAAGATTCAACTTACTGGTAAGATTAATATGTTCTGGCTAGTTTTATCATAGAAAGTTTATTAACATTATGTTAAAAAAAAACAAGTTCTCCTCATTTGAGGAGCTTTTTCTTTTTTGTTTCTTGAACGCTCCTTTTTGACGAGCACTACAGGCTATAGCAAAGCCATTGGACTTGCGTGTAGCCTAACCGCACTTAGTGCACACCCCCGGAGAGACCTGTCACAACTCTCTGTCCTAGTTGAGACTGATTTTATGTTCGTTAGATCAGTCGGGTTTTTGGAAGTCTGCTTCCTCTTTGTATTGATTGTATGTTCTTGTTTTCCACAACGGTGGATATTACATGTGTATTCTATAACTATGCAGTCACATATGATGTTTTTTGAGTACGGGTATATCTCTGGAAAATATATGTTAACTTTTAAAGACAGAAGGAAGGGGTACTGTTATCCTTATGGATAAACTAAACATAGTGAGTTATAATGTCCATGGGCTAAACCATCCTATAAAAAGGAAAAAGATATTCTATCAGTTAAAGCAACTGCAGTGTTCAATTGCGTTGCTACAAGAAACCCACTTATCCGAGAATGAACATATACAATTAAAGAGGAAATGGGTAAATTTAGTGTATAGTGCCTCAAATGGGAAAAAAAGAGGGGTGGCGATTTTAATTAGTAAAACTCTGGCCTTTAGTGCAGAGAAGGTGGTGCAGGATAAATCAGGAAGATATGTCATGGTGGTTGGAAGTGTTGGTGGAAATGAGATTTCCATTTTGAATGTATATGCTCCAAACGAATATGATCCAGGTTTTTTCAAAGAAATTGCGAACATCATTGCAGAAAATTCAAAAGGTATGCTAATAACTGGAGGGGACTTCAATGCAGTGCAAGATGGGAAAAAAGACAGGAACCCAACAGAAAAAGGACCTCAAAGTCCAAAAACACATACACTGAATAATTTCATTTCTGAACTGGGACTTGTATACCCATGGAGAACTAAAAATCCTACAGGGAAAGATTTCACCTTTTTTTCTAATGTACACAACAGTTATTCAAGGATTGATTTCTTCTGTCTTCCTCAACAATACATGTACAAAGTAATTGATTGTCACATTGAACCTATAACTCTGAGTGACCATGCCCCAATCATACTGAAGATAGACCTGGGCATGCACTCTTTTTTCAGATATTGGAGGTTGAATGTATCTCTACTGAACAACGCAGAAACAGTAGAGGATTTGAGACAACAATTAAAAGAATACTTTGAGACAAATGATAATGGAGAAGTTAACCCTTCAATTTTATGGGAGGGAGCAAAAGCAGTTATAAGAGGGAAAATAATACAGATATCATCACAACAGAAGAGAAAGCGACTTGCGGAACAGTTGAGCCTAGAAAACAAGATAAAGCTCCTAGAAACACAACACAAAAATAATAGAGCAACTAATACTGCCACAGAACTTAAGGAGGCAAGAAAATCCTTGGATAAGATTTTATCATATAAAGCAGAGGGAGCTCTAAGATTCTCGAGACAGAGATACAATGAGATGGGCAACAGAGCCAGCCGCCTCCTTGCTTTCCAACTTCGCAAGGCTCAGGCCAACCGAACTGTATCTAAGGTTGTTCATCCAACAGTGGCAAGAACAGTATCTCATCCCAAAGAGGTGGCAGATGCATTTGCATCATTTTACCAAAATCTGTACAAAGAACCCAAATCACAAACTACAACTGACAATACTAATACCTTCCTAGCTAATTTAAACCTCCCTGAACTGTCAGAAGAAGTATCACTAAGCATGGTTACACCAATTTCGGAAATGGAAATAAGAGATGCAATAAAAAGATTGAAAAATAATTCTTCCCCAGGGGTGGACGGATTTAGTGGAGAATTCTATAAATGCTTTATAAATGATTTGGTGCCGATCTTAACCAGGGTGTTTAGATATGCTCTCTCCAAGAATGACCCCCCTGAGACATGGTCACGGGCCATTATATCTGTGATTCATAAAGAAGGTAAAAACCCAACACTCTGCGAAGGATATAGACCTATTAGCCTGATATGTAATGACCAGAAATTATTGACAAGTATTTTAGCAAGAAGAGTCCAACAACATATTACCACACTGATTAACCCGGATCAAACAGGATTCATTCCCAGCAGACAGGGTGCTAATAATATAAGAAGAACCCTAAATGTTATTACCTGTGCTAAGAATAAGCAGACATCAATGCTCATAAGTTTTGACGCACAGAAAGCATTTGATACGGTGAACTGGGACTTCTTGTACAGAACACTATCGGCAATGGGGTTTCACTCGGAGTTCATAAATTGGGTCAGAGTCATATACAAAAACCCAAAGTTGCGTGAGTTAATGGATGCTGTTCTGAGTTCTTTGAATTGCAGAGGGGGGTGAGACAGGGGGACTGCCTCAGTCCCTTACTCTTTGCTATGAATATTGAACCCTTAGCAGCAGCTATAAGACAGAATAAAGTAATAAAAGGTATAAAGGACATGGGAAATAGAGAACACAAGATATCTCTCTATGCAGATGATATCCTGACTTACATAAGTGATCCTGTCATATCTGTTCCTGCATTGATGGACACTTTAAAATAATATGGAGAACTCTCTGGCTATCAGATCAACCAATCAAAATCAGAGGCAATGATGATAATTGGACAATGGCCTATACAACTAACAGGAAGGCTTAATGCTCATTGGTCACAGGGATTTAGATACCTGGGAATCATTATTACAAATGATTTATCAAAACTGTTCAAGGTCAACTATGGAAAATTGTTGGGCCACATAAAAGCAGACCTAACAAGATGGGAAATCCTGCCACTCTCTTTGATAGGGAGAATAGAAACGATAAGAATGAATGTCCTACCAAGATTGCTTTTTCTCTTTCAATCACTACCTATATATGTCCCTGTGGCCACTTTTACTACACTGAACAAATGGTTATCCAAATTTATATGGCAGAGCAAACCTCCCAGACTTAAACTTGGAAGACTACTGTGCCCAAAAGACAACGGAGGCCTGAACTTGCCTGACCTGAAAAAATATTACTGGGCAGCCCAATTACGAGCAATGGTTGCTTGGGTATCTCAAGAAACAGACACTATATGGGTGGGAATGGAGCAAAGTGAATGCCCGGACACACCACTGGACTCATTCCCATTCCTGAATTTGGCCTGTGGGAAGAATAAGATTTCCAACATATGGGTTAAAAATACTTTAAAAATATGGTCAGTTGTGAGGAAGAAATTAAAACTTCCCATGAATATATCCAGAGCTATAAGAATTGCAAGCAATTCAGAATTTCTTCCTGCTAGATTGGACAGGTGTTTTGAAAGATGGAGGGAGAGGGGCATAGTAGTCTTGGACCATATGTTTGAAGGAAGTGTTTTGAAGTCATTTGAACAGCTTAAAGAGAAATATGAGTTATCAACCCGAGACTTTTACAGATATTTACAATTAAGACACTATTTACATACACACCGGGATTGGGAAAAGCTCTGCTCACCACCATCCAAAATAGAACACTTTTTCATATCGACAATTGAAGGAACGGTCAAAGCAAGGTTCATATCACATTTATACAGGATATTGCAAGAAGAACTAAAGGAGAATAATTTGGATATTAAAGAAAAATGGGAACTAGAGATGAACACAATAATTTCTGATGAACAATGGGAAAACTCATGTGAGCAGGGACACAGAGTAACCAGTAGTCCTAACTGGAGGGAATTTGGATGGAAGATTAAAATGAGATACTTCAGAACTCCATTTATAACATCTAAATGGAGCAATACCTCAGCACTATGTTGGAGGGGTTGTGGCAAGGTGGGAGACCATACACATATATTTTGGGACTGTCCAAAGTTATCAGAATACTGGAAAAAAATACAAAAGGAAATAAAAATATGTTTATTTATTGACTTACCATTAGAACCATCACACTTCATTTTAGGGATATTGCCTGATAACCTTGAAGAAAATAACCAAACTAAAATTTTGAGAGCCCTTCTTCTAATAGCAAATAAAGCAATAACAGCCTCCTGGCTGAAGCCACAGCCCCCCACAATAACCCAATGGAGGGATAGAATTCAAGATATGTACAGGATGGAACACTTGACTGCACTATTACAACTTAAAACAGAGGCATTCATAAACAACTGGTATGTCATTGCTACACACTTCCATTTGGTATGATGAAGGTACGCATGGATGTGTGTGTGTATACAAGTGGATATGCATATAGATATATACATTTAGAGATTTATATTTATTTTTGTTTTTTTCTTTTAAAGCAATGGTCGTCTGCAGGCCTTTTTCTTCACAGAATACTTTCTTAAAGTAATATCATATGGGATGTTTTGTGTTTGTGGACAATGTTACATTTAGATACATATGTGCATGTGGATGTGTAGGCTACATGTATGGAGATATGTTTCTTTGTTTATTTATGTTTTTAGCAATGGACCTTTGCAGGCCTTTCTATTTCAGAATGCTTTCTTTGTGTAATGTCATGTGTGATGAGTGGTGTTTGTGGACAATGTTAATGAGTAACTAAATTCTGATATGCATGGATCCGGATGGTTTGGGCCCAAGACATCCATGGACTGTTAACCCCACCAGCTTAAGATTTGTACCCGTAGCACTTAAATTCATGTACTGATGTGATGTACTGTATGACTGCAACTGATAAGAGGAAATGAAAAGAAGTAAAAAAATAAAAAAAAACTTCAACCAATAAAATTATTCGGACCGAAGGACCTTATTGGCCGACAGACCTGTCTGTTTGCTGCATATATAAGGTTTTCCGTCTGCTTCTTGTGGCGCATTCGGGCCCGCGTCATCAAGGCGCGTCCTCAACTAAGGGTTTGTTTTGATTCCACGGCAGACAGTAGCGAGTAGCGACCGTAGCGACCGTAGCGACTGACGATGGCAGACCAAATGGTCCACGGCGTACTGAAACTGCACCATTCAGTCCGATTAGGGGACTCATCTCGGACTCGGACTCACAGAGTTACCCTCCTCTGGAGCCTCAGGAAGACCTCCAGACTGTTGGCCACCAACTGCACCATTCAGTCCGATTAGGGGACTCATCTCGGACTCGGACTCACAGTTACCCTCCTCTGGAGCCTCAGGAAGACCTCCAGACTGTTGGCCAAATTATGAGCCCTGTCGCTATGTTTAGCCACTCAGCAAGACTCACTCGGCGGCGGCCGGGCCCTGATTTAGTGTGTTGTAGTAGAAGTGGTAGTGGTAGAAGTTGCAGTAGCAGGAGCTAAGAGAGCGCTGTCACACCATCAACTTGTGTTACACCTTTACATTGACACATTAGTGGGGGGTAACAACTAGGGCCCGGCTGAGCTGCTCCGAGAGGGGATGAATTAAACATGGGAGCAAGGGGGGGGGGGGGGGGGAAATATCGATTGCCCTGGCCGTCACGTGCCACGCTTGACTGTGTGTGTGTGTGTGTGTGTGTGTGTGTGTGTGTGTGTGTGTGTGTGTGTGTGTGTGTGTGTGTGTGTGTGTGTGTGTGTGTGTGTGTGTGTGTGTGTGTGTGTGTGTGTGTGTGTGTGTGTGTGCAAGTGGGCATGTGTAAAAAAAAAAAAAAAAAAGCAACAAATTGCGGCCAGAACAAACCCCTGAAAAAGGGCTTCAAACATCCAAGTCAATCCTCCCCTACTCCTCTGACTGGTGTTTGGTGTGTCCGATCACCTTACGCTGAAATGATTATAGAGTCGTGCGAGACAATTGGATATTCTCTCTCCTTCTCTTCCTCTTCCTCCCTCAAGGGGTGGTAGGGTGGTGGGGTGGGTTGGCCTATCCGCACGCGCCATCGCTTGGATCATGGCAATCAATAAAGCATTACAACAATCATAGGGAAGACTGGGGCAACAATATGTGACAGCCCTCTGAGGTTATTAAAGGCATTAGACCAATGGTACGTAGCACCGCTTGCATCTTACGTCAAACAGGAAATACACAGCAGAGCTTAGAATAATGAAGATCTGAGTTATGTTATCTCACAGCCCTTTCACACATCCAACTAAAGCCGTAAATTCTCCGTATAATCCCAGTGGGGCTCTATGTGTCAGCAAAGAATTCTGAACCCCCCCTCCGGAGTTGAATCTATCAGGCCCCTAGTCTAAAGTCTGGAGAATCAGAGATTCCAGCCTTTTCTCAATCAGCGTGTCTGTACTTGTGTTCTTGTGGACTTTTGAAACATCATCCGTCGCAGCCCACGTCCTGTTCCATTCAAAAGTCTGCATCTAGCCAAGTACAATCCAAATGCCCAGATGGGGTCTTGCTCAGACCATTTTAAATCGACGATGCAGCGGGAGATGACTTGTGTGGACTGGGGACTGCCAAGTATCCCAGAATGCATTTTGCAACAACTTACAACTTCAAGTTGTTAAAGTTAAAATGTAATGCTTTTTGGTCAAATGTTCTCATGTCTAAAGTTGAATGTTTTTCCTTCATTCACTGACATCCACAACAGCCTTCCACAATCTTTCAATGTAGGCTACCAATCTTGGAACACTCAAAATATATACATTCATAACATTTTTGACTAAAACAAAAAGAGGGAAGGGTTGTGTTTTATATCATCTTGCCATGACGAGCTCAGATGGAGACGGTACTGCGTCCTTCCATCCGTGTGAATTTGTACTCCTGAGTCAAACTTGATAGCCAAGTCCAAACTTCCAAGTACATAAGTCCGACCTTGGCCTACTTGGTATTGAACAAGGCCCTCTGAGAATGCACAACGAGCGAGTGGGTGTGCTACCAACGTGTTGATGGCGTTTCCTTCATGCGAATGCTGTGCATCCGGGAAAGTCTTCTTGCCTGTATTTTGCCTGTATTTTTTTGCCCACTTATTTCTGCCTTCCGCTCTTCTGTTGTTATTGCAGATATGTCTAGACAAACGCAGTATTGATATTGCCGCAAAAAGAGTAGGCATCACAGAGAAGTCGACATCCACCTTCTTCAATGTCTTGTGAACAAAACACTGTCACATCCGCTGCATACCTTTTGCGTCCTGCCTCCTACACGCTCTACCCAGGCGCCCACCCTCGGCTAACGTATCTCCAACACGTGTGAACACGTCGGATACGGCTTATCTCCTGTTGTGTGCTGCATGAGAAAGAGGGAAACTTCTGCTCATCTTCAGCCCTGATTCCATGTTTGAGAGGCTAAACCTGAGGAGCTTGATGTGCCAATCCAGTTAAAGCCTATGAAACCAATCCGTTGAGAAAGAGTTGAAAAAAGTCATTTTAAATTACTCAATTAATGACATTTCTCACAGGTAAGGCCGAAGCACGACCACTTCCATCACCCCCGACCTGCAATGTGAATACACACATGTCACATTTGTTTAGCACACAGTTAGCCAAGCAATTATGACCCAGCAAATACAGCCTGCATAACTAGAACATTAGCCGACGGCTACATTACAAAGGAAGGAAGACATCGGGAGTCTAGAGACCGTATTAAGCTAATACGGCGTAATACCGGTGCCCCTTCACACAATCAGGGTTAGTTCTCCGGCAGTGACACTTGTTTGGATAATTAAAGTTACCAATTTCAGGGTTAAATTAAATGGACAAGTGAATCCTGCTCAGTCTGGTCCCCCAAGCGGACCGCAGGAAGGGAATGAGGTTAGTTAAATATTATCATGCCCTGATGAAGTGATTCCGCCATCTTAGATACTTGATTTAGAATATCTTTTCTTTTTTTTATTCTCCAACTCAGGCTGGATGTATTTGCGTCTATGCCCACTTGGAATAATAAATAATTCATATTATTTGATTGAAAATATCTGCGTTGGTGACCAGCAGAAGGTGATTATATTAAAATAACAGATGATACTACAACCCCCTGCAGTCAGTAATTCAACTTACAAACATTGGACGATGGCACACATGAAAACCAGCTAAAGAAGGTAAACAACGAAAGATATGGAAATGGACTAAGATTGGTTGAAATCTTGTTATGAATTACTATTTGAATTAGATTTAATAGACACTCAATATTGCTTAATGATAAATCATCATCACTTAAAAAGTGTAGGGTAAAAAAAAAATATAGAACAATGTAGAACAATTTCCTAGCAGGCCACTCTAGCATTTTTAAGTTTATTTCTTGTCATGTATGATTATGTATTTGGTTACCCGCCGCAGTGACTATTATGTCATTGCAAATCATGAGAAGGCGAGCATATAACTAAAGAGAGATGGTGCGTGTGCAGTGTGCACCCATGCTTTGGCAGGGAGTGCAAAGCAACAAACTGTTGTGGTGAAGTGAAGAAATGAGAGGCTAATGACATGTCCCTGATGCAAGGCCGAGCAACAGGCAGGGCTAGCGGTTAACTGGATAGAAGGAGCAACAGACCCCATCTGCCTCCAAGTTGGAGCCTACTGTTTTCTACATCATCTGCGATACAAGACAATACACACATATTACACACACAAACACTCAAATCGTAAATCGTTTATTTTTAGTAGTTGGTTGTTATCTGTGGGGGTGGACATTGAATTGATGTTAATATTTCCTTTTACTTCCTGAAATACTCAGAAGAATAAAAGCATAAACAGCAAAACAAAGCAGGCATCAAGTGGTACGTTTAAGCCCTAAACAACAAACGTCAACAGCCTCCCAATACAGATAGGGAAAAGAGAGAGAAAGAGAAAAAAGAGAGAGAGAGAGAGAGAGAGAGAGAGAGAGAGAGAGAAGATAGGGCGACGAAGTCTGAAGAAGAGACAGGATCTGCAGGATAATGGCTTTCCCAGCAAAGCCCGGCGCTCTACCCTTAAATAAAGCATCGGTCAAGATTTGAGAACAAGTCGGTCTCCTTTCTGTCGGCTAACCTTTGCCCCTGCACTCCCTCTCCTTCCATCTCCCTCGATCTCCATCCCTTCCTCGCTCACTTGGTGTGCTGACCAGAAAAATACGACAATGAGCACGGGCGCCCCTCATGCCTAGGCCCCCCCGGAGCGACACATTAGGAGAGCGAGTGCATTCTGTTCCTCCACACTGTATGCACAAATATAATACACACGGGCGCAGCAGTTTAGGATGCAGCCGCCGCCCGTAGCGAAACAGAGGAGATTGAAGAGTCCGAAGATGTATGTGTGAAGGTATTGGCCCGGACAGGAATCCCTCCACACTGAGCTATTCCCCATCGGAACACGGCAACGGCTGCGCCACCACTTTGTCTAAATAAATACGCAATCCTCAAAACACACCCACGGGCAGGCATTGCGTGGAGCGCTGGGGTGAGGCGGACACACACACAGACACACAGCAAGCACATACGCCATTAAACGTCCTCGCCTTTTTTCCGGCGTATTAAATCAACTTGCAATTTTGTGCTCTGGTACCGTCATCCCGGGGAAAGGGTTACCGGGAGAGGAGAGTAAAAGAGGGTACTGAACACTATTAGGCCCCGGGGTTGGGCTGGGTGAGGCATGTATGGGGACATATTACCCACTCCCCTCCCCGTTAAACAATATCTAAAGAGAGCGTGATCCGAGAATGGACACTTTGTCGGGTAAAAAAAAAACTCAACTAGCAATAAGGTGCGCAGAGGAATACTTCCCTTACTGTTCTGCAGCATGCTCTCTCTTGGAAGCGGCTCGGGGAGACAGACAGGAAACAGGAATAAACACGGGAGTCTCATCAATCAATAAAGGCCCAAGACGTCGCCAAGCCTAACTTCCAGAACATAATGTTGTTGTTATTGTGACTGAGCCTTAAGGGCTTTACCGACCTGTCTCCTTGCACCACTGTCCCGGCATTAAAAACCATTCCTGGCTGATTAGCATGCAGGAGAGCGTGCGTCGTACATCGAAATGCAGACATCTGCTGCCGGAGTGTAAAAATGATCCACAGTGCGGCAAGACGCACTCAGACACATGCTACGTGGTGTAAAGGTCCCCCTGCGGGTTCTGTGCTCCCATGACACACACACACACACACTTTTCCTCCACCTGTTAAACCCCGTCCCTCTTGGATCAAGCGTCGACTGCGACCAGCCCTCGATACACAAATACAAGTAAAAGCTGAGTTCCAACTGAGCGTATAATGCAAAGCCGAGTTGGTTCCCATTCCCAACCCCACACCATCCCCTTTTTCAGAAGTCCAGGCTATGTAGAGATACTGTTTCTCTCTTATCTATTTATAGAGCCTTCCCTCCATGCTCTAGTTGTGCTCTGTGTGGCTCTGACAGGCCCAGCGTTATAAACTACCTGTCATTTACCTACTGGCTGACATAATGGATCCTTTGCTTTCACATCGAAACCTACATCCTCTAATGGATGTTCGGATCCAACCACATTCTCCCCATCTATCCTTCTGTCCATCTGCATATCTATCGATCCTTCTATCTCGCATCCATCCATCCACCCACGATATCGAACCATCCATCTAGCCCACCGTCCATACATCTGCCACAACTGTCTTTCATGTATCTTGCCATCCATCTCTTTATCCATCCATCTATATACAGTATATATATATCTGTGTCCATCCGTCTAGCTGTCTTAGCTGTCATCCTACCTCTCAATAGCATTCATCATTTGAATGTAGGTCGACCAGGGTAACAATAACTTCAACACAATAGCTTGAATTACGGCGAGTACCGATAACTCATCGGTGTGCTATATATATACATTAGTAAAAATTATATCATAACGGCCCTGTGCATCTGCAAATAGTCACAGCTTCACGCGATAGGGATCATCCCATGAGGGCTTTCTCTTGACTCGCCCTCCTTTGGTGCACTGTTTGTCTCTCTGATCCAATATGGCCACTGTGGAGAGTGATAGAGAGTGACTGATATCTTTCGCAAAGGGTCAACAATAAACATTGCATACGCGGACGCTCAGGCATTTCCTATAAGTTCACGGGAAGGATGTCAGTTTGACTTGAAGACAAACGAGACATCGCAATGAGGCGTTTGTGACGGATGGATGAAAGTTCAGAAATGTTCTCCTTGGCCAGGAATGAGCACAATCAGTCAGTCTGTGTGTAAGGGATGCATATTTCCAATAGCACCTGCTGTAACTGGTTTGGCCGGAATGTTCATTAGTCTAGCTCTAGATAAGGAGTTCATCCCCAAGTGTGTGATTTGTTATCCTCCTCCTCATCATCCTTTCCCCCCACCCAATCACCTTCATCATCACCTGGTCTCATCACGGATGAGACCAGAACAAGTGATTGATTGGATAAAAATAGAGGTATTTGAGCGCAGCAGGGAGACGGGTAGGAAAGGGAAATGGTAAATCGATGGCATTGAGTTACATGACATAATCCGAGCCCACTATTACCAGCAACCTTAACGTGCAGTTAAGCATAGACCAAACACAATCACACAAAAAATGTACAGTAAGGTGAATTGTAAAAAATAAGCCAACCACACACAAGGGAAGGCTTACACTCACAACAACCCTGGTTGCTATGAGCAACGTGTTACCTAAATATGGTGTACCAGCACACCCTTCAATAAAACAGAAGAAAAATAAATAAAAACACAAACCTTTTCACAGGCACACACATTAGTCATTTTTGCTTCTTGTGGAAAATTATTATTTTAGTTTTTTTGTTGTTTTTTTAAATCATTCCTGCCCACACTATTCCTTTAGAGGCATGCTCCTGTAGGGTTTAAATATTGAACAACTCATATGAATTCATTATCGTGTGAACCGTCTACACTGCCTTGAAGGGATTTACTTTTTTCCCACCTGCAGTGGTACTCCAGCGACTTCTATCTGCACCAAGCAAGATTTCACGGCCAACCCTGGGAAATGGATGCACACTTTCTGCCTTGACACAACAGAATTATGACACCCGCCTGCATACACTACGAGATGCAAATACAGGTACACATATATCTTGTGTGACACACACACACACACACACACACACACACACACACACACACACACACACACACACACACACACACACACACACACACACACACACACACACACACACACACACACACACTAGATTAGGACAAATTCAATAATGGAAAAAAATCTTCTTTAACATAAATAGACAGCCGTGCAAGCACGCTGTTTAAACTCCTCCTGGGGCCAAGTCCTCCACGCGTGTGTGCTATCTCCCGCTATTCTCTTCATGTCTCCGCTGCAACTCACGTGACCTTGTCAAAATAACTACAGGGGATGGGAGACCCCTCGGACGCTTGCCTAATTCACGGTGGGCTTGGGCCCCCACCAAGGCGACTATCAGCTCTCGCTCTCTGCTTGACATTTTGCCCACTGCTGATCACCTGCTTTGTCTGTGGGCGGCAGACGGATGTTTAGCCCGGTTGATTACACCCTGACCTTTCCGTCCAACACACAGTTAGAGTAGAACACAGAGGGGCCGGCCCCGGTTAAGGAAAAACAACACACCTAAACACCAAATCGACTTTGCAACTTTTCGGATCTGAGACCTGAGTTTTTTAGGGATCCAAGAGGTTATAAAGGCACGTTAACCCTGTGTCAGTTAATTGCTTGCATAAGATGCGCTTTCTTCCTTCAGCTAGTGCTCTACACTCATTGACTGTTTGGGTTGGAGGCTAGGCAGCCACTGATGTAAAGGGACAGCTAGAGACGCAGCTGGAGCTAAAGCTTGAGATGCACACAGACAGATAACTAGACAGAGATGGTAACATGGATCAGCAGGTATACAGCTTAGCCTTATTGTATCATAGGAGCACGCCTATACTATAAGAGGAATTTCTTATAGCAAAAAAAAAAAAATCGTATTTTAATTGGCAACGTACCCTGTAGCGAGATGTTGGATGCTAACATGTTCCAGGGAAGACGCTCAATTAATTGTAACCTTTGTTACGGCCACATTGGCCTTTCGGTTGTCGTGGTATGTGTGCTACGTGTTTTGTATGCCTTTGCTCTCATAGGCCTGGACCCGCATGTTCCAGGATGGGGGTGTGCCCGCGTACGGGGTGTGTCCCCGTGAACGGGATAAAAGGGGGCCTGGCCTGGAGAGACGCGGAGCGGGAGCGGGAGATTTGATTTGTGCTTTGCACCATGATTGTTCATATCTGTTAGATTCATTGCTTTTGAAGCAATTAAATGAAGAAACATTGACTTTTCGCGCTGTCTCCTGCCCCGTTTCTTTGTTACGTTTGAGCCGCGTAACAAATGGGCAGACCTGCAAACTCCTCAGAGGAAAAAAGGTGAGTGTCACGGGGGATTTTTTTTTTTATTGTAATATACAAATGACACTAGTCTGAGCGTGACTTAACAAAACTCAGCATACTTTATCAAAAATCAATGTCAAAACATCATTGAGGCTTATAAAAAATATTTTATTTACAACTGTCACAATTTTTTTATTATTATTATTTTTACTTATTATTGGAGAGACAAAAAACAATTATTATTCTGTGAAGTTGATGAATTGTCACTTTTAGGTTTTCTACCCAGTTACCAAAAAAAGAAACACTTGGAATAGTATGCGCTGTGGCAAGCACATGGTTTGCATGTGTTACTTGGAAGGCAAAAAAAATCTAAAATACAAGAAAACACAAAAACCTACATTCAACCAGTGGGTTATGGCCCCTAGTCTCGCAAAGCCAGACCAAACTACAGCAAGTAGAATGTATGTATGTATGTATGTATGTATGTATGTATGTATGTATGTATGTATGTATGTATGTATGTATGTATGTATGTATGTATGTATGTATGTATGTATGTATGTATGTATGTATGTATGTATGTATGTATGTATGTATGTATATGGCCCCTGACTCTCTGAGGAGGTAGGTACCTCCAGGTACCCCCTCCATGCCAGGGCGGCCTGAATTTATGTTTATTAACAGCTCCTCCACCGGGGTCAAGACAATTTGAGGGCCAGATCCAGTCTGCCGACTGTCGGCCTTTTCACGATTGGCTTAAAAAAATTGCGTATTTAAATTTATACCAATACGATGGTGGGAAAAGCTTACCTTTGTATGTTTTTTATACTTCATTTTTATACTTGATCCGCTGACCGCTTGCCATCGGAGTACATATTTTTTTAGAAGAAAGGGGTTATGTGGTAGGATCTTTAAGAATGCTTAACTGGGATATTTATATATTCATGGCTCAAATATTAACGATCATGCTTTTGACGTGTAACTAATGCATTTACGCGGTCAGCGATCCGCTGCCAGGCTTTGGTTCTCCGGGTTGCAGAGGCTTTAGCGTTCCCTTTTCTTGTGATAATGTCCTTCTCCTCGTCATAGCTCTCCAGGAGAACCCGAAGTTCCATTTCATTGAAATAAGCGACCCGTTTCGACATTTCGATCAGGGTTTCCATGATCCATACATCACGTCTTTTTAGGTTTGGCGGTGACGCGCACAACGCTGTGTTAACCAACCCCGAGTTGGTTGAACTAATGCATAACCGCTGCTGTGGAACCGAAAACTCTGGGTTAGTCGGCACTGGGTAAATCAACCTAGAGTTCAGCGTTAACTCAGTGTTTGTTAAACCTCCGTTCGTGAAACACCCCTCTAGACGAGTGTTTTGCAAGCTCTCTTGCGTTGTATGGCCGCATGCATCCGCATGCGCGGTAGCCAGGCGACCGCCTCATCCAATGGCGAGCTCAGTTGGCGCTGTGTGCTACAAGATTCCGATTGGAGAAAGATTCTGAAGAAAGTGCTGAGATTCCGATTGGCCCAGAGAAATGTCAATTATAAGAATGATCCAATAATTGTTCGCAATTCTGGACCCCCCCCCCCCCCCCCCCCCCCCCCCCCCCCCAAAAAAACACAACTCTCCGGTTCTACATGATTCACGTGAATGACCAAATTGACCAAGAAAACGGCGATTGTCGCCGAAAAGCGACAAGTTTGCAGCTTTGAAATGGGGGCTCGTTCCAAACTCGTAATTCTGCCGTGAAACAGGTGTGTGTTACCTGCAGCTGCGTTGCATTAGGCTGCGTGCTACGTTGGTCTGCACAGGAATGTCGGACAATGAGAGAGGGTAAGTTCAGCGATCTATTTGCGGGGCCATTAACTATTCCTTTCGGGCTTGCGTATTTTGTGGGACGTATGGTTTATTATTTTTGAACAGATCCTGTGGCTAGAGCATTTGTCTCGGGGGCATTCCGAGGCATTGGTGGAATCGCCAGTTTTCTGGTTGTTTTGCGATACCTCCGGGCTTGGTGCTTAATTCATCCCACCACGGGCCTGTTTGAAGATCCGCGTTTAGTTACAATTTGGTTAAAATTGGAATGGTCTTTTGCTTATGTTATCGCTGGGCTTCCCTGTTTAGTTTTCATTGTTTGGTGGCGTGGAGATTTGGCTGATTTCGTTGATCAGCTGGTGTGTCGCTTTAATCACTAAAAGGATGACGTCACTTGTTGCAAAGTTTGTTGAGGAACCCTCCAGGGCTGTCTTCAATGCGTTAACTAAGGATTTAGGCCCCGTCCACACAAAGCCGAAACGGGCGAAACCGTTACGGTTTCGATCTATCCGGTTTCGAAGTATCTCCGTAAAGACGAAGCCAAGCGAAACCGGATAGATCTGTAGAAACGCTGTAGTAAACATTCCAGGCCCATAAGGGGCGCTGCTTCTGGTACACAAATCCAGAAGAAGAAGAGGCGAGCATGCGCATAAAGGCTGCCCCCCGAACCACTAACAACACAAACAAACAGCTCTTCTACGATGGCGAACTAGATTCTCAATAAATAATGGCTTAGCAACCCAACAAGGGACATGATATGCTGCAGAACGATTACAAGCTTGTAGTCCGCCATCATCTTTTTTGTTGTGATTTCTGAGACTCCGCGGGCTTAAGAGCCATTGGCTAGGAGGTCGAGGGGTGGGGCGATGATGTCATGGTTTGCGGTTTCAGTCGGTTTCAGGCGTCCACACGAAACCAAAACGAAACCGGATAGATTTGAAACCACCTCCGAGGGTGGTTTCAGAAGTTTGCGGTTTCGGTCAGCGGATTCGCCGGCTTCGTGTGGACGGAAGACCGAACCGTACAAGACCTTTGCGGTTTCGCAAAGTGAAGTTGGCGTCGTGTGCGAAGGGTCTGATTAACGCACCCGACTTTAGACCCGAGTCTGACAAAGAGGATGAGGAAGAGCCTCTCGATGTTTCAGTTGAGGACCTTGGAAACCCTTCGGTTGCAGACGAAGAGGAAGGTCCTCCGTCTCGTAAACCTGCGGCAATGCTGTCTTTTGAGCAGCAGAAAGAGTTGCTTCAGATGCAGCTGGACAACAGTAAAGTTCTGCATCAGTTGCAGTTCGAAAGGCTCCGCTTCACTGAGGAGAATGAACTCGCACGGAGGTCGTTGGAACACCAAAAGCTGGAGCTTGAAGCTCAGCATTTGGATCTCATTCGGCAGGGGAAAATAACGTCACCTGGTGCAGCAGGTCATAAGCTCGATATAGCAACTAGTCTACACTTGCTTCCTCGCTTTAATGAGAAAGACGTCGATACATTTTTTCTTCTGTTTGAGCGTGTGGCTGATACACAGGACTGGCCTGGTTCACACCGTGCGCTTCTGCTCCAGAGCCATCTCACAGGAAAGGCACAGCGGGCTTTCTCTGCGTTAACTGTGGAAGAGGCCCGTGATTACGACATGGTGAAAGCTTCGGTGTTGCGGGCATATGAATTAATTCCGGAGGCGTATCGTCAACGCTTTAGGAATATGCGGAGACGTTCGGACCAGACAAACGTTGAGTTTGCAAGGGAGTTGCGTCTGCAATGTCAGCGATGGTGTGTTGCTTGTAAGGTTAAAACGTATGAGGAGTTGATAGATTTAATTGTCCTCGAGCAATTCAAGAGCACATTGCCAGAGCGTGTTGCAACATACGTTGTGGAGAAGCAGGCAACTAGTGTCTGTCGCTGCGGTGTTGGTAGATGAGTACGAGTTGACTCACAAAGCTCATATGCGCTCATCTAACGTCCACAAGGTTGATTTTTCTACCAATAGAAGTGTGAACGTTGGTGCACAATCACATCAGGCTTCTGGAGTAGATCGCTCGAGTAGATCTGACGCAGATCAGGGTTGCCGGTACTGTCATGCAACTGGTCATTCAAAGTGGACATGTCCAGTGCTAAAAGTTAAATCAAAAGAGTGTTTTTTTGAGGTGAAGCCGGACATGTTGGCAGTATCTCCTTCAGACTTGAATGTTGATTCGTTACATACTGGAGTGAATTCTAATTACGCTCCGTTCATTTCCAGTGGTTTTGTTTCTTTAAGAGACGGTGATGATTTAATTCCAGTTAAAATTCTCCGTGACACAGGAGCGTCAGAGTCGTTCATTTTGGAGTCTGTTTTGCCATTTTCTCCCACTTCAAGTTCTGGAAGATCTCTTTTAGTTCGGGGAATTGACCTCACTACTTTTGAAGTTCCATTACATAGAGTCATGTTGTTTTCTGAGTTGGTTGAGGGGGAGCTTGAGTTGGGAATTCGCCCTGCCCTCCCTGTTGATGATGTCCACGTGATTCTTGGGAATAATTACGCGGGAGGAGCTGTTTGGCGGAGTAATCCTGTGTCTGTAGTATCTTCTTCTCCTCAGCTGAGAGTGGAGACTGCTGATTCGGAGCAGTTCCCTGACGTGTTTGCAGCTTGTGCCGTGACCCGCTCAGCTACTCGTGCTGCGGCGGACGCCGTGCAGCTCAAGGTACCTGCAGAGAAGACTAGGTTTGCCTTACCAGATTTTCCATTGAATCTCTCGTATGGAGACCTAGTTAAAGAACAGCTTGCGGATCAGTCTCTCTGTTCATTGTTTGAACGTGCTGTCCCAGCTGACACTTTTGAGAGCATGGCTCATGGCTACTGTGTAAAGAATGGTCTGCTTGTGAGAAAATGGACGCCGTCCACTGACACTTCGATGGGTGAGCCATGGTTACAGGTTGTGGTGCCTGGAACCGCTAGACGCACAGTCATGAAGACTGCCCATGACATGTTGGGGCACTCTGGTGTTAGAAAGACGTATGACCGCATTATGCGTCATTTTTTTTGGCCGAAATTGAAGAAAGACGTGGCTGCATACATAAAGACTTGCCACATCTGTCAGATGACTGGTAAGCCAAACCAGGTTGTCCAGCCTGCGCCATTGCAGCCAATACCAGTGGAGGCTGCTCCGTTTGAGTACTTGCAGTTGGACTGTGTTGGGCCTTTGCCTTCGTCGAAAACTGGGTGTAAATATTTGTTGACCATCATCAGGCTACTCGTTACCCTGCTGCCTACCCATTGCATGCGATTACCACCAGGTCCATTGTGAAGGCTCTTTCCCAGTTTTTCTCAATTTTTGGTATTCCAAAAGTCGTTCAGACTGACCAAGGTTCTAATTTTATGTCTCGTGTTTTTTCTCAGGTCATGCGTCAGCTTTTTATCAAGCATCACACTTCCTCGGCTTATCACCCTCAGGGCCAGGGAGCCCTTGAACGTTTCCACCAGACGTTAAAGTCTCTGCTTCGTGCTTACTGTATGGAGTTGGGACGGGGCTGGGAAGAAGGCCTTCCTTGGTTGCTGCTTGCCTCTAGGGAGGTAGTACAGGAGAGCACAGGGTTTAGCCCTAATGAGCTTGTCTTTGGCCATTCAGTGGGTGGTCCTTTGGCTGTGCTTAAGGATGGTGCAGGCCTCCAGGAGCCACCACTTACCGTAAGTGATTATGTTAATGGATTTAAAAGACGGCTGTACGAGGCAGTTCGTCTAGCTTGGGAAAATCTGACAGCCACTCAGGCTAAGATGAAGCAGCGCTACAATCAGAAAGCTAAGCGCCGTGTGTTTGAAGTGGGGGATAAAGTCCTCGCTCTTTTCCCGGTCCTGTCCTCACCATTTCAGGCAACGTTTGCTGGTCCGTATACAGTGACCAAAAAGGTGTCGGATCTTAATTATCTGCTGGCTACTCCTGACAGGAGAAATAGCTTGCAGCTATGTCATGCCAACTTGCTTAAGCCGTATCATGAACGTCCGAACGTGCCTGCAGGAGGCGCTGTTAGTGCTGTGGCTCTGAGTGAGGGTGTTCTAGCGCCTACTTCTCCTGTAAATCCTTCGGTGGAAGCACAGGAACAGGATGAGATCAGGGCTCCTGACGATGGCGTCTTGCGTGCCCGCTTAGATAATTCTGAGACCTTGAAGCAGCTTCCCCAGTTGCTGCAGCACCTGTCTGGGGACAAGCGTGCAGAGTTAATTTGTCTTATTCAAGAGTTTCTCATCTGTTGTTGCGCCGTTGACCGATCTTTTGAAGTCCTCGGTGAAGTTCGACTGGACTCCGGTATGCCAGTCTGCTTTTGAGACAGTAATGGCTCTCCTAACATATTCTCCTGTTTTGGCCGCGCCGCAGATGGACAGGCCGTTCAAGCTATGTGGACGCGAGCCAGAGCCCGGATGACGAAGTTTTGGACAAAGTGGAGAACACCTACCAGGAAAAGGAGTTTTAGTTGGAGATAGTTTCGGAAATAAAGTTGTTTTGTAATTGTGGTGTCTTTTGATACTCTGCAAGCTCCTTCTTAAGGGGGGGGTGTTACGGCCACATTGGCCTTTCGGTTGTCGTGGTATGTGTGCTACGTGTTTTGTCTGCCTTTGCTCTCATAGGCCTGGACCCGCATGTTCCAGGATGGGGGTGTGCCCGCGTATGGGCCTGGCCTGGAGAGACGCGGAGCGGGAGCGGGAGATTTGATTTGTGCTTTGCACCATGATTGTTCATATCTGTTAGATTCATTGCTTTTGAGGCAATTAAATGAAGAAACATTGACTTTTCGCGCTGTCTCCTGCCCCGTTTCTTTGTTACGTTTGAGCCGCGTAACACCTTTCTATGGAAAACAGCAAGAACTCTCCTCCAGCAACCAATAAAGTTTCAGATTATTGCATTATTTATGTTAGCCAAGAGCTAATGTGAAAGCCTTTTTTTTACTTAAACTGTAAAACCAACATTGACTTCATGGACACTTCTCTACATGGACTACATTTCTCACTTGAGGATTTAACCTTGCGTTTTGCGGAGTAATTTCTCGAATCAACATCATAATACACTGTTCCATTCAATGAATGTGTGTGGCTTTATTACCTAACCAACCATTCATCAAATAAACACCACTAGGCTAACACTAAGGGCCCTATCTTGCATCCGGCACAATTGACTTAATCACTGGCGCATGTGTCGTTGCTAGTTTGCAACTGGCGCAGAGCGTTCTTTTCACTCCTGCGCCACGCGTCGGTAAATTAGGGAATGATCTTGCGCCCCAAGGGGCGGCTTGGCGAAAGGAGGAGGCGTGTTCTGGCGCAAACGTTCCCTGGTGCTATTTGGACGTTTCAGGAACCACTTGCGCCACAAACCAGGGCTGAATCCGAATACTCATACTTGACTGCTATATAGTATGCATTTTGTAGTACGCAACAAATATAGCCCGTCCGAATGCTCAGTACGCATTGTGTAATGTGGAAAACGTTTCCGAATGCGTACTACCGCCACAGTAAACAACGGAGTGGACTACGCTATCCCACAATGCAACCGGAGTCTGGTAACGAACGAAGAAGAGATGGCTGACCCGACACCACCAGAAAGACGTTGTAGAAAGCGGCGAAAAAAAGAGACATTAACTCATTGGCTGCCAATGACGTCTATAGACGTCAATTTAAATACAACCGTTGACTGCCAATGACGTCTATAGACGTCAATTATGTTTTTCAACGGGGCGGGCTGGGGAGCGATCTGGAGCACCTTGTCACAAAAAATCTGGCTTGTAAACAGAGAATGTACTACTGAACTGAGCCGCCGGGTAGGCGGGGGCGTTGTGCCAAATTGGATCAGAGATGAGGAAACAGTAGCCTAATGGGTTAAGTAAGAGCATGGCGTCCGCGAAACTTCAGACGGCTAACACTCGAACAGTGTCTCAGTGTCGCGGTTGGTGGCGATAAAGCCTCTGACGAAAAACCCGGGCCAAGTAGAGAGAGTAGGCCTACACGGCGTATTTCAGCAGACACCTCCGAATCATCAGGTGATGAATTCAGAGAACCTGACCCGGATTCCTCAGATGAGTGGTTGCCGTCAACCGGGAACAGCAGAGCCTCATCCCCTGACGTGTCTCCAGGAAGACGGAGTACTCCGAGAGCACCATATAACACTGACCCAGAGAGCAGGCTAGACGGAGGGCTAAGCAGACACAAACTCAGACACCTGATGCCCACCAGCAAGAAGGGGAGACCAGCAAGGAGGTGTAGGGTCTGTTAGGGCTGGGCGATATATCTAATATATGCGATGTATCGCGAGATGTTCTCCAGGGGATGTATAAAATGCCCATATCGCGAACATCGAATATAAATTGGGACGCAATGTTTCTTTTTGCCGCCGCCGGCATACTCGTTGTGCTTTCACGCGACGGGGTGACAAAATCTCATACAAAGTGAACGTAGAGACGCGTATCTGCCAATCAGCGTTCAACAGCGTGGCCACTGAGTGACATGTGTAACGTAGCAGCCAACCAGCGTTCAACCGTCAAACTCGGTGCAGTGCAGTCCGGGGTGAACTGCAGCACGGAGGAGAAAGTGATTGTTGCCGTTTGCGACTCCCGGAGCTCTATATATAATAATATATAACATAATATAATATAATATAATTGGTTATATAATATCACGGATAAAAGCTCTGTGCGCCTCCTGATGGCCGTAGCGTGGGGAGCTCTCATAGGGATTGGGCTTCTCGGGGTTTGTTTAACGCACAGCGTTCCCTTCTCTCGCTATTTCCGGTGGCTCTCTAAACTCACTCCCCCCGCCCATTGCGAGTCCACGAGATTCTCATGGACGCGCGTGTGTGACGTAGTCTGGAAGGCGCGCTGCTGTAGGTGCGTGTACCTCCGACCGGTGAGTGAGAACAGCCAGAAAGAGAAAAAAGGATGGAAACTGAGGATTTGGTTTCGAAAAAGAATAGCACTGGATCCTTCGTCTGGCAGTGTATATATAATAATTATTATTCAAACTGTTAATAAATAATTAACGGTTTGAATAAATGCTGTGTTGGTAAATCTAACTTGCTGTGATTTTCCTTTTCTTATGTGCAAGTTCTAAATTGTTCCAATAGAAAGCACTGATGAGTTTAAACAATATGTTGTTTCATGTAATCTACATGCAGACTTATGTTTCAGTAATACTAGAATTATTACTGACGTAACATTATGCCAGACATGGTTGAATCGAGCATTTATGATGTGCTCTAGAGGAGATATAAAATATATGGAGATATATATCGTGTATCGAGATATAGTAAAAAAATATCGAGATATTCATTTTGGCCCATATCGCCCAGCCCTAGGGTCTGTGCTCGCAAGGGTCTGCGCAGCGAGACAAAAATGTGGTGTCAGTCCTGTCGTGTCCCCTTGCACGCTGGGGAGTGTTTTACAGCTTACCACACTAAGCTGAACTATTTTGTGTAGGGGTGGACACGGACACACACACACACACACACACACACACACACACACACACACACACACACACACACACACACACACACACACACACACACACACACACACACACACACACACACACACACACACACATCGATATAGCTGCGACAACATACAGAAATACATACCTGGAAAGAATTGTACAACTGACATTTTGAAGAATTTTATTTTTTTTATATTTATATTATATATTGGTTATATATTTGCAAATAAATTATTATTGTCCTGTCAAAATACCTGTCTCAATGTTGTTTTTGCTGTTTTATGGAGGGAAACCACTTTTCAGGTGTTGAAGGGGTCACTAAAGCAAAAAAAGTTTATTTTCACAAAAAGCTTGTTTTCTCCATTTTTGGTCAAAAACAGGTGTTTTTGGTGAAACCAACGTATGTTTTACTGCCGATTACTAAAGAACGGAAAAAGGTAGAAACAAACGGTTTGTTCCTGATGAAAGAAGAGAGTCTACTCTGTCTTTTGGTGGTTTCAGTGTTTTACATAGTCATAGAACTCACTGTTCCGTGGGTCTTTGGAAATCAGTCAAAATGCTGTAAAACGCTTGGCAGTATGGGGCTCTCTGCACTGAAAATGGCTGGCAGCCAATGAGTTAAAAAGAGTAAAAAAGTAAAGTAAGTAATTAAGTAAAAAGAGACATTTTTAATTTAATAGCAACGATGACAAGACGGAAAACAGGTAACTTATCAAGGTAATTTTGCCGGCATCGGAGGGGAGATACATCATCTCCAAAGAGCCGGTGGAGTCTTGGCGATGTTCGGAAGCGTTCGGAGGCGTTCTACGCATAGCTGTAGACCGTACTACACTGTCAAGTGTAGTACCGTCAAGTAGTAGACACTGAACAGAAATAGTATGTACTAAGTAGGGCTGGGCGATATATCGAATATATGCGATGTATCGCGAGGTGTTCTCCAGGGGATGTATAAAATGCCCCTGTCGCGAACATCTAATACAAATTGGCACGTAATCTGTTTATTTTTGCCGCCGCCGGCATACTCATTGTGCGTTAACACCAAACGCGACAAAATCCCATATAAAGTGAATGTAGACACGTATCGGGCGAATTCTTCGCGAGAGAAAACCGGCAACAAGTTTTGATTTGTCGCGCCACACTTTCCCCGTGCACAGGCGAGCGCGTTCACGAGGATTTGTGGCGCGACAAATTCGCTCGAGTTGAAATGTATTTTAATTTCTCGTGATGACAGCCAATCAGCGTTCAACAGCGTGGCCACTGAGTGACATGTGTAACGAAAACAGCCAATCAGCGTTCAACCGTCAAACTCAGTGCAGTGCAGTCCGGGGTGAACTGCAGCATGGAGGAGAAAGTGATTGTTGCCGTTTGCGACTCCCGGAGCTCTATATATAATAGTATATAATATAATATAATTGTATAATATCACGGCCAAAAGCTCTGTGCGCCTCCAACGTCTCTCCCTCTTCCACAAAAGGTAAAGACATGCAATGGCACAAACACACTCACTCCCCCCGCCGCGGTTGCGAGTCCGCGAGATTCTCATGGACGCGCGTGTGACGTAGTCTGGACGGCGCGCTGCTGTAGGTGTGTGTACCTCCGACCGGTGAGTGAGAACAGCGAGAGAGAGAAAAAAGGATGGAAACTGAGGATTTGGTTTTGAAAAAGAATAGCATTGGATCCGTCGTCTGGCAGATATAATAATTATTATGCAAACAGTTCATAAATAATTAACGGTTTGAATAAATGCTGTGTTGGTAAATCTAACTTGCTGTGATTTTCCTTTTCTTATGTGCAAGTTCTAAATTGTTCCAATACAAAGCACTAATGAGTTTAAACAATATGTTGTTTCATGTAATCTACATGCAGACTTATATTTCAGGAATACTAGAATTATTACTGACGTAACATTATGCCAGACATCGTTGAATCGAGCATTTATGATGTGCTCTAGAGGAGATTCAAAATATATCGAGATATATATCGTGTATCGAGATATAGTAAAAAAATATCGAGATATTCATTTTGGCCCATATCTCCCAGCCCTAAGTATTCGGATTCAGCCCAGGAAATACCTGGTTTAAAGTCAGTGGCGCATTTTTCAGATGCTATTTTAAGGGCGCATGCATAATGTTGCTTGTGCACCTCGCGCATACACTTTGCTTCTCTCATCTACCTAGCCACAGATTCTTGGTAAATTATTTGGGAAAGAATAGCTGACACAGCGGTAATAAGTTTTACTTTTAAATCAATGTATCTGCAAACACCGTACAGCAAACACATTTTTTCTTGACACAGACATCGTGTAAATGCCCATAACTTTTAGGATTGATGAGTATTTGATCGTGAGAAAACATTGTTTTACCGCGAGTGAGAGTTAAAAAGAATGAAGAATGAATGAATGCGGTCGTGCATGTGTTTATGTGTAACACACAGACGCGCGCGTGTGCACGGGCGCGTGTGTGTGCGTCCATCTGTTTAAAACACGCAAACTAAACACGTAACGCATAATACAGTCCATGGCAATGTATATTAACGGGGGGACATAAGTAGGAACATAAGAACATAAGTCGATAACAATAATGCATACAATACGGATAAGAAACTATGTTTATATATGTTTATAATGCGTATATCATTAAATATCATCAAATAGAACCACATTAAATAGGACTCAGTATTTGAAGTTGTTGAAGAAAACCTTATTCCATGTGTGAATTAGGCCATATTATTTGGCCATAAACTGAGCCATTTGAAGTTTGAAATTCATGTGCATCTGTCTCATCGGAGACTGCAGACGCGCTGTCAAAATATCCACTCATCAGATTAAAATGCGTTCATGGCTCTTAAAGGGGATGGGAGCTTGCACTCTCATTGGTTTATGCACGTTACGTCATTTTTCACGCCGGCATCGCCATAGAACCGCCCACAAAGCTACTTGCGCTTGGTGCTTCTCACTTGCGTTTCGGACCATTAAAATAGGGCCTTAAGACCGCAATCTAACCAGAAAAAGCATTCCCGTCATTATGATCTGATAATTTTTTCAATCTCGTTTTTATTTTCCTTCCCTGTCATCTGAAGAAAAAAGGTAAACACAAATACACTATTTAGTGTTGTAATGATTGTAGGCATTAAGTCATCAATCAATCTGTCCACATATATTCGTACCATCTGGCCAGAAAAGACAATCTTCTTTATATAGATAAAAAAACAAAAAAAATGAAGCTATACTTAGATGGTCATTAGTCAGATCCCCAATGTTTATCGTCCTTTAAAAAGGTTCCTCAACAGCAGCTACTTTGAATATCGTCTTACACAGCACTGTATTATTATTATTTTTTTAAATTGCAGGGAGCAGACAAAAGAAAAGTATAAAAAAACTTGCTAATGGTTCATGCACGCTCTTTTTTGTTGTTCTGCCTTGACTCGTTTCAGCTTCCTTGGCGTACACCGCCACGGGTAATTACTCGCGGTACGCTTGTGAGGCTAAAGATTCCTTCATTTGAAATAGCTAAGTTTGTTTCACGGATGTTCTGTCACGGTGCTCTGAAAGCCTCCCCGTCGAGAGTCTAATGACTACCTTGCACATCGCTAATGGAACAGTTATGACTCGCTGAAAAGGTTAGTTAACTTCGGCAATCCAGGAGAGGGAGGAAAAAAACTGTTTTGTCCTGCAAACAGAACACAATCGATGGAAAGACATCAGAAGGCCTCACGCCTCTGTGCCTGCCGTCACGGGGCTAATCTCTATATATTATTCAAGATGGTATTAGAGTTAGCCTTCATTCCAAGGGAAGGAAGAGTGGGGTGTTTTAAAAGGTTTAAGGGGTTCCAAAGGAAGAGACAACAGCCACAAAGGTCTGGTCTTTGCTCAAGAGATCTTCTTCGACGGTGTCACCCCGTTTGTCAATATTTTAAATTCGAGACATGACCTTCAGAGATGTGTGTCTCAAACATACTTTTTCAAGGGATACATTTGCTTTACAAACTGAGCCATTTGAAGTTTGAAATTAAATGTGCATCTGACTCATCTGAGACTGCAGACGCACTGTCAAAATATGAACTCGTCAGATTCAAATGCGCTCATGGCTCTTAAAGGGGATGGGAGCTGGCACTCGCATTGGTTTATTGCACTTTACGCCCAAAGCACACCTACGGGTAATTATGTTACTTCAAACCAACCCTTTTTAGATTTACGCCGGGCGCAAGAGTAATTTTTGCGCCGGTAAAATAGGAACATCGCCATAGAACCTCCCATAAAGCTACTTGCGCTTGGCGCTTCTCACTTGCGTTTCAGACCGTTAAAATAGGGCCCTTTATCTGAATTTAGTGGGTGTCAGAGGTACATAATTAATATTTTCCGCATTGCATTTTGATTAAAACAGTACCGCATTTGAATCGTAATATTCGTTCAGAGATGTGACCGAAAAAAAAGGGATAACACAAGATTGTCAGGCAATTATTGCATCTTTCACAAGTGCATTCCTGTAAGCTGTGACCTGGGGTATCCATGGAGACGACATTCGTTGCTTGTTAGCCGTGTGATAAGGTTGTTGTGACACTAAATATAGTATACACAAACAGCTGTACAGCAACACATGGTTCTCTCGCCCATATCGCCCGGTTAGCGCCATCATGTTTGAGAGAAAAAAGAGAACTTGATGAAGCAATAAACTGAGAGAAAAAGAGATAAAGACAGAAAGAAAGTCAGTATTTTAGTGCATGTGTGTGCGTGCCTGCATATGTGTGCGTGCCTGCCTGCCTGCCTGTGTGCGTGCGTGTCCGAGCATTGATCTAGAGGGTAGATATGCAATGGATTGTAACACCTGGCCAAATTTGTATTGAAGATACTTATTCACTGCAGGCACTTTTCACACACACCCTCTCACGCTCTCACACACACGCTCTCACACACACACACACACACACACACACACACACACACACACACACACACACACACACACACACACACACACACACACACACACACACACACACACACACACACACGCGAGAAAAAGGGTTCAGCAGGGACCATCAAAGCAGCTTATTTGGTGGCAGAGTGTGAATGGGAGCTGGTTCACTACTGCAAATGAGGATACTCATTCTGGCCATCTTGCCTGTCTGGGCCGCGGATCAGTCCATCAGTTGCCATGATGAGAGAGCAACAGAGAGAGAGCGAGAGCGAGATCGAGAGAGAGAGAGAAGCTGGACAATATACTTTTCCCCAATCCTCTTTTCTGAACATTTTGAATGGTTGAATGGAGCTTGGATTTCTGTTTCCTTTTTTTTTTTCAGAAACGGATGCCTGTAGCATCGCAAGAATCCCCTAGTCAGCGACCAGCGAATGAAACAACTTCCCCTCACTGTTCCTCCATATAGTTGGGGAAGGGGTGGGGTTGCCCGGTCAGACACTACGTGTTTTTCAGCGCCGTCTGACTTGTTGATCTAAGATTGTAAAACAGATCTAATGAAATTCAAGCAAACACTCTTCTTTTGTTTAAGGAGATCCATTGCCACCAAGTCTGCTTAGACAAAGGCAAAGTCATGGCACATGGCGAGTCTCAATGGAAGCAAAAGGGTGTGCCGTAAGGCTTGTGTTTGTGTGTCCAGTGGGCAGCTCGGCTGTAGAGGAAGAGGGCAGCTGTTGTCTGCTGATGGAGAAGATGTCAGGGTTTTTTCAGAGTAGTTAACATGGAGCACATCCGCTTGCACACACACACTCAAAATTGTGTACATGCACAAACACACAAATAACAATAACCCAACCACTGTCCGACTGTCATGTCTGTCAACACCAACACCAACACACACACACACACACACACACACACACACACACACACACAACTCCTAAACCCTCAGAAATTGACACACACATGATTTTGTAGCACATAAAGAGTCGTGTCACTTCCATCGCTCACGGTATATTACGGGCAGTCGAGGGGTAATTGACCCAGAGAGTGTGAGACTCAAAAGGGTCAGCTCACCCTGTCCCCCTTTCACCTTACGGTGACAAGACCTGCTGGCTCCGTCCCGTATGCCTTGTTAGTGTCACTCAGTTCATCCTGTTGTCTGCACCACTCACCCTCACCAAAAAAAACATCCCCTTAAAAGAAACAATACAAATACCAGCTTTTCTTTATTTGTCTTTTTTTTTAAGCCCTTTCAAATCATTTGACATTCACAATGGTAACTTTTCGACACACTGGCACGGTAGCAAGTGACAAGGAATGAATATGTTCAACTTTTGACCTGACCGTGTCGGCAATGTCATCCAACACTCTGTCCCTGAATGTCAGTGTTGCGTTTGGGGAATTTGCTTGCATAAATCTCTTCAACTGAAGAATGTGTTCTTGGAGATACTGATTCACACTGTGTGTGTGTGTGTGTGTGTGTGTGTGTGTGTGTGTGTGTGTGTGTGTGTGTGTGTGTGTGTGTGTGTGTGTGTGTGTGTGTGTGTGTGTGCGTGCGTGTGCATTTGTGCGTGTGCTTGTGTGTGAACACACAGATATGTATTTGTGTGCGTTTGCGCTAGACCACACACCAACCAAACCACAGCCCTGTTAGCAAGTTAGCTTGCAGTTTTCAGCAGTGCGACAGTCACGGTCGTGATTGACACATGCAAACCTGATCCTATTTGCCATGCACACGTTGGATCCAAACATCAACAACAAAAGACACTCAAAAAAGGCTGGGAAAGTGAAACGCTGTGGCGAAGCTGCAGGGATTAAAAATGTTCCTGCCTTGCCGACATGAGCCGTGCAAACGCACACGCTGAGCTGCATAATAAGCACCGTGCGATAAGCGATATTAAACGGCTAACGTTGTGCTAATGCCTCAACCTTTGAACCTCGATCAGCAAGATGAATATGCATTGTGAAATATAAAAGCGGCTTACTTAACCCCTCCCCCACTACGAGAATATGCGCTCGTTCAAGATGATGAGTGGTGGTGTTTGAATTCATAAGACATCGAAAGTGGTTTGACCATTATGGCGCCATCCATGATGAAACAAACTTAAGAGAAATGCTGTGTAGGGGATGAAAGCATCCCCTACATAACGACTACAACTACTGTGTCTTGCTGTTTTCAGTTTTATTTCTGACTGTGGTGGTGAAAACCAAAAAAGGAGCAGATTAAAAACGGACAAGTCGAGGTCTTTTGCAAACGTGTTGAACATCTTCCCACCAGATCGCCAGCTTTTCCTAATTAGTGGACTTTTAGAACCACACAAACACAACAGTGCATCGACGTGTACCTCTGGCGGGCTACATCGGCGCAGAAGTACTACCCACCCATAATGAATAGGTTATTGTGTTAACGGTCAACCAGCCGCCCCCCCCCTTTATATTCCGTTAGCTGCTGCCCACATCATGCACCGCATAGGCATCGCTGAACAGCAAGCACGTGGGAGGGGAAAACGTTCCAAATGAAAGAGGGGATTTTGCATTGGTTCTGCGTTGTCATGGTGGCTGCCACCATGTCTATTGTGTTAACGACGTGGCAGTTAATGTCCTCACACTGTAGAATGAAGGGGATTCAATGAGAAGAGCCCTTCTGGGCTAACGATCTGTATTGCTGCACACAATCCCTTTGACACAAAGGAAGTGATGCCCGGAGCTTTGATTGCACTGCCAATATTATGTTCGATACACACACACACACACACACACACAGACAAACACACACTATTCCTCATAAAAGAGACACCGTCCGCTAGGCAGTTGCTTACATCACTCGACTAATCTTTAATATTTGACCCGATTGCCTGATTCAAACGCAGTCAGATAAAACACAAAGACAGGAAAACCAGCAGCCAACAGAGACTAACTGATACGTAACTGTCACACTTTCTCAACATCGAGTCGCTTTCCCCCCTGTCCCCGTCTCCCGACTCCTCCATTGAAGTCTAGTGACTGACACTATATTTAACCGGCAAGCCTGAATAATTCCAACGCAGCGCCTTCACGAGAGCCGCACCACCGATCAATCACTCCATCATTCATCTAGGACCTAATCCGTAGGTTCTTCTTTCCTTTGATACACCAGCCTCACCGGTTGAGCTGCTCGCCGATGCCACAGGGTGTTCCGGCGGAGAGGTGGATCGATACACGTTTGTGCTCACACGCGCTGGGTGTGTGCGCGGTGAGCCGTCCTCTGATTATTGAGATCGGGAGATTGCTGCGTCGCCTCCCCCCTCCCAACTCTGGGAGGTGAGGATTTTTTCTTTTTTATTGCATTACACTCAGGCTCCTGACGATCGATCCGGAAGGCTTAAGGCACTGCGGGGGTCGGTTTGTTCTAACCGTGCCTCGGCTTCTTTGTTTGTTTACTCTGTGTGTGAGTGTCTGTACTGTTCTCCGGAATCAAACCAGGAAGAGAGCCATGCATGTACAATTATGAGGACAGGAATAGATGAGTGAGGCACACACACACACACACACACACACACACACACACACACACACACACACACACACACACACACACACACACACACACACACACACACACACACACACACACACACACACACACATCTCCTCCTCCACAAAAAGCTGCCAGCCTCCATTATGCTGGTCTAAGATGCTGTCTGGCTCACCAGGGACGGTTGCACCCGATTGTATCCCGTGTGCGTGTCTATTGTGTGTGTCCATCATGTGTATGTGTATCAGGTGTGTGAATATGTACGTGTATCTTGCCGGGTACAGCTCTTGAGTTTTATATTTCTTATATAATCAATTATCTCCGCGTCCCCCCCCTCAACCTCTGACAGTATGTTTACAGTAGGGTTGCGCAGTCCAAAATACTGCTTGTGTTACATTACGGGAACATGGTTCTAGGACCTGTTCAAGGAATTCAACTGTTGGAATAGGCCCTTGGTGCAGCTAACCTTTGAATACGTACATATCAGTTTTTTCAAATTGGAATCGTCTAGTGGGTCAGGCAGCCTGGTAAATTTTTTATCTCAACTTTGTTTCATGCCATGCATGTGTCGCCTCTTTCTTGTTTTTTAGCATGCTCGATTCCCAGATGAAACTGAGCCCTTGCACCCGCCTGTTCCGAGTCGACTATTAAACACACCTTCAGCCACACCTGAAGCTTGCTCGCGACTGGTAGTGCAATGGGTATCCAGTATAAACTGTGTTATTGCAGACAGAGGGGAGCTGCTGGATTTATGTTGGACAACAGAAGGCCTCCCAAAAGAAAAGGACAGAAGGGCAAGGAAGAAAGAGTGGCAGCCATCCACCAGGGAGAAGGACTCTCTGTTTGTGTCCTAAGTCCCTTTGCTACACTGAACCAGTAATCTCCCTCCACAAAGACGCTACAGTGCTTGGGATCCCTGCAGGGGAACCATAGCTGCAAACATGACTCTTTCAGGATCATTTTTATCCCATCTTATGTACCACCTTGACTTGCGTATCAGCCCCTAGTATGCCCTGCAGCGCCACCTGCGGCCCAATATTGCATTGCTCTAGTATTTTCTCAAAACACTTAATATTTCCTTTAGAATTTACTTTGTTTAACTTATCAGTACTTATAAAATTGTATTTCTCAGCAAAATATAATCTCTGTTCAGTTTGACATCTGTGGGGCTCATTTATTTGAAACGGCTGGTAAGTACAGAACTTGGTTAATAGCAATGCAAGCTCACCATTTCTGAAACGTGTCTTCCCACACTCTTATGTACTCAAAACCAGTGTTATTATCTTGGATCATTTGGTAGACGATAGCGTGGATAATTATATGGTTACGTTGCATGGTTGATTCTCTAACTACAAGCAATGACATGTTTTCTGCTTTGGGTTTGGTGGAGTAGGGCCAAACTTTATTGGTCAGAAAATGTTGTAACGCAGAAACAAAAAGAGAAGAAATAGAAGCTTTAAACTGAAGGTGGGTGAGTGGACGCAAAGCCAACAGAAAGACCCGGCCTTAGCCAAACCCCAGAAAGGCAAACCGCTTCAGACACAAGAGACCTCAGAGCAGAACAAGACAGGATAAGAGAGCAGACAGGAGGAGGAAGGGATTTAGTTGTGAAGGAAACAAGTGAATTATGGGATGAAGGTGCGATGCGGCACAAAGGAATGCAGAGGCAGAAAATGGAGGCGAGAGACGGTCGGAGAGCTGAAAGAATTGGAACATGCATTTGACTCTCTGCTGTGGACAAAGATTTACGAGAGGTATACTGTGAGAATCTGTGATTTCGCCCGCCCCTCTCCTCTCTTTTAAAACATCACTCAAAACACAGAATTCAAAATGGCTTTCAACACAGGTAACTCTCTTCACCTCTCGGCCCCTCCTTCTGTCCCTCATTTGGTTGCTTTTAAATGTTTTAATGTGACCTTTATATTGAACATTTGTTTAGTTATTTTGCCTTGTTGAAAAGTGTCTTTGAGTACCTAGAAAAAGCACTATATAAATAAAAATACATTATAATTATTATTATTAAAACAAGGTTTCAAGAAAACAAGTGGCTTCATTTAAACTACTACTTTATCTATGAAAGCCACTGATGGATTATTAATTTATTCAAAGAAGAAAGAATGTTTTCTCATAAAGTCAAGGGCTGTCAAGTTCTTGTCGGTTGGTCGATATTCACTCTTTCGACCAAATTCTCATTGGTCGTACACTCGCTGCCGTTCCTTTCATAAGGGATAAGGCTTCTTATTACATTCTTTCAGGGGCGGAAGGGACAAATGCAGACAGATTTCTTATATTTTGAGTGATAGGCTGCATTGTGTTATAAATAAATTATTTATTTATATATTCCAGGCTCCCGTAGTTTAGGATTTTACAGGGAGGTCACCCAACTTAAGGAAGACTGCTAATCGTTACTTACTGAAAATATACTTGTCGCCAGACTGGTCGGTGGTCGGCATAAGTCATATATTCTTTGCTGTGCTCCGCCAACTTGGGTGTTAAACGCTCGCTAGCTTTGAATGTGAACATATCAGAATTGGAACGTAGCATCGGCATCCATAGGGACCCATTATAATAAACCCAGAACAAAACCTAGAATCTAATCATGCCACGTTGTTGTCCGTCTGCTCCGTAATGCTGCCCTGGTGCTCTGGTGGCTCTTCCTGTGTGCGATTACGTTAAAATAGAGTTAACCGTGCATGTAATGTTTTTTCCCAATCGAATAATCAATTGTCGTAGAGTTGGTCGATTCTCATAATAAGGTCATGGATTTTTTCATTATCATGGAGAAAAGCATGCTATCCTAAATTGCTTTTTATTAGGGATAAAGAATATATATAAATATATCAACGAGACTGTTAAATAAACATAGCCATAGTCTAAAAAAACATTTAATAACGTATACAGCAAGTAGGCTATATCGTCCGTTATGATACTTTTACCACACGTCCTACCTCACATAGTCCAGCGATGCTTTTAGCAGCCCTACTTTATAATGTTATGTGAGTTTTTATGGCAATAGTGATGCTATTAATCCTACATGTCTTCCGTCTAGTATTTATTGATAATGGTGTAGGTGGGGGCCGGTGAAGTGTGGGCTGGCCCAAATCAAACGGGTCAATAACGCGGAAAAAACATATAGATTTTTCTTGTTTGATGTTGTTACGTTTTGAGCTGCCTAGGTGGACCCATAACCAAACGAGGCCTTCTGGCCTGTGCCCAGATGTCAGATAGCCAGTCCGTCCCTGACTGAGAAAGATTAAGCAGCAGGATGAACTCACGAGTAAACAAAGAACATTTATCCTGTTATCTTGAGAAATCCATTGTGTTTTTTGTCACTTTTGTGTCTCACGTTATCAAAATCAACACGAGTAGTCCCATTGCACATCAATCTACAGAAAGAATAATTATATTTACTTATCAATTATCGTTAAACATCATGCCATCAGAAACACAGCCACTTAAAACAGCCACGAAACTAGTGTAACTTCTGACAGCGAGTTAGACATACACCATAAACCCTGAAACCCCGAGTCAGATTTGAGTAAGCGCTACCTGGCACTGTGGGGATGTTTCCGGCTCCGAAACGACAGATTTAAACTTCAGAGGTGAGGTTCACTCAAGCTTGCTGATGGGTGGAGTGGGAGAAAGCGTTGCGCTCATGGCGGGCTTTAAAAGCCCTCATCCATCAAACTCTGAAAAAAGGCTGATTGATTATGGATTGTGACAGAGAAAAAACACAACATGCTTTACTACGTCCCGGGCATCAGGCTGATGGTGACAGAAGATGACGTACGATGACAATTTATTTGTTTACCGACTATATTTCAGGAAGTAATACCGAAACAATGGACAGGGGATGACATTGCAGAGCATTTCATGCAGATAGGGGTATTGCGGGAGTTTAACAAGTTGTGTGAACTACAAAGCGTTCCATATGCGTCATTGAAATCATGAGCTCCGTCGTGGCCTACAGACTGTATGTCAAATAGGGATATGTGTGTGTTTTACTCACCATGTTAAAGGTGACTACCGTGCCACGAGGTCATTACATTTTTTATTGAATGAATTCATAGCCGTTTTTCTATAAAAATCCATTGTGAAATCAGCAGGTTGTACAATGGGCATTAAAATCAATGACAGCGTCCTAGTAAATATATGTTCTACACAGAGAAAAACGACAGAGGGGGAGTGTGAGATGAAAGGTTAATGTTGCAGAACCAAAATAAAACAAAAATCAATGATCCAATAATCGGCTATTAGGCAACCAAATTGGATCAATATTTAGCCATGGAGCCTATCCCTCTCATAGTGACATGTATTTTGCAGTCTGTTGAATGGACCATGTTTATGTGGGTAGACAGTTTGAATAGAAATATCATAACAGTTAATGACACAGTTGATTGAGCTATTTATCCATACATAAATAAATAAATAAATCAATAATCAAATAGAACATTATTGTACATGTCCGTCCGAATGAGGGAGAAAGTCTGAGACTGAGTGTGTGTGTGTGTGTGTGCGTGCGTGTGTGTCTTGGCAGCTCAAAACATAGCAGAAGGATGTGGAAATAGCATCATGTATCCGCCTACACACAATACATAATTGCATCCACCGTTAAAATAGAAAACAGATGCAGGATAATGGACTAGCTTTTAAGCTTGGAAAGTTATCCTCAAAACATGCAACTAATGGGATTGGTGTTATTTATGCATGAAATAAATGATATGAAATAGACCCAACTAATTACCGTTATCCTCACCACAAGATTATTTTAAGGGAATCTCCTGAAGCCACATGCCTTAAAACATGACCATAATAATAATAGACTTTATTTCTAAACTTCCTTCGTAAACAGAGCTCAAAAGTTTTTCGAAAGTGCTTGCAGAAATTATTTAGTGCAAATTAAATGAGTTTTAATTCCATTTAACTAGTTGATACATTCCAACTATTGTTCTAACAATAAAAAAACGACATATCTTAAGCCTAATCACAGTTTTGTTAATGTTGATATGGTCTTAACAGTAAACCGTAACCCTGGACATTGTTCTGCCTGCTTTTCAATCCACTTCCAGCATACAAAATACCATCATATAATAAAATGTAGGTTTGCAAATATTGTGCGAAAACATTTTCATTTGTCAATTCCAACTATTTTTTCCCTCCACTGTAAAATATACTCTCTCAATCACCATTAGCACATGATTAGCTGCTGAGCGTTCAGCGAATTAATTTGAATAACTTAAGACAAAGTATGCTGCTGGGTTAACCGTTATCATTCATTAGCGAGGGACGTTCTTCTTTTTTTTTCATATGCAATATAGTAAATATACGAATCAATTCAGACCATCTTAATCGTGGGCCATTCGAAACACGAAAGACAAGCGAGGCTGTGGGATTCTACAGCAGATCTGGAAAGTATAGAGCATTTGAAGGAATGGATTGTTTACATTTAAATAATCGGACATCACATTTCTTTATTTATTAATTTCCATTTGTAGATGTATCGATTGACAGTGACAAATATCGTATCAAGTCCACATGTTAAATGGCTCACACTTGAAGGACCATCATGCCTATAGTTCCCAGATATGTATAAAGAGAACACAGAGCACTCCGTCTCTCATATACATACAAATCGGTGGTGACCTTACCTTCTGACATTTACAATTCCTAATTCAAGCTCTATTTATAGCTTGAGGTTGTGTTGCTGTATTTTATGCAACTGTTTCCTTTCACAATCACAGAGGCTCACGCGCTCACATACACACACACCCAAAGAATCGCACAGTATTACAACCACCACCAACAATTTGGGTAATCCTTCATCTACTGTAAAATAGAAGCAGCTCTAAGCACAGATACTGTCACACATACCCACACACACTGGACAAAGACACACACACACGCTCCCTCTACCTGTCAGCCACCTGCCACCTGTCATATGGTCATGGCCAAGAAAGACTGCACTGGTGCGGAACAGTGAAGCTGGAGCAGTGCTCCCCAACACACATGTATGTTGCGCACACATAGACACACACGCGCGGTCTCCATCACACACACACACACACACACACACACACACACACACACACACACACACACACACACACACACACACACACACACACACACACACACACACACACACACACACACACACCCCTTGTGAAAGATGCCATCCTTCACTTTCCCTTGGCATCCCATAAGTCAACAGCCAAACCAATGTTCATGTGTGTGTACATGTGTGTGTTTTAGTGTGCGCGTGCCATGGAGGGGTTGTGTGCAGAGATGGAGCGGCTGAGGGAGGGAGAGAGAGAGGGGTTGCGTATCAGACAGGGTGGCATTTGGAGGCTTGTGGTGGATGGGTCATGATAATCCGATTTGTTAGTGTTGGATAAATAGAGGTTAGGTAAATTACCAGGGAGGGGGGGGGGGGAATTAAATAAGGAAGAACGAAGAGGAGGTGGGGAAATAAGGAAGAACCGCTGGAGGAATGCATACTACCCATTTTTATGATTTAATAACGACCGAAATCCCCGTAATTTTGAGCGACCGCATTTAAATCAGGAGTGTACTTCTATATTCATTCCTTTTTTGGATAATTACTTTTTCATAATTACGTTATATATTCCCGAATGCCTCCAGGAAGGCATAGGATTTGAAGTAAACACATTCAGGAATGGGGTCCTCGTCTCCTGCAATCTCAATCTGTCGCTGCAATTTATTAGTATTTTATCATCTCAGTAATTATCAAAAAGAATGAGAGAAAAAAAAAAATCCAAAATTCTGTTTTTGAAGTAGTTTTATCTGACAAAAAAAACGTGTGCCGTTAATTTAGAATAGATTTGATTAAATTAGAATCAAATTGAAGAATTGCTGCCGAGTTGTTACAGCACCAATAACAGAACTACATGATTCTGATACCTCAAATCCCTTGTGAAAACAGTATCCCACACTATTACTTATTTCAGGATGGTAATTGAGGTTACATCGACATCAAAACAATTACTCATACCAAAATGCCAGAACTGTTTAAAAACCCAATTGATTAATGCCTTAGTTACCTGGTTACAAAGGGCTGAAAAAACTCTTGCTATACCTCTAGAACGTACGTTTTTCACACCACTAATCCAACCAGTGCAACTCCACAGTCCAATCAGAAAAGGATGGACGTCAATGAGTGTGGAAAGAGAGGGTTGCATTGTAAATTGAGGCGAATGAGGTAAGCGTAATTCCTGTTGGATAAATCTACAAGAAAGAGGATCTGTGCTGAATGTGGGTTCATATATGGGCTATTGTTACATTAGCAGTTGTGTCGTGTCTCGTGACTTTGAGCTCCCTGTGAGCAACACATCCGTATGGAGGTAAAGCACGTTCTCCACCAGGAAAACATCACTTGATGTACGTGTTGTGGGAGACCGCTTGTTGATGCCTGCTGCACACAGTCATGAACAATGTCTCTCTCTGTCTGGCTCAACACCAGGGTTTTTTTGTTTCACTCTGTGAATTTGTCTTGTATACGCCATTTCAGAGAGTTCCATCAAAAAAGCCGCCCACAGGAAATATCTTTATTTTTCTTTGTGATGGCTTGTCAAAATGCATCCATCTTCCATAATCCCCCCCCCCCCCCCCCATGTAATACAATAAAATACATAACGTGTGGCACATTAGTGTACGTTTTTTCTCTCTCTCTCTCTCTCTCTCTCGTGAATGTGTTACTCTATATTCACTAGAACGGTTAATGGCCAATCGCTGGAGTACAACCATTGTCAAACGAGCAGCACCCTGCCAGGTTGAAAGGCAGTGGAGGCACACTTACACACAGCGCTAAACAACGCTAGTGAATGACATTACTATTAGCCGACTGAAAAAAGTAACTCCTTTCTCTCTTCTCACCGCTGGCACATTGCACGGCCCTGTTGCTCCTAGCACCTCTACAGACCAGAGAGAATGGTTTGGTGTGTAATAGGCTTGCTGTACGATGAGGGTGATTGTGATCATCAGAACCGATTCAATTAATATCTGTGGGGCCTACAGTATATTAGCAAACTTTTGATTGCCGAGTTGTAATGGTTTTTCATTTGAATTAAATGTGACGCATGCACAAGATGTGCCTTATTTATGTATTTTTCTTTTTGAAGAACAATTGCAATCTTGTACCATTAGTAAATAGAAGAGGCCACAATTGCAATTCATTTTAATAAGCAATTAATTGAAAGGACAGAGAAGACAGGATCAATTTAATATGTCGTTCTGTTGTCGCAATCCGATGGACCTACGACGAATCAGCGGCAGTCGTCTAGGTTGTTTATGATAATGGCTATGCTCCCACAGGCCGCTCCCACTCATCGTATTAAACCCGCCCCATATTAAATGAATGGTTGAGAGCTCGCAGATTTCTGTGGTTCCCAGACAAACACACTCCCATCTATACCTGGAAGGAAGGATCTCTTCAATACTACCCCACAGGGTGGTTTCTCCCCCCTTGTTCTTCGGTTGGGCTACGGTGGGTTTATGAGCTATCAATATATCTGAATGCCATGTTAAGCACTTTCAGACTGCAATTGTGATAGAGAACATTACAGACAAACTGAGCGTGACCTTTTTTCATAACCCTTTTATTTTCTTTAATTAAAAAACAAAAGTTCACAGGTTCTAAAACCGAATGCTGAATATGCAGGTAACCCAGCGCACAGAAATGTAATTAGACAGCATAAAAACCTGCATTATGAATGCAACCATAGAAACAATACAAAAACAAGAAGTTGACATTGTGAACACTGTACCAGGTTCTGATAGTAAAATCAAGTGCATAGATACTAGATACTGGTTAATAGCATGAACGCCGCCAAGCATACTAAGTCATACCTATAGAACGAGATGTGACCTATTATTATGGCGGTGTAGCTCAAAACAAGATATGGTCTTGCAGCCCAGAAACCTCAAGGCAAACGAGAAACATATCTAGCATATCTCTGAGTCCGTCCATGTAACCTTTGTTTGTGGTAACCTACCCCTTACAACGCAGTTCTACAACACATCGTCACATCGTGCGATGCAACAGTTTGCTGGCACTCCAGTGTCCACTAGGGGTGTAACGGTTAGCTGAAGTCATGGTTCGCTTCATACCTCGGTTCAGACATCACGGTTCGGTAGGAATTCGGTACAATGAAGGGAAAAGAAAAAACTAAAATGCAGAAGGCCATTAATTTTTTTTGTGCATGTCTCAGGTTGTACCACCTAGTGTCATACAGTCTCTCCCCTGAGCTAGCTGGAACAGCCTGAACTGTGTAATCTAAGATGTAAACAGTGAACAAAAAGTACCCCACATCACCTCCAGACTCCATCAGTGACTAGCAAACCAAATAAGACAAGCAGTTATAAAACTGAAAATGCAGCATGTCTTATAAATTTATGAAAGTGCAGTACACAGAATTAGCGCATTTCCACCGGAGGGTGCGGGTCGGTTTGGTGCGGCTTGGTGGAGTAGTGAAGGTGCGTTTTGGCGCAGCTCAGTTACGACTCACGTTCCCACCGCCGACAGTACCCTTCTGGTAGGGGGGGGGGGGGGGGGGTAAACCGGATGGCGATAGCCGCGGCAGCGATGTTAGCATTGTGACCTCATAGCAGCCCGACAGTGTAGCCTGCTAATAAATCCAAGGAAAAAGATGAACGTGCACAATGAACAAAGATCAAACATGTAGGAAGTGCAAGAAGGACGGCAAACTTTTGTGCGACATTTTCTTCAATAAATGAAGCTTTCGCCGTTGTCCAGAAATACCTTGCGGATAATGTGTTTGTTTTTTATTATCCCCCTGTCTCACGGAAGTGCGATTCTGTCGACCAATCAACAGACGGCGTGTGTAGCTCAAACTTGCCGCCGGCACCCTTTCAGGCGTCTCAGTACCCCAACGGAGGAGTACAGCGAGACGAGTATGGCTCAGTCAGGGTCACACCCACTTTTGGCAGTGGAAACGCAATCCGTACCGCACCTTAGCGAACTGAACCGACCCGCACCCTCCTGTGCAAACGCGCCATTAGTTGACCCTGAAGAACTCGTGTATCTAACATTGTTTCCGCATTACATTAATTAATTTGCACGCCAGTTTTATTACATTTTATACCATGTTTTCTCATTGTAAATCCATGCACCGAACCGTGACGTCCGTACCGATTCGGTTCAATACGAATACATGTATCGTTACACCCCTAGTGTCCACACACACTCACACACAGATACAAGTAGTAATACCCTGTTTACACCTACCCGATAGTGGGCCCCGATGGCTAAATCAGCAGCTATCGTTATAACATCGGCAAATAGCGTGGTTGCATCGGGAAACACCGTTACTCTTCCCGGGAACATCGTTAGACAACGGAAAGAAAAGCTCAATCATCGGGCAACATCGGCAAAGAACGAACATGTTTGTTAATTTTGGGTCTATCGGGGTAGAATCGGTTACCAGGTGTTGCTATGGGCTAATCGGCTATAATCGGGAATAGAACGAGAGTATAACGTAAGACATCGCAAGTCGTTCGGGAATTTTCCTGGGGTACATCAGCTATATTCGTTAATCTTCCGTGCTTTATCGTGTTTTATCGTCTTTATATCGGCAACCTCAACACACGAAAGACCCCGAGAGACACCCGACGTCTCTAGGGAAGACATACGGAATAGCACGTTTATTACACGAATGCACACGAATTACACCCGATAGAGTCACGCTATTTACTTTTTTACCCGAATTAGATCCGATGTAAGCCAATGTAACCCGAAACATACAGATTGCAGGCCGAATTATACTGATAGTCTAACGACAAATAACGATTGTGACCAGATTGTGTTAAGGAAGACCCTCAATCTGTCTGGGTATAAATAGGGGGTGATGGATGGATGTCCTACTTTTATAATTAAAGGGGTACTTCACCCATTTAGAACCGGCGTTCTATTATTATAAAATCGCTATTGTAATATAAATAAATATATCAATAAATATCAGTCTAAACCAGTCTCCCCTTGGCCTTCTCCCGAAATGACGCCAAACGCGTCATTTGACGTATTTTGCGTCATTCGAAATGACGTCAAATGACGCCAAACGCACTTCGGGTGTCTTCCCTGGCATAAATCGTTATGTTATCGTTATAACATCGGGTATGTGTAAATGCTACCCCGATAAATTGACCCGATCATACATTTTTAGCCCGATGTCACCCGAATCACCCCGACTTCCACATCGGTGGTCCATCGGCCATTAGCGGCCATTAACGGGATGGTGTAAACGGGCATAAAGGCCCATTCACACCCTACGGTAAATACGGAACCGGACCGTTTCGTCCGGTCCCGGAGGTGTTTCGTCCGTAAATGGGTTCGTCGCCTCTGAGCTTACGAATCCGGAGTGCTCCGGGAGAACCGGAGCAATGCCACCGGAAATCGAGGCGGCAGTATAGTCAAAAGTCAGACCATTCGCGAAAATAGATAGAGTAGTATAATACTCTGATATGTATATTATATATATATATATATTAGAGCTGTCAGTTAAACGCGTTATTAACGGCGTTAACGCAAACCAAATTTAACGGCGTCAAAAAATTTAACGAGTGATTAACGCAATTATTTTATAAAAAAATAATTGCGTTAATCACAATTATTGGCTCAAAACAAAGAAGCAGTAGCCTGACTGCTATGTTCAAATGACATTTGTTCAATGCAGTCGTTTAATTGCACTATAGGCTCTTTTTTTGTATCATCCTGTTTTGATCAGTATATGCCAATGTTGTTATCAATAAAAAATAATTTGCACAAGGCAAGCCGATGCACTTCACCATGTTGATAAGAGAATTTAAATGAGAAGAATTATGGGACAAAAAAATCAAGGGATATTTAGCATAGAAAAAGAATTTGCGATTAACTATGACATTAATGCGATTAATCACGATTAAATATTTTAATCGCTTGACAGCTCTAATATATATATATATATAGTATTTGACGTTTTGTACTTATATTATACTATATACCTGACATTTTTATTTTATTGTTTATTGTTATTGTTCCCCTGCTTTGGCAATGAGTTGTAACTGGTCATTTAAAGGTCCCATGACATGAAAATCTCAATTTATGAGGTTTTCTATCATGAATATGAGTTCCCCTAGCCTGCCTATGGTCCCCCAGTGGCTAAAACTTGCGTTTGGTGTAAAACGAGCACTAGCTGTTCTGCTCGCCTTTGAAAAAACGGAGGCTCAAGCGCGCTGATTTGGAAATCTGTGCTCATGACGTCATGAGGAATCTCAGCTCCTCCCCTTACTCTGCCTGGCCCGCCCAGAGACGTTGGCCCTCCAATGAGACTCGACCGTGCGAGCGCCACATGTGTGTGTGTGAATACACACACTGTAACGCAAGTGTTTGACGGTTCTTTGACGTGTCTTGTATTTCCACAACGAGACTGTCGTGGGGGTTATCTAAGCCATGGTTGAGAAGGAATTGGGGGAAAGGAACTTTGGCTTTGACTCCCTCAAGAACATGAACCACGACAAGGAGGAGAAAGGGATCTTTGCCGGGCAGCGCTTATGCACCTCCGCCTCTGGCGGTGGTCCCTCAGCGGGGCTCAAGCGGGAGACATTCGCCGCCAACAATCCCTTTCTCCTCCATGTCGTGGTTCATGTTCTTGAGGGAGTCAAAGCCAAAGTTCCTTCCCCCCAATTCATTCCCAACCTTGGCTGAGATAACCCCCAATACGAGTCTCGTTGTAGAAATACCAGATACGAGAGTCCGACGTGTTATGTGCCATCACACCAACAGCAGAACGGTTATCCAAATAACAAGGAAGTGTACAACACTTGCGTTACAGTCCTGAAGCTCTATATCTAAATAATATCATATACATAGATATCTATATCATATAACATATTGTGTGCGCCTCCAGACGATATTATGAATCACAAACGACTTTGTCGGGTTCTGCGACGTCTCTGGTTCTTCCACTTTCACATCAACCTGAAGTCGACTGAACCGTGCGCTGCCTGCTGCCGGCTGCCCACTGCCGGGCGATGGTGCCTTGCGGCAACCGGCGGCATGTCGCAGTTCATGTACTTCAGCGAGTCAAATCAAAGTTCCTTTCCCCCAATTTCTTCTCAACCATGGCTCAGATAACCCCCACGACAGTCTCGTTGTGGAAATACAAGACACGTCAAAGAACCGACAAGAAACACTTGCGTTACAGTGTGTGTATTCACATTGATGTGGACGTTGAAGAACCAGGAACGTCGGAGAACCCAACGCGGTCGTTTGAGATTCATAATATCGGCTCACACAGCTTTTGGCCGTGATAATATATATTATATGATATAGATATCTGTGTAGGCTATATGATAATATTTAGATATAGAGCTCCAGGACTCCCGTGTGTTCTAGAGAATATTTACAGAACACGGCTAAAGGCTGTGTGCGGCTCGCCATTGCGATACATCCACTGTAAACAGAGCGCATGGTGGCTGCAAGCTGCTCAGGGCCACACCCCCACCCTCCTCCTTGACACGCCCACCGAAACAGCGCATTTGGGGGAAGCTCAATGTGCGACTGGCTCGGAGTGGCTGTAACTCTGCACCACGGCTGAATTTAGGGAACGTCTTTGAATACTGTGTTAGTTGCCCACTAATACCTATATTAAAGAATACATAAAATAGCATGTCATGGGACCTTTAACAACATTTTGAGGAGATAATCTGCGGCTTGGTGAGGGGTGTCACATGCCACCGCACACTTTTTGCACTTCTTTTTGCCGATTTCGGATGACGCAAAGCAAAATCATCTCTACAGATGTCATGTTTGCGATTGTCGATGCCGTTAATTTGTGAAACGACAGTCACTGCCCTCAAGAGGATTTTTTGCGTAACATTCATAACAACGCTGAAACCAGACGGAGGTATGAAGGGTAGTTCCGGGGGCGACGTTTGGGGCGACGGACGAATTTCGTCCGGATGGATCGGCCTTAAGGGAAAAGTGACCCGCTGAATAAATCCTGACGTGTCACGGGACCAAAGAAAGCAGGAAGAAAGAAAGAGCGGGAAAAGATTAAGCAGCGAATAAGGCAGGCCTAGCAGGGTGCTATTTTGATTGACTGTTTTTTTCTTCCTGCTGCCACAGCGTGGAATACAACATTTGTTAAATCTAAGTGTACAAAATGTACAATAAAGTTGGATCAAATTCGTTATTTCATCCTATAAATCAAACGGAAACTGGTCTATGCAGAAGATGTTGGGCAGAGATAAAAGGGGAGATTAAGGACCAATGCTAGCTTTATCTGGGCCATAATAGCTGTATAAAATCCTGATCTTGTTTTTCACCAACAGTCACTGTCTTTTGTCCGACTAACATCACTAATGAATAGGCAAGCTTGGACCATTAAGTTATCTACAATTTAAGATCCATTTAAAAAACTATCCTACGATGACTTCACTGATTTATTTTCAACAATTAGGGGAGGCTTGTCCAGCCTTTGATGGACAACTGTGGTCATCCTCATTGAAACCATAGAAGGTGAGGCATTTCCATGGGTTATCGTATCACATTATTTCAACTGTTTTCCCGAATGCTATTGTTTTGGAGATCAACACTTACTAAGTTACAAGCATAAAATTGCTGAATGACAGTGGTATTTAATATAACCTACAACGTATGGTAGGCCTACTGCTTGAATTAGATTTAGTGTGATGCAAATAGTATTTATCTTGCTTATTTGATAAAGTCGCATAGGGCTTCTAATGGTGCGGACACACCAAAAGCGTATCCCGCGTACCATGTACGCACGTAACGCAGCTAAAATGTTGCTTGACCATTTTGTGTCAAAAATGGTCCTACATACGCAGCTACGCGCCTGTGGCTGCGCTGGATTTAGGAGTCCGAGGAAGGAAACCCAAACGCCGCCGTGTCTGGGTGCATGATAGAGCTTGAATCGGATTAGATTAAATAATCTCGGATATAAATAACAATAATCGGGTTAAATAACTTCACATGGTGTGTCTGGTGTGTTTCCAGCATTCGTAGTGTTGATCGTCAGAGAAATAGTCCGCCAAGACGTTGAGGTTGCTTAGCAACCAGAGACTCTGTCCATGCAAGTGAACGGAGCGTTCACTCTTCGTCATAACTATCAAACCAAACATCCTTCACATTCACCGAGTGAACATTATGAAAGTAAAATGCAAATTTCTCGCTAAAAATGTTTCCATAAACGCATTTAATGGCGTAACAATGTTACTATTTCCACCCAGAATAAAGAAAGATGTCGGCCGTATGCTTCTGTGCAAGGGTCACTACTCTCTGCCAGTGACGTCGGGTCAAGCTCCACGCTGATTGGCTATTGCGGCTAAGTATCACGCGTATGAGCGTAAAAAGTTCAATTTTTTGAACTCCTCGCGTACGCGCGTATATGTACGCGCCAGTGGAGGCTTCTCCATTGAGGAGAGGGAGGAAGATCCTCCCTAACATTGTTGAGAATAAAAAATTTAGATTGCCCCGACTATTGTAATGAATTAATGCCCTTAAATATGACTACTTTATTGCCTTTGAATATATAATGTTCGTTTCCCTGGGTAAAGGGACATTAGCACCCCCTATCGCCTATTGACAATTACTTCAGGGAGGAACGTCCTCCCTCCGCCGCCGTTGACTCCCATTCATTTTCCCGAAAGTACTGGCGGCCGGTGGATAACATGGGTTTCAATGGGAGAGAGGAGGAAAATCCTCCTCTGAGTGGGTGGGACTTTAAGGGGTCTGATTCGGGCAAAAATCTATCCGTCTGCACTATGAACCAATAAGCAGGATCCCTGGATGTTGAGCAGTGTTGCCAGATTGGTCCGATTTCCCACCCAATTGGGCTACTTTTAACCATGTTAGGCTGGAAAAATTATCATTGGGCGGGAAATCTGCCCAATCTGGCAACGCTGTCGATAACAAACCCGGTCTGCATTGCCGCGGTGCTCAGTCTGAGAGACGCAGAGCAAGTGAAATCTGCGATAGCGAGATCCTAAATGCACAATGGAAACATTGGAAACGGAGGACATTGTTAACGTCTTATTACAAAAACCATTCCATTCATTCAGAAAGAGGTAGACCACTTCCCAAAATCAAGGTCATCAGAAGTAATGGCAACGTCAGTGTTGTGAGTGCTACATGGTTTGCTAGGTACGCATGACTTACTGGTAGCATTACAAGCAATTGTAACTGAAAATAAACATAAACATAACATAACTTCAGTCAGTGAGGGCAAAAATAGGCCCAATAATAGGCCCAGATTTTTTTATTTACTTTTACAAATCAATGGTAGGCCTGATTTGACTAATATGCTTTGCATCCTTTCCTTCTCAAATTACAGTGATGCCACTGGTGGCTTTGTATACATTTTGTTCACATAACTCCCTCCCTGCTATTTTGTAGTTCACCAAAACACCCTGAAACAACTTGAGTCTCACATTCTTATGCCACCATACACCAACAGTGCAAGCAGGCCAATGGCAACCAAGCGCGCAGTCCTTCCTTCCTCCCTCACTTTAAAAACCACCAGCCGCCACTGGTACGCGCGTATATGTACGCGCGTATATATACGCTCGTATATATATACGCGCGTACATATACGCGCCTCATACGCCCCTAACGCGAGTAAAATGTTGCTTGGTACGCATGATACGCGTGTACGCACCTCATACGCGCGTAAACCAATGCTTCCCTATGGAAAAATTGCCGATTTTATACGCGTGGTACGCGGGTAACGCGTTTGGTGTGGCCGTACCTTTAGACCCAATTTCAAATACAATTTCAGCACAAAGGAGTGGGCAAACATCTTTAAAAAAAAGTCTGAAAACAACAAGTTAATGTGGCAACAACTACCACTTCGTCCAGGCTTAACGCAGCAGCCTTTTGAGTTGGAACACAAACTAGAGTCTGTGGTTCAATGAAAACGCCTGCACTTCTGCCAGGGATGCCACTGGAAAAATACCAATTCATCAGTAATGTCTCGGTGATGAAAAACAACCACCAATAAACCCGCAGCTCAGAATCCTGCGGTAGATACGTTCATGCTTGTTTATGCCAATATGAACGACTCAGGATATTAATACAGGAATAGTGGTTGTTAAGCTAAATATGTATGCTTTGGTGTCTTCACAACAGCACACAGCTAATTATACAATTACAGATGGCATTACCAAGTAGGTGCAAGTGAATTAACTATTTCAGGCCTCGACATTAACGGTTGCCCGCTTGCCCGGGGCAACCAAAAGTCATATTTGGGCAAGTTGAGATTGATTTCTGGTTGCCCGAACGGGCAAGTGGATTTTGGGTGGATGTTAATATAAAGGCTATTTATTCAAATGTTTTTAGAAACTGCAGAACAACCTTTTTTGCCGCAAAATAACACAAAATATAAGTATTTGCAATTGATCAGCACGCCGTCTTCTCTTCTCTCTGAAAGCGAGTTAACAGACACGCATCGCTTCAGTGCGAATATAGCCCCGCCTTCTGTCACTCGCAGTGCGTTCTCTGGCCGTGATTCGAAGGTGTTGGCTAAAGGTTAGCCCACAAAGCTAGCATCGCAAGTGCAGCGCCTCCGCGAACGGTTTAGGTAGAAGGAAAATGGAGTAGTGATGGAGGAGTGCAGTTTGGAAGTACTTTGGATTGAGGCAAATTACCAAGGAAAGTCATATGCACAACAATAGCGATCTTTTTCACGAAATTGGACCCTCACAAACTATATATTACATGAAAGCTGAGCCTCCACTTATTCCAACAGTCCAAACCATATCATTCTGTGACTAAAACTCGCAAATAACAACTTAAGAAGAAACGTCCCCTTTTCTTTTAACAACCAAAAATGAAGTATTACCTTTGTGATTTTTGTCCACAAAGTTGATTCTGGTCGAATAAAACCACCATAAACAGATAACCCAGTGTCTGGGCCAAATTTTGCAACTAAACATGGTATTTTCAATCAATGAATAAGAAGGTTTCTTAGGAAATAGGTAAATTGCCTTCAATCAGAAAACATATTCTTCGGCGCAATCTAGTGGCCATATGTTTATTTGCGAGTGTTTGGCTTGGTGCATTCAAATATATTTGCCCTGAAATTTAAATAGAGGTGTCAAGTGTCAAAATTTTAAGATATCTACCTTTATTTGTGTCTCATAGTAAGACATCGCTCCCAAATGATAACGACCAACTGATAATTATTTCAGGTGGAAATGTTATCTTCCACTTATGCTGTGTTCCATGGCTTTATTCACTAGCTATAGTGTCAAAGTTAGAAAATCCAGTATCGTGACTGACAACACTACTAGAAACGTGATTGTGATTATTCAGTTAGAGCTACAAGAAACGTGAAAGTTAAAAAAGACATATCTTTGCTACTACCTCTGACATTTAGTTAAGTACATTTGCATGAAATCATGCAGGTCTACATATAACTTAGCGATAGCTTTAATAGGTTGCAACGGTGGACTGAAATCACTTCATGGCACGATGTGACCGCTCGATAAATAAGTAAACAAAAGGGAAGTTTGTTATTTTTTAAACACAACATGTGTGGAAGCTAACATTCAGCTTCAGTCTGAGCTAGGATGATTTTTCTGAGCCCCCCCAAAACCAGGCCGCGTGCCTGGCAAAAAGAGGCCTGTTCAAGATTCTGATTATAATTTGGGCAAGTGAACATCACATTCGGGCAAGTTGAACCTGACCTGTACTTGCCCGATGGGCAAGTGCTTTTGAAACCTTAATGTCAACCCCTGTATTTAACCGTACCAAGCCTTCAAGTCAATAATTTTAGGTGGCATTTTCTGCCTGATATTTTCAGATTTCCCGGTCGTTTGGATTTGCAATAGTTCCTGGTGGCCTTATTGTGATAACATCAATGTTTGCCCAAAATGTCATGATAACATTATAAATAGTATCAATGCCACCGCTGGGGAGAAGAAGAGCGCTAGGGGTGATGAAGTCGGTCTCCATCACAAACAGGATATGGTGGAGAAGATCAGCAGATCAAATTGCTTCAGTGAACACAACGCCCTGAACGAGGGAAGGAAGCAACACGGAGCTTGGTGGAGGATCCTTTTCCAAGTGTGCTTGTGTGGGAGGTGTGTGCGTCGTGTGCATATCAGATGAACAAATTTCCTGTGTGTGTCCTGTGGGTGTTGAGACAAGGGCTGAAGAAGGGATAAGGAACATGCAAATGGTGGCGGTGGTCCTCGGGCTTTCATCAGTCAATACGGGATTGAACTTGATGTGTGGGAGTTGGTTGAGCTGTCCTTTCATGTCGTGTGTGTGTGCGTGCGTGCCTGCGTGCGTGCGTGCATGGAGGTTTGTGTCTGTGGTTGTGTGTAAGGAGGTGTGCGTTTATTTGGATGTGTGTGTTTGCAGATGTGTGTTTGTACGGAGGAGTGTGTTTGTCTGGCGGTGTGTCTGTGTGTGTGGAGGTGTGTGTAAGTGCTTAAGTGAGTGTGTGAATGCTAGGGTGAATTATGTGTGTTCACGGGTTTAAAGGTCAGAGAGTTCAGTGAAGGGACATTATGCGGCAAAGTTTGATTCTGTGCGTGTGTGCGTGCATCTGTGCGTCCATGTGTCGGCATTGTGGCGGTGTATGTGCAAAAGAAAGAGAAAGGGATTTAAGAAAAAAAGAGAAAAAAGAGATAAGAAAGAAAGTAAGCGTGAGTAGAATAGCTGTAGTCCATGCGGTGGGTATAGGCTAGGATATAAGTGAGGCAATAAGCTGGTTCATTGAAAGGGCAACACAAGGTATGATACTGCTTAGCTGCTTTGCTCGATACCCTTCAGGCAGCCACGGGTCACTGGGAAAAGACCCACACAGACACGCGCACACACACACATGTACACACGCACACACACACACACACACACACACCCCCACAGTATGCGCTTCAAAACAAGATCCAACAATGGTATCTTATAGTTCTCTTTAATGCAGAAACAAAGAAGGTGTGTAGCGTCTTTTCAGGATCACAGGTAAACAGGAAATGAATCAGGCCTGCGTTCAACAACACACACACACACACATACACGTGCGCGAGCGATCAGGTAGACAAGTCATGAAGCGGTTCCACGCTGCAATTGATTTGTCTGGGAGGGAAAGAAACCACAACAAAAGGTTGTGGACTCAAGATGATGTCCCTACATTGAGTCCGGTAGTAGGACCGACATTCGACAAAGGGACTGACTTTTCGACAAGAACCACCCAACCACCCACACACCCACCCACATACCCCCACACATCCACAGTCCACACACACAGGTGGCCGATCATTAGTCATGGAGCACAGTGAAGCAGTTCAACGGTGCAATTGATGTGTCTGGGAGGGAAAATAAAGCCCCTAAATGTTGGTGGACTCAAGATGACGCCTCTCCGCTCCCAATATTGAGTCCGGAAGAAAATAAATAAAAATAGTAAACATAATATAGGATTCAAGGGGTGCCTCTGTTCACACTGTTTTAAGCAAAGCACAAAGGCGTAACCACACGGACCGGGGAATAATTTAGGAAATACGTAAAACGCAGTTGGTTGAAAGCGTCCATTTCATACCCAACGAGGGGTGGATTGTTTAAATATGCGTTCACTCTGACTGAAACTATTTTTATTCATGAAACGCCCGGCACACCTGCTCCTCGTTGAGCCTGCAGCAGAGCCCAATGGGCAAAGAGCAGCCCTCAGCATCTGGCATCTGGGATAAATAGATAGCGTTCCGCTGAAAAGTAGCCGGATTGCCCGATGAAGATATCATCTATCCATCCTCCACACGGGGGTTGCAAACATATTGCCTATACAGGTCTGGCCGTCCTGAAAGATGGTTATCCACAAACTACATTACCAGGAAAACAACTGCAGTCATCGCCGCTGTTAGTGACCCGCGGCCAGCTGGTTCCTCTGCACTTTGATAGCATCAGGTCGAATATTTCATCAACGTGAAGAGGTAGACGTACTGGGGAGTTTCTCTGCCTGATTCCCAGCGGGAGTTTGACATATTTCTATTGTATTACGCAATGTTAGTCTCATGTTGGAGTTTTAGATGCCCGCCTTTTTTGGATACTTACTGTATGTAAGGTTCCTAAACTGATTGTGTATCCAGGTGTTGTGTGCTATAAAATGGTGTCACAGTGTGGTGGTGTATTCATTGCATGATCAATATGAAAGTAGAGACTTTACATTTGGTCTTTTTGTGCAGGTGACTGGTTGATCAATAAAAAAAACTGCTACGCCATTTTCAGTTTTATCTCAGGTTCCTGTGTGTTTAAATAATGGAGACATTCACTCAACACAGATGCGCACTATACACAACCTAGCAATATGGAAATGTGGGGGGAAATCCCCCCACCCAATCCCAGCGAAAATAGTATGCAAAATCCATCCAAATGAGCTCAATCATAATTGTTCAAATGCATTCCCATTTACAGAGTTCGGTTGCAATCATGTGCCACAGACTGCTTGGAGCAGAGGTTTAACATATAAGGGAAAAGATGAAAATGATAAGGTTCTTGTGGGAGGTATGCAAATGTGGGAACTCAACCTGTGCGGAAATGTGCTCTTGCCCTCCATGGTAAATGACGCTCCATGCCTGATTAGGGGGGGACCAAAAGTCATTTGTATTCAATGCGCGCGGTCGCACACACGTGCGTGCATGCGTGCGTGAACACACTGGCATTTATCACTGAGAAAGATAAAAGTTGAACCGCTGCAAGCATACAAAAAGATTGATAATGGGAGGCCGAGCATAGGCATTTACTATCATTGTTTAAAAATCCAAACATACGTTATATTTGCAAACTAAATTGGTCAAAAATTCAACCTTTTCTTTGACACAGTGAAAAACTAAAGTGTGTGAGAGCGTACTGTGTGTACTATTGATCCCCCTCTTCATATTTTGGGTATAGGTAGTGCAATAGAGATGCCCTTGCCAGGAGAAGTGCCTCCTATCTGTTTAACCCAATGAGCCTGAAGGAGAAGATATTTAAGCAGCTTTATTGGGTCGAGGCGCAGGGGGAAAGCCCCTCAGAGACACCCATTTCAATCTGGAAGTTTAATGTATTCTCAATTTGGAAATAACTCACGAAAAAAAACATCATAATCAGCCTCATTGGAATGCGGCAGGAACTGTCAATTCTCCCCTACAACAAATGGTTACGCTCCATGCATGCTACTGTACCTTCCGTCTGCCATCAACGCACGACAACACCTAAAGGATTTGTGTCACACACAAATCCAGCACACTGGCCCCTACTGTAATCTAAAATCCTTATTAATTTGTCTTTTCATATCAATACTCCCTTACTCTTTTGAGTGCCGCAAAGTACAGGGTATAGAAGGGTGGCAGCAGCAAGGTAGAGGTGTGTGTGTGTGTGTGTGTGTGTGTGTGTGTGTGTGTGTGTGTGTGTGTGTGTGTGTGTGTGTGTGTGTGTCTCTCTCTCTCTCTCTCTAAAGCGAGCTGAAGGCGGACCTGCATGGAGGCTCCACTTGGAGACTGATTGTAATACCAGATCTATAAACGACCTTGACGGGGGTCTGGTATCGACTGTGAGGGAGAGCTCAGCAAAACTTTCAGGCATATCTCGCTGTAATCCCAGAGATCACACCCAACAGAATCCTCAATCACATCCAAGGAGGTTCCTGCTCTGAAGAGCAGAGTGCTACTGAAAAGTCGATAACCGTAGATAACAGTCGATGAAAATGTGCGTGTGTCGAGAGTGTGAAATAAACAAAACAGGAAAAACCCTCCAACACGAAAACTTGAAAACACCAATCCTAAACCTGAGAAGGAGCAATCAATTTGTATCGTTACATTACATTTATTTAGCTAATTCCCTCAGCCGAAGCAATTTACAATATGTGTGTGGAGTGTGTGTGGATAATGGCTGGTTTAAGCAGCCTCACCTGGCCAGAGTCAGACTGATTGGACTCTGGGTCTGGATGAGGCTGCACACCTGTGGCACAGGTTAAACCAACTATCACCACATACGCTCATGGAGATATCCTGCATGGCAACATGGAGCACCAGGTCATGGATCATTATCTGCAAAAAGTACACGAAACCAGCTTTCAACCACACCACCACCACGAAGGCTTCTTTGTGTAAAGAGGTGCCCAGAAAAGCCACCTAGATTGAGTGTGGCATGGTCATTGATACAATGTGCATTCAATAGAAGATATAACCCAAACCCAGTGAAAGAATCATTTGAATGCACCAAATTCATTAAATATGAAAAAGTATCAGTTATAGCAAGACGTTTACCCATTGTATACATGAGTGAGTTCTGAGTTAAAGCAGCAGGGAATAAGGGTTAACATTTCCAGTAATGATTCCATCGCAAAGATGCTGCATGGCCACCATTTAACTTTCCGCCATAACCAAATTATGTATTTAGCATCATCAAACGCGTTTGATGATGCTAAATACAAATACAAAAATCTTTGTAGTTGACCCATTCTTTTTAAGTCCTTTTGGTCACATTGAATATTGTTCTACTTTTTACCGTCACTGATGTTGGGATAATGAACAAAAGGATTACGCTTTTACAACTCTACAGAACATGCATGCAAAAGATATTATGTAATAAAGTCGAGCCTAGGTTCTCAAGTACTGTGATTTCCTTCTCTCAACGTCACTGAATTCACCATCAAATTTTCAGTTCATGATGTTGTATATGGTAGCATTGTTATCCTTGATCATTAAAACATTACACATCACCTATTCTGTGTATGTCGCGTTCAGGAGATATGATGCACAATGCATAATTTCAATGTTCAAGGCCAGAAACTGTACAAGTGTACCCGAGAACGCGCAGCAAAGTCTGTGAGTCCGTGAGTCTGGACATTGGGATTGGACCAATCACACTAAATGCACCATGCTAGCGAAATTATTACATATTACGCTAATCACACTCACACCAGGTGGTATAATATGTCTCCTTTAAGGCTTTAGGGCTGTCCCAATGTCGAATTCCAAAAGGCGTGAGGGTTTGAGTCCACACTTAACGAGCCCTTTCCGTGAGTCCTCATCAGTGCAGACTTCACCTAAGGGACTTACCCACAGTTCAAAGCGTTACCGCAGAGACAACGCTACTGTCAATGCGTGACCAGATGGGAATTATGGCCTTTTTTTAGTGAGCAGGAACCATTGGATCAGCTCACCAACAAGAGCCGGCTCATTTGGCTCCCAAACGGCTCTTCATATTACTAATTATACCTTTTATAATTCTGCCAAATGTAGCCCATTCTGACATATGATTAGTATGTGTAGACCAATAATCACCTACATTTTTCAACACATCGTATTCAAAAGTAAAAATTACAATTTATATCAATAAATTGCTGTATCCGAATGTTTTCATTGCATTTACAATAAAATAAATAAATAAATAAAATGCTGTCCCAATCCCACATATACCTATCTGAGCCCATGTGGCCTCATACACTAACTCACTTAGCACCTGAGATCAATTAAGTGTGTGGGCCCTATTTTAACGGTCTGAAACGCAAGGGAGAAGCGCCAAACGCAAGTAGCTTTGAGGGCGGTTCTACGGCGATGTTCCTATTGTATCGGCGGATAAATTAGTCTTGCGCCCGGCGCAAATCTAAAAAAGGTTGGTCTGAAGTACCCTAATTACCCGTAGGTGTGGTTTGGGCGTAACGTGCAATAAACCAATGAGAGTGCCAGCTCCCATCTCCTTTAAGAGCCGTAAGCGCATTTTAATCTGACGAGTTGATATTTTGACAGTGCATTTGCAGCCTCCGATGAGACAGATGCATGACCACATGAATTTCAAACTTCAAATGGCTCAGTTTATGGCCAAATAATATGGCCTAATTCACACATGGAATAGCGTTTTCTTCCACAACTTCAGAAATACTGAGTCCTCAAATAAATTTCTGCAAAGAAAACTTAACACACATATTATGATATGCGGTAACTGCGGTTCTATTTAATGATAGACGCAATACACTAACAAACATTGTTTCTTACCAGTATTGTATGCATTATCGTTATCGTCTTGTGTTCCTAATATGCATGTGTCCCCCCGTTAATATACATTGCCATGGACTGACTGTATTATGCGTTACGTGTTTAGTTTGCGTGTGTTTAAACAGATGGACGCACACACGCACGCCCGCATTCATTCATTATTTTACGCGTGCCCGCATTCATTCATTCTTTTTAACACTCACTCGCAGTAAATCAATGTTTTCTCACGGTCAAATACTCATCAATGCTAAAAGTTATGGGCTCGTACACGATTTCTGTGTCAAGAAAATATGTGTTTGCTGTATGGCGTTTGCAGATGCATTGATTTAAAGATACAACTTATTACCGCTGTATCATCTGTTCTTTCCCAAATAATTTACCAAGAATGTGTGGCTAGGTAGATGAGAGAAGCAAAGTGTATATGCGCGAGGTGCACAAGCAACATTATGCATGCACCCTTAAAATAGCATCTGAACAACGCGCCACTGAATTGTTTTCTGAAACTGCAAAATACCAAAAGGGAACGTTTGCGCCAGAACACGCCTCCTCCTTTCGCCGAAGATCATTCCCTAATTTACCGGCGCGTGGTGGTGGAGGGAAAAGAACGCTCTGCGCCAGTTGCAAACTAGCAACGACACATGCGTCAGTGTAGAAAGTCATTGCGCTGGATGCAAGATAGGGCATTGTGAGTCCTTAGTCCTTAGTCCTCAGGGCTCACTTTGGGATTGGGCCTTTCTCTCTCACTCTCTTCCTCTGCTAGTGTGACATATTTCCAGATAATTGTAGAGCTAGACATCAGGTATCTGCTTTAGCCCACATTTCAGCCTTGAAGCCATTGCATTTACCACAAACATTATTTCAAGTATTTCCCTGAAAAACATCAGGCCTGGGCTCTGCAAGATGATGCATCTTTCAGTTTGATACTATGGCACTGATTAAAATTTCATGTTTCATAATACTGGGAACTTGGAGGAACTTAAATAGCTCATAGTCACAATTACTGGGCTCACAATGACCAGGGCTTCTACAAGTGACAGCCCAAAGGATGTTTGAGGTGTTATTGAGGGTGTGGAATTCATCACAGGACTTGAAGGTATTGCCAGGGCTTGCTCTATTGTCCATTGGTCTTGACCTTCGCACTGAATATCGATTATCCCAGGCAGCTGAACTATACCTTTGCGGTATTCCAAAACCTTTTCTTTGACCTGGATGCTTCAAAGCTGTCAAACGAAGTCCAGTTCCTCAAGATCAAACATCTGGCTTGAAAATACGCAATGGTCGGCGGTCGCAGTGCACACTTAAGTAGGCCTACATTGTCAGTGGTACACAATGTACCGCTTTTTCAGAGCTTTAGGATTGCAAACGTAAAAAAGTGCTATGTTTGTTGACTCTATCCCTATGAATGTTAATGAAACTTCAATTGCTTTATTGTTGTCTGTTCAAAGATTTAGTATGAATGCATTTTTTATGATTGTGTCTTTAATTAAGTAGTTGAAATTGAGATCTAAGATTGCTTTATAAGTAAGTAAGGTACTTGTAATGCTCCCCTAAGTGACCGTCAGCCCTAATATGGAAAATCCCAATACAGTAGCTTCAATTATTTTAGCAAATGATAGTAACTTGCCCACTTTGACAATATTTTTTCAAATAGTTTCAGGATCCTTCTCATTTATAAATTAGGTGCTGAATCTAAATTATATTTGCTTGGAGACAGTTTCATTGTTGCTGTTTTTGTAAGAGTTTTGTTAAATGATAGCAAAATTTAAAGTAAATTTAGTTCGGTCGAATTTGGTAATCCTAAGAAAGAAGAAGTTTTCGTTTGATGGACAGCAATGAATTAATTCAAATCAATGCACCGATTAATGTAGATAATTTTTACATACCGGTAATTATTTATAACCTTAACCCTATTAAATATAATTATATCTGTTCTATTTACACATTTAGAAGTCTGTTTTTCATACTAACTGAGCATTTTTGTTAACTGTTTATTAATTCCTTTTAATTTATATAAACTCAATACCACACATTTATTTTTTATTAACATTATTGCTTGCAATCTGTTGCTTTAATTTAATTGAGTAGATATGGTGCATATTTTTACTTACAGTGTGTATGCAAGGAATGTTGTATGTTATTGCCGATATAAATAACGAATGTGCAATGCATAATTTAGAAGCGTCTGATTTTACACTGAGATATACTATTCTGAACTTTTTTTTCCGTAGGTAACCATCCATTTTTCATGCTTTCCTTAATTAATTTCTTTCATCTTGCAAGTCTTTTTCGGCACTCGGTTTAACCTCAACCGTCTGCGAAAGTCTAAAGAAAAAGAAAATGAACATTCAAGGGAGCAAGTGGATGACCGGCAGTGGAGGAACAGTGGAGAGCTAGCACACAAAAGTGGTGGAGAAAGAGAGCGGTGAAAAACAAACGCCGGCACTCCAAAGGGGTGTTGAAACCATAATTGGCATTGTACGACAGCAGGAGTGGAACTCGAAATGTTAAAATATTCAGAGCGCTGTTTGGAACTTCTCCCCTCTTCCTCTCACCTTCTGCCAAAAACTTGTTCCTCTACCTTTTTCCCGAATCTCTTTATAGTTGTATCCAACTCCACCAACTGTCAGAACTTATTGTTAGCATCCACAGCCTTTCCGAAGGGCAGTTGTCACCGGTAGCCCCCCCCGACGGAGCACCGTGGCAACAACATTTGGCTTCCACTTTCAAGGCACTGCTGCCAAACAGCATAGCGATGATTTATACGAAACACGTGTGCCCTGTAATGGTTTTCAAAGTGTGAAAAAAATAAAGACAAGATTCGCTGAGAAACCCTTTCTACAGTGTTTTCCGATGGATGGCTTCTACGCAATCCTCTGTGCTTTTTTTGAAGACTATCTATAGCCCGGGCCTGCACGCAATCCACCTGTATAAACATTGCTCATTCCTCTTTTGGAACCTCCCCACCACCTATCCACCATCAACACGTGCAAACACACAGAGAAGACACACACAGTTGGATTCCACGGGAGACTCACTGCACCTGCCTCTACCTCCCTTTGTTTTTCCAAACCTCTCTCTCTCTATACCTCTCTCTCTTTCACTCTCTCTCTTATTACCATACCTTTGATCGCGCTCGCCCTACCTTTCCATCGCCTTCATTACCGATGCAGTAACTCCCTCTGCCATCTTTTTTTTCTGTTTTTTCAAAAATATCTTTGTCCTAGTCAGCAGTAAGGAGTGTTCGTTTAACAATTGCCTAAGATGGAACTACATCCCAAAGAGCAGATGGCTTTGAAATGGAAATAGAGGTGCTGGTGATGGGAGGGGGTCTGTGTGTTAGTGCGTGTGTGTGTGGGGGGAAGTTCAGATGAATGGGCATTGAAGGGCGTCACATCTTCAAGATAGCAATGATGACGGTGCACTCCTCCGGCAGTCTACCTGATGTATTAGAAATCCGTAGCTGAGAGCAGACGCACTTTTGGGTTTTTGCCCAAAAAACATTAAAAGAATCAACGTGTACGCCAACACGAAATGGATTTCATGGCCATGGCTCTATGGCCCACTACTTCCTATATCTTCCGTTAGAGTTGATTGTCATGTAGCTGAGGCACGAGAGGGAAACAGCCGGCCCCTGATTGGACGAAGAAAGAAGCTACTGATTGGGGATCAGAGTTTAAAAGGAGTAAATGGTGGCGTAGAGAGGCATGATTATAGCAAGAGTGACACAAATAATGGGATACAACACAGATTATTGTTCACCAAACACGGGGAAAGGGGGGCGGGGGGCGTGCGCGCGCGCGTGTGTGTTTGTGTGCGTGCTTGCCTAGGAGAACAATAGCCTGTGCAACATGGCAGCAATGATCAGTCACTGAGATGAATAATCACAAGACACTCTTGGTGAATGTTGCATCAAAAATAAAAAGTAAAGGAAAGCGTTGTGTAGCGGTGACCTAGCATAAAATAGCTTCTATTGCCCCAATTCCACTGCAGGGTGCGGAACGGATCGGATCGCAAAGGTGCGGTAGGGAGGGGGCAGTATAGCCCAGCTCAGTTCCGAGGTCGCGTTTCCACTGCCGACAGTACCCTTGGTGGTAGGCCGGATGTCAATCGCCGCGGCAGCTACGTAAACATCGTAAACAACGTCTTCCTCCGCAAGAATGCAGACGAACGTCTCCACCTCCTTGTTCGCCCAAGCAAGCTTTTTACGCGACATGTTAATTGTAAAGAATAATACCTTGAGGCTACTGTTTGTTTGTTTTTATCCCCGCGTCACCCGGAAGTGACGATTCTGTCGACCAATCAACGGAGGGGGGGTGTAGCTAGAATTCCAGGGTACCCTTTCAGGCGTCTGGTCTCGTTTTGGGTACCACAACGGAGGAGTCCCTAGAATGGGGTCGGAACGGGTACGGCAAAGTCCGGGTCACGCCCACTTTTGGCGGTGGAAACGCAATCCGACCCGCACCTTTGCGATCCGATCCGTTCCGCACCCTGCAGTGGAAATGCGCCATATGATGCGTCGCTGACTGGCATGTTAAGATCCTGGTCTATGATTGATGCTCACTGCTGTTTGATAAAGGGATACAATAAGAAACCAATGGTGCATTAACACACAGACAGAGGGACAAACAGAGTTGATGAAAGCAGCATTCTAAACGTGTTCATAATTAGGATGTCTTTGTTCTCTGTCTGTCACCAAGGGAGATGCAACTCTGTCTGTCACCAAGGGAGATGCAACCACTCCCATAAATCTTCTCCTGTGGCAGCGGTTCCTGATTATAAGGCTTCTGAATGCATCGCTTTAAATCACCCAGACGTAGCTATATGAACACAGGTGTAAGCAAGCAAGCACACACACACACCACCCCCAAGCCATATATTGACTTCCTCCCTCTAACGAGGCAAGCCTGGGGATCGTTATGCAGGGGTGCTTGGGCTTAAGAGGGCGAGCAAACAGTCGTGAAGGGGAAGGAAGGCTAAGGGAGAAGTTGGAGCTAGAGTTAGAGCTGGCGCTAGGGCTAGCACAGGACAGGCAGGATCTGTGTGATCGCCTGGAAGCACGGAACGGCTTAAGGGAAAGAGATAGGTGGAAAGTGTTGGACTGGATCATAGAGGAGGTGGACGACCCTTTTCCCACCCGGGTTTTGGTTTTACTAGGTAAATAAACCATTCTGCTTGGAACTGCTCTGTGTGTTGCGTCATTTTGTCTACTCAACTTGGTAGCGTGGAAAACCCCACACCCACTGGCCCGCTACAATATTTAATCAGGAGGGTGAGCTGTGTTCTGAACACAAACACTAACAAGCTAGACAACGGGCTTGCCTCCGCCCAGAACGCCCCTATATCTTAGGCCTAAACCCCCGCCGAAAACATTCAACCCACTTGGCTGTTTGGAGCCCAGTCTGGCGACAGGAGCGCACAGCGAGATGAGGCCTAAACGCCTCAAGACCGTCACACATTTACAATCATGCGAATTTGTGGACGCCACACTACTAGCGTTTCAAACCAAATGAGTGGGCGATGAGAAATTCTATAGGCTGCATATTTCCTCCAGCTCCCCTGTTTCGACATGTCAAAGCAAAGCACACAAGCGCACTTTCGCGCACGCACGCACGCACAGAGTGTATCCTGTGAAGTGCCTGGACGCCTGTGGTCCGTCTAGATATTGAATTCCACTTCCAGCATCCCCTTGCTTTTACCCGGGATTGACTGACAGCCACGTATATGGAGATTGGTATCATTTTGCATATTGAAATGGAGGCCAACATAATATATTGCAGTCTATTTTCTTTTTTTCTTTGACGAGATTCATTTCTTACATCAATTCCGAGACAGCACAAGCCCCTAGGAGCAAACTGGTGTCCATCTTTTATTTTCTCTCTCTCTAGCTGTCCTCATCTAGCTCTCACTGCCGTGATTCGGAAACATGAAGACACAGAGGTGGTGTGTTGTTTTAGGTCCAATGCAGGTTATTTTTTTTACTGCATTTTTTCATACTATTTTTTCCAACGTCCAAAAACATTGTTATGAATTATTACATGGTCTACAAGTGCAAAACATAAGCACTAAAACAACCCCCTCCCCCCACCCCCCCCCCCCCCTAGACTTGAACCCCCCTAAATCAAAGACATGCGAACACACAATGACATTAACTCAAACTGAAAAGGGTATGCTACAGGATTCGTTGTCGCTGATTGGATGTACCTACGTAAAAGTACAGAAGAGCGCCAGCAAGAGAAGCCAGGAATATGCGTTGGCCTTACTGTGCCAAACATTTTAATCATGTTCCGCTGACATTTTTCAGTGTCGTTTCAATGTTTTGAAAACCCCTGCTTCCCTCAAGTGCTTTTTCAGCTTTTGCATATATTCTATGGCTTACTATACTCTTTATTTTATAATGAGCCCTAGAGTATACTCTATACATTTTAAAACATATGAATAACCTTCAATAAGATAAAGACAAACATGACCTGTTCTTGAACGCCTATGGATATCGCTCTTCAGGGACGGGGGAAACATAAAAAAAATAATGAAATTGACCGTTCAATCAGTTCATTCAGGAATATTATACCTACCCTTTCTGGTTTGAGATAATATCTTTGTGATTTTTGTATTAGTTTGTGTTTTCATATTAAGGGTGCATGTCTTTGAGTTGGAGAGGACAATTTTTTATTAGGGGTGTATTTGTATTGGGTTTTTTGCTTTGGTTGTGTTTTGCACTTCCAGTCCACCGTAATTGAACCATAATGTACATGATTAAACTCATGGACATTGAAAACCCTCCATGCCCATCAAATCAACTGTAATTGATTAAGTAAAGTAGTAAAAAAACAGTAGTAAAAAAACAAAAAACAGGATAGAAGCTTGGGATAGTCAGATGGCAGTTGACGAACCGATGCAGATTACGAAAAACAGCCGATAAAACAGACGGCAAATGTGCGCCTCAACAAGAAAAAACGCAATTGGAAAACACATTTGGATCGTCAAAAAGACTCAAAAACATTTGTGCTGCATGAAGCCTCAGTGAGTTACCTTCTTTTACCTTCTCCAATGCACTACATCATCCCCACTGTCTTTGTCTGTTTCCCCCTCTCTCCTCTTTCATGGCTTGTACTATTGATGAAGGGACTGTCGACTGCTGACGTATCAGGCTGCGGCCGCCAGTAAATGGATTGTTCACTGTGAGACAATACATAAAAGACGAGACTAGAGCTTGGCAGTAGCGCTTTACAAAGAATACAGGCATAGATTTACAATTAACGCGGGGTGAAGGGGGGTGATTTCGCTGCAAGTTTACTCTGGGTGTGTGTCGGTTGAGTGTGTCGTTTCTTTGGGGGTGGGGTTTTCAGACAGCAGTATAAGCCCAATGCCATCGCCATTTTAACGAGACTAATAGAGAGACACTCACGCACCTACCCACAGACAAAAGCACATGCATTTAGTACACACACACACACACTAGGGCTGGGACGACGCGTCGCCGTAATCGACGACGTCGACGCATAAATTACGTCGCGAAAAATGCGCGTCGATTTAAAAAAAAAAATAAAATAAAAAAAAAAAGATGGGCGGCGCCAGAGCGTAGTTGCAACGCGAGTGGCTCCTCAGACTTTCATAAGTGCAAGGCGCCACGCACTCGTTCCTCTAAAGTATGGGAATTCTTTAATGTGAAATGAAACGATTCCGTGATATGTCGTCTTTGCAAAATGGAGATGACTTTCCATTCTAGCACCACGGCAATTCACCAGCACCTGAAGAGGCGTCACCCGGTAGCAGCTGCAGATGACTGAGCACCGTAGAATTCTAAGAATGCATTACTTTGCACTTTTATTTTGGAATTTAAAGGCAATAAACATGTATTGAAATGTTAAGGAATTCAGATATGTAAATCAACATGTATAAATTGCTATTAGTCAATTAATGGGGAGATAATCGAGAATCGAAATCGAATCGGACTGAAAAAATGAATCGTTAGATGAATCGATGCATCGAAAAAATAATCGCTAGATTAATCGTTTAAAAAATAATCGTTTATCCCAGCCCTAACACACACACACACACACACACACACACACACACACACACACACACACACACACACACACACACACACACACACACACACACACACACACACACACACACACACACACACACACACACCTTAACCATCAGCAATATGGATGTGAAGGAACGCAAACACACAATTCACATTCAACTCATTTGGTGCTTTAAGTGTCGCATCACATAGAAATTATGGGGTTTATACTCAAATGATCATCAAACATCCATTGAAGGATGGTTCAGGGTAAATTAGGTTTGTGACAGTGGCAATATGCTGAGAGATGAGAGTACACAGATGTTTGTGTGGGATTCATGGATGAAAATAGCTGCCTCGTGTCAATGTTGAAGTAAGCTAAGTTTAAGCCTGCTTTATAGAAGCTGAAGGCTATTGGGTAAGCATGCAGGTTTGATTATATATTTTGAACCTCCACCCTCAAGCAATTCCTAAACTCGCCCAGAGTAAAGGCGATCGAGACCATGATATATTCATGTTTGCACTTCAGTTTAGGCTCATCAGTCAGGACCGTAATTGATTCACAAACATGGCTGCAGCCTTACATTCTTAAAAAAACAAATCCAGCCAACCAGGGCAACGTTGGCCCCCTCGTCGCTCTTGCCAAATCCGGGTGAAAGTAGAGCAAGAACATTATAATCGGAGAAAAGCTTTCCGGGGAGATTTCTGTCAATCTTTTAACATCTTACTCTGCCTATTTTTGCATAAACACTGTTTTGATTGCTTGGTAGATTGCTACACTTTCCTGCGCACCACCATCATGTTTTTAATTCGGCACGCTGTGGCGCTCCTTGTCCCTCATGAACTTTAAATCTCTCCCCCCGAGCACCGAATCCTCCCCTCCTTTTTTACATTTTTGGAAAAGGCTTTCAACGAGATCGAGGCCAGACCCATCTGCAGAGAGAAACAGAATGCGACTTCGAGAGATGGGGTTGGCGTCCCGGTGCTAGGCTAAAGGCAAGATGGATTTGAAAATTATTACACATACACCAATACTACTTACAATATCTAACACAAGTTAAATCCTAAAAAAGTGATTTAGGCTCTAAAACAAATGGCCTTCCGGAAGAGAAAAGCCTTCAGCCGACTTTGCACAGACACATCCGGACGCGCGCGCACACACACACATCCGGACGCGCCCGCGCACGCGCACGCACACACACACACGCACGCACACGCACACGCACACACATTAATTGTCCTCGGCGGTGGGAATCACAGTCATCATTCCAGTACCACCTCACACCACCTTTGTTTAATGATTTTTTTCAAATACTAATGTCGTCATGGTAACCGCTTGGGCCCAGCAAACCCCAACCCACTTAATCTTCTACAACCAAGCCCACCACTTCTGTACTTCTTCTTTTCCATCTCACGAGCAGAAATACAAAACAATCCCCACACATACACACACGACACACGTTGCACACTACACTTTGAACTAATCACGGCCCTATTCACAAATCTCTTCTCATAGATCTCCTTAGCTTCACCACAAGGGTCCCTCCAAAGGTATTAATCAGCTTAATTTTAATAGTTGATTACATCTGTTACCGACCCACTACGGATTAAGGGACTGCTTGTCTGTGCAGGCATCAGGTTGGAATAAAAGATAAGATAAAGGATGCTGGGTTTACGTGCGTGCGTGCGTGCGTGCAGGTGGGATCAGAATGTATTCTGATCACTCACTAGAGACAAACTGGGACAGATAAACACGCACACAAAACGTACGCACAAGCACTGCCTGAATGATTATCATAGAAGCACAAGCTGGTGTCGGTTTTCCATGTCAAAAGAGCGTTTAAACTTTTGAAGTCAGCTACTAGCTGAGAGTGAAACAGTATCTGATGTAGGTCAAATGGAGGAGGCTATTAGACTAAATGACCTGAACCCACTGCAAGGCAGTCCTTGTTTTGTTGAGGAGAGTTTTTGGCGTCACATGCATTTTAAATGCTACCCAGGATGGGAACAGTGCCCTGAATATTGAGTGAGAGCTTTCTTATTTTTTTCTAATAAATTTCTCCATCTTGCAGTGTCTTGAAGCAGGAAAAAGCTCAAAATAATAACAATAAAGACAAACAAGTTCGAAACGCAGCTTTTGGTGAAGAAAAAGCTCTGCGTCTAAATCTCCAAAGAGACAACTCAACGTTCATATGGCAAAAATATCAGCGTTCAGCATTGTAACGCTGAACACAGTGCTGCGTGATGAAGGATGAAGTCAAGGTTTCCTTAGCTTGGCTACGCTCGGATATAATTAGCATTTTGCTGATGAGCTCATGCACGGCAGCAGACCTTGGATGGAGTGCAACCGTATAATAAACTTTAATTCCTGGATCAGGCAAACTGTAAATGCTTAGATCGGGAGGATAGCAATGGTCAGGGCCGGGCCCTTTAGTGAAACCTAATGTTTAGACCGACCCGCCCCTTTTAAGGCCCAACCCCATTTCTACCCCTTCCCCTTACCCCTCCCCCTTGTTTTGAAGGGGTAAGGGGAAGGGGTAAGGGGTAGAAACGGGGTTGGGCCTAAGACTGAAGGAAAAGAGCAAAATCTCTTCTCAGGGTGAAGTGGTTTGTAGAGCAGAACGGAAAAATATCGGTGAATAATGAATTTAATGTGTAAGCAACAGTTATCCATTCTTTTTTGTATTCATTGCGACTGAATAAAAAAAAAATACAATTAAAATGGGATTTGACAGTTACGTTTTTGAGTATAAAGGTAGCGGCGCCGATTGTTTACCAGCGCACGCCGTGTGTGTGTGTGTGTGTGTGTGTGTGTGTGTGTGTGTGTGTGTGTGTGTGTGTGTGTGTGTGTGTGTGTGTGTGTGTGTGTGTGTGTGTGTGTGTGTGTGTGTGTGTGTGTGTGTACATGGAAATTGCTTTCAACGATAAAATCATTAAATACCAGCCCATTCTGGAAATACTAAGGGACCTAGGCTACCAATGCAAGCTAATAGTGTTTATTTTTGGAAGCTTGGGGCATGTCCACAACCGTGTTTTCAGTGGGTTAAGGCTGGCTGGGCTCTCCAGCAGAAAATCTGAACAATTAGCAAAGTTCTGCTCCATATCAGCAGTGATAGGCAGCCTGGCAGTGTGGCGCAGGAGATGTTTTTTGTACCCTTGAACAATGACTTATCTTATCTCTGAAATATTTGAATCTTGTCTCTTGTAATCTGATTGGTGGATTCAAATAAAGAATTAAATGTGTGTGTGTGTGTGGACATGACAGAGGAGATAAGAGTTGGATGGATTCAAATGGGACAACTAAGTGGTCAGCAGCAGATCACACAGTATTTACAAAGGGGGGGAGGGCATGGCTTTATGCTGTTCGCTGGACCTTAGCGGCTATAATCAAACAAAAACACAATCATATCCTCACAAGCACAAACAAACAAACACATCCCCTTCCACCCCACGCACACACAGAAGTTCTAATTAGATTCCAAACTTACGGTGCTTGGCAGAAGTCACGCGGAAAAGTCAGAGTGTCTCCATCTCCCATTCATCTGCAGGAAGTGGAGGGCTAGGGCTGCTTTAAGATGATGTTTATAAAGCGACTGCACCGCACATAATTCACACTGTGCTGAATAAACAGGAGGATATTGTCCCCCTGCCAAGGCCCAACCCCTGATCCAGGAATTAACTATTTGCCCTTGTTGTTTAGCGTTGGCTTTTGAATGCTGAGCAGTAGCACCGCAGAGAAATATAAAGACAAGATCAAAATATATCGTTGTTGTTGTTCTGCGTTTAGGCGTACATTTATTTACATTAGGCATACTTAATGAATAATAAATTGTAGAGAATTCCCATCTAGTCAGTGTACACCACAAAACTATAAACGGAGCTACGGTTGCTGAGGAGGTCCAGACGCTATGTTTTCGCTCATTGAAAGTTGGCATTCAGTCATCGTCCCCGTCACCTACTCTCTCTAGCGTTCAACCCGATCCAGGTTAACATATTCAGCCGCAATTCAACTCTGCCTGCTGACATCCTGTCAAAGCATGTTACGCTCCGGCAGCGTCTCGTCCAATCACGTCGTCGGCATCAGACGAAGACGAAGGGGGTCAGAGGTCACTCGAGGAGCAGTACGTTTGCTGCGTGTGCTAACCCCCAAAAAGACAAAGTCGCATGACAATGAACAAGTTATCTAGACATAGAGAAGAACAACGTTCAAATGCGATCACTCTCACCGGTGGGTTGTAAACAAATCAAAGCGGAACAGCAACAAAAACCAAAACAACAACAGCAATTAGGTCCCAAACAGACAGATTAACGTCCACGTCAGGGGTGAAGTGGTTTAACGGCGGCCCCCGGCGGAGCTTGTGCAACAGCTATCACATCATTGTTGGGAATAAAAATGTCAGCTGCGGTGAAGCATTCCCAGGTGATATGCGAGTGGCTTACGCAGAAGGCGGGAACAGAGCGGTCAGGTGGGGGGAGGAGGGGGAGGGTGATTGCCATAATGCCAAAGCCGAAAATTAAACTGTCAGTCACTTAATACGTTGTCATGTGTCCCCGCCGGTATAGAGCGGTCCGTACTTAAAACATGTTATGAATAACAATGACAGATTGGTTGCCCTATGATTTGACACCCCCCCAACCCTCCCTCAATCCTGAGTAACGAGAGGATTTGAATATATTGCCAATGCTGTTGATATGTCGTAAAAGTTTGAGGGTACATTTTAAGTGTGATCCATTTTGGTTTATTTGATGGGAAAACAGTAAAAACAATTGAAGGGGGGCCGTTTATTTGCTTCTATTTATTGATGGAAAGAGGTACGTTGTTGCTAGCAGTGGGCCCAAGAGGTTCCACGGTCTCACAAACATACACACACCCACAAGAAACAACACTCAAACATACGTGCAATAAAACACACACGGGCACACAAACTAAGATAAGACTTTCACACAAAGCTATACTCCCAAAAAAGCACACACACACACACACACACACACACACACGAGAGTGAAGCCCAGGCTGGCGGGGATAGGTGATCTCAGAAAGCAGCGACCCCTGACCTATGATGTTGAGGGGGAGAGTGGTGAAACCGGGCCCTGGATGGCGGTGCACTGCTCTGCCCGGTGTTACACCACTCTCCTCTCTCCCATCCTCCCACTGCCTCTCCATAGCGCCAATCGCCCTGGGCACCGCAGCCATTACACGCAATGCCGCCGAATTCTGCCCAATCCTTAAGTGCCGATTATGGAGTTGAAGAGCGAAGGCGGAAATCGAGCCCAGTTGGAATGATTGTGTGTGTGTGTGTGTGTGTGTGTGTGTGTGTGTGTGTGTGTGTGTGTGTGTGTGTGTGTGTGTGTGTGTGTGTGTGTGTGTGTGTGTGTGTGTGTGTGTGTGTGTGTGTGTGTGTGTGTGTGTGTGTGTGTTCACAGGCCAGAGGAAGAGAGCAGGAGGCTGGGATGCCCGCAGGTGCTCCAGAGGGAGGGGATATTAGAAAAACGCAGCTTCTATGTTCCCCTCTTATCCCGTCGGCCTGAACTCCAGCAAACCTCCCTTTCAGATGCAAATGGCAGAGCGTTTTCACTGCGAGGTCAACCTGTTCATCCTTGTTGTTTCCTTTACCCGATTGCGGTGGTTAATAGAGATACAGCTGAGAGGGCTCCGCTAACCCTAACCGGGCACTTCACAAGTGGTGATGGACATTGAAGAACAGACGAGGATTGGCTTGAAATTGCAGGCCCATCCAGTGAAACGGCGGGGGAGTTAATAGAAACCAATGTGGGTAATGGCTTCCCGACGGTGGCGTTCAACACTCAAGGTAGAAATTGCTTCAACTGCAGCAATAAGTGCCACTGGCAGAGCAGCAAGCCAAAATTATCTAGTCAATATCATTTTTAACCAGAACGGTAAAATGATCATTCAACAAAGCTAAAGTCCAGTGAAATGAAAAAACACAGAATGAACTGACGTACCTACAGTTTTGTACCACTGCTTCTACACTACCTCTTTTTTTTTTTACATGCAGGTCTATGCACGTGTTTCACGCAACCTTAAAAAGGACGAAACCTAAAAGACGACGGGGGTGAGCATTTTCTATAAAAGACACTGTGTTGGTCCCTAAATGTCCGTGTTCTGCTCCTGAACGGAGCCGTTTCTTGGGCCGGAAACGGTAATGGTTTAGACAGCGTCTAGGCTTTTATGGATTTAGATCTAGGGCTTTTTTTTCGAGGGCACAGCAAGGTTTCACCATACACTTATACCACCAAAGCGCTGTGCAAACTCTGGTTCTCCGTATGACAGGAGCCGGGCTTTGAAGAGCCGGGCACGGAGTGTTAGTCCTCGGTAGTAGGTAAAGCCCCTCTGAACTCCTGTAATGGAGATGACAAATTGGAGAAGAACGTACCGCCATTTTGTGTGGAGACGCCGCGCCTTCGGTGGGCGCAGTTACGCAGTCGGGGGATGTAATGAAGATTGTTCCAGACTGGACATCCCCCCTCCTCAGATGTGTGTGCGATGTGTGCGGCGTTGTTAATGAGATTTTGGAGGGGCCGTTTCTTTCCCGCTCCCCAGCATGTGTCTGTCAGTGGCTTAGATGAGCCGGTAATGACATTCTGCCGGCCTGTTAAGGACGGGTGAAGAGGGAGTTTCAGGAGCACTGGAGCGTGTTTTGAGAAGACAAAAAAAAAAAAAAAGGAGGGGGAAAAAAAATTCCAGCACATGTGCAAGAGCTGTGTTTAGATTGTAACACGATGCCGAGGGAGAACACAGAAAAACAGCTCGCTTCTGGTCATAAGCTAATGTCTTCATGTTCTTCCCGAACAAGCAGGAGGAGTGATCTCTGGGGAGGAGTGATAAGGGGGGGCTGGAATATTGATGAGGAGGTGGGTTCGACAGGTGAGGAGAGGATTGTAGGAGGCTAGACGGACATTATTTCACAACCAGGCGTGAGGATGTCATGCAAATCTTTTCCAAATCTACCCTAAATGAAATAACACGTGGGACTGTCCACCCAGACTTACCGGCATACCCAGTGGACTGTCAACTGCCATGTTGATCCATCATTTATCTTTGTGGGCACGTGATAGGGTAGCGTAGATTCTATAATGGCTTGAAATTTACATCAACCAACAAAATCATCATCATACTTGTTTAATGGACACCTGCAATATGTTAGTTTTCCAATTAGCAAACTCTAGTAGATCGAGTTTAACTGAATCATTTTTTGGGGGGGCGGGGGGGGCATCCATGGAAGACTTACCACTAGCTTTGATTATGTGAAACAATGCTATATGCTCCTGTAGAAGCCACATGGCTGTAAGAAATCAACCTTGTCTGAAGAAAAACATGTTTAGTTAATGACGTTGATATGTTTTGTTGATATTTGAGACGTATTACACTGCCTATAATCCCAGAGTTTAACAGTGACGTCTATAGGTCGTAGTTGGGGCTCACTATTGGCATTGGAAATGTATACTGTACCCACAAACGTCAACAAAGTTTTTTACTATGTTGAGCAAACCATGACTGACCTTTCTGACATGCTGTGTTAAACGTTATTCCTTGTATCTATAATCCACAGGTTATTTGCCGACTCACTCATAGGGAAACAGTGGAACTGACATTGATTGACACACAAGCTGTGATTGCAGTTGGGAACGAAGCGGTGTACTGCCATTTACACTATTTGACGTGCGCGCACACGCACGCACAGCTTGGCTTAGTTCCTGGCTTAAAACTCTATACATTAGGATTTTCTGAAACGTCAGTGGAGTGAATGAAATTCGAGAAAATTCCCTTCAGATAGGAAAAGGGCCAGGTTGCTGTGGACTTCCATAGAGGGCCAGACGCTTCCTAATAGAACTGCTCCTGTGTTGGAGCCTAGTAAAGACAAAGTAGCCCCTACCAAATGGCAAGGCCAATGACAATAAAGTTAATATTATCTGCATATAGGATTTAAGAGGGCCGTAATAAAAAAGAATGGCCCGGTATTTCATACGACGTGGCGTTTCTTTGGAACGGGTTGGTCGCGTGCTAAACATCCCATTTGTCATCACAATGTTTTCTCTGTCTCCGGCTTCTCCGTATTTCTCTGATGGTCCGTACAGTGTTGAAGGCCTATTTCTTTTCTTCCTTTTTTTGTAGCTGGTGGGGGGGAGAGGGGGGGGATTCCTATAAACACTCCACTCAGATGGTAATGGCTCTCTGTGCCCCTTCCTGTCAGATCTGTTTTGGGTTGGAGCTGTGCCAATGCCCTATTACCCAGGAGACCCAGTGGCAGTTAGAGTACCCCCCCCCCCCCCCACACACACACACACACTTTATCGACAGAGGAGCCCACCAACACGGACAGAAAACCAACACTGTCATGGTGGTGGAGGTGCTACTCAAAAACATTTTCATTTCAAGAACCCCCTCCTTCACCTCGCCTCAGCCGCCCCCAACTGTCAGATTCAATATCTACGGGCAGACGTTCTAACCGGCTTAGTCAGGTTGTTTTCTGGGAAAAGTGACAGTGGTAGTGGGGGCAAATTGACTCTGTCCAGTTAAAAATAAATAAAACGAGTGTTGAATAAAAAACATTTAAAAAATATATATAATAAATCCCTTGACGTGTGCCTAGGGTTTGTAACACACACACACACCCCCATACCCACACACAGAGTCCGCACGGTAAACGCTCGCTGTGTACAGGTTGCTAATTTAGACGTACTGAATTTAGTATCCGAGACGATGTTCCTGTTGCGTTTCACCTAAGCAGGTGCCACGGTTCATTATCCTAATCAGAACAGGCCCCTCTCTGCGCTGTGTATGCTATGTCTAGTGTGTGCACGTGTGTGTGTGGGGGGGTACATTAGCATATAAGCCCTTCTGTGGTTCTACGCGGTTCTATTCCTCTGTGATGCGGGTGTGTGATTTGATTAGCGGCAGACCCCGAGGCCTGGTTCCGCTGTGATTTCACAGTGCTAACCAGAGGGCTGCTTTTCATTTTCAAAGTATCAAAAGGTCTCCACTTTTAAATGTTGGAACAAATTACAATTAATTGTAATATTCTCTTACAGTGTTTCAGGGGTTCGCTCTGGGATTCAGGGGGGACGATCCGTTACTATTTTACAGTTTACTGTGCTGTTTGTTATTGTGTGCCGTGTTGACGAAGTAAACTAAATCGGATACAAGGTCCAAATCTCAAGCCGTTGTTGGGTATTGTGTCGACTTGTATGCCTTTATTTTCTGCGTCTGCAATAGTCTCCACCAACTTATTGAAAGTCAGTTCAACCGCTATTTGATGGTCTATGTGCGTTACACCGAGGTCTACTGGCGGCAAAGTTTACCTGCTTTTTACCCTGCTCGCGGCTTACTGCTAGTCTTTATGCCTTACATCCATTGGCACCATTTTCACATATCCAGTTTCTATGAGTTTTGGTTGAGCTCGATTTTAGGTCAGGCTACGTTCTAATTCGCTGACTCTGTATGAATGTTGACCCGACCATCTTTTCAGAGGTTATTGGTGTCTATCCGACTGCTCGGCTACACAAAGCTCGATACAGGGGACTCAAACCGGTGATCACACGATTGCCTATGCATCAGTTGGCTGTACTTCGAAGCGGGATTATCTTGTTGAATATCAAAATACTTTTCTACATTAAACATTCCAACTGCTATCGAGATGTCACCATTGGATACACCACCACCACACTAGCAACATGCCGCTAGAAATGTCCCTTTCTGTTTGGATGTCGGGCTGTTCCAAGCGGGCGGTCATTATTGTATGGTTTTCAAACACAAGGCAACCCCACCTAACTGGTGTAGCCACTACACATTGGCACTACAGACCCATTTTAATGGTGAAGGCTTTATTTTAATTACTACTTATCCTTGTCAACATCATATGAAATTTAATTATAAGAGGGCGGAACAATAACAAAAAAAAAGTGACAACTTTTGACCCTGAGCGGTTGTGTGTACGTTTCTTTAAACACATGATGGTTTGCTTCAATTTCTCCACATGAACAAATTAGAGTAACAAACGACACATTCCTATACTTCCAAAAGTCAATAATCCCCATTACAAAGATAACGTCTGCCAGACTAAACCGAACACCAAAGGCCCGTCTCAGGTTGGCTTTTCCTCTCAATTCGTGATCGGTCATTTTTCCCTTAAAGCAAAAACTCTCTGTATCTCTTCAGCGGTCAATTTCCCCCCTCAGCCCTGATTGTCAGCATCCCATGCAAACATGGTTTGATAGCTGCTAGGATACTGCCATGCAGACGATTTTTGTCAATGCCCAATTTCCTTTTAATGCATTCACACACACACGCAGTCCAATAAGACCCCCCCTCCCCCACCCACGGTTAAATACATTTTTAATGCGGGGTGGTATTTCCGTCTTGTTGCAGATAATTAACAAAGCCGTGTGTGCAGCTTGAGAATACATGCCGTTGTGTCACCAGAATTCTGAACAAATTAATAAGTTCTCCACGCTGGCAGAAGGAACGCGAGGCGGAGGAGCCAATAGACGATATCAGAGCCTATCTTCTGTGCTCTCCTTCCCCTATGAGGCTCTCTATCAGTCATTTGTCTGCAGAGCCAGTCGCCAACTGATTGTAATAAGGCTTCTTTGAATAGCACAATCAACCGCACGGCCTCGTCTGATTTCACCCTCAGGCACCGCCGGCTCTGCCTCTCCACAAAACAGCTCCAAAAATAATAATAACGATGAGCAAATGCACAGAAAATTACATTGTAGTCCAGTGAATTAAACATAATTTGTATGCCAGGGTTTTAACTGCTAACAAATAATTGGCAATATAACAAAGAACATATTTTCAGATTGATATAGGGCCACTTTATTTAATAACTCATCGCCTAGTATTTACTTTGAGCCGTACAAAATATGTGCTTGGACTCTACTAAAGGAAACCGTCATGCACACACGCTGAAAACGACTACCATGTTGCCAGATAAACAGAACACAAAGAAACAGCACTATTGCAACCGAATTACAGCAGGCTCATTTATCATGAGGCATCCTACAAGCAAAACAAATACAATCCAATGATGGTCATGTGCCAGCCAATCCACAGGGCTTGAAATTGAACATTTCAATCCATAATCAAATGTCTCTCCCTGGAAAGGATGTCACATGACGTCTCAATACAATACAATGGCACAACGCCCATTTGACTTTTACATGCCTGCATTTTCAGGTTTTAAAGTCTGCAAGCTTTCTCATGTCTACACAGGGCCGCCTTTTGTTAACACCATGTATTTTGGTAGGCTGGGAATAGGAGAATGCTTGTTTCTGTTCTTTATGTTATTTTATTGTCATCTGTAGCGATGTGGCGAGTAAACAAGTAAATACCAATGAGAAGAAGTGCGTTTCTTTGTTGTTGCCTCTTGAGGCATTCGATAAAAAATGTCTGCGATTAAATTTCTTATTTTTTGCTTGAATTCTGGTTGGTTTTATATCCCCACAAATCAAATTGTGCTGGTTATTCAGGGCAATGAATGTAAAATTAGCTGTCTCTATATATTTTCTTAGGACATTACGTTTGGTGAACCATTTCTATTCAATTCAATCAAAATCTTTGTTTTTCAAATTGTGAGAATTGGATTTGAAGGCCCTGCATAACCACAATTGCTTTAAGTGAATCAGACATCATTGTCTTGACCAAAGATGGAAAGTTTTGTTTCAGTTGTGGGTTCATCTCCATTATTGTGAGCCCAATAATGATTGCAGATTGTATTAATCTTTCCACAAATTAAACATCAAATGAGACATCTTAAGGTATACCCTAATGACATATTCCATATGAACCCCAATTAAAATGTGTTTTTGATATTCAGTATTCATATTTCCTATTCCGTTTGGATTGCTTCGCTTCACAGATTATGATACAATTCATACATAGAGAAACAAAGACTATATGTATATACCGTATATATACCGTATATATATAAATATATATACATACATACATACATACATACATACATACATACATACATACATACATACATACACAATGAAAGCACAATGATTTTATACTTGTAAGAATCCCATTTTATGCAGAACTGTTCTACAATTATCTGCTATGAGCACTGAGAATATTAAATGCGCTGTTTGAATACAGTTTGTCACCCGGAGCGATATGTGACTGAGCCCAGTCTGTGACCAAAGAAGTGCAAGTAGACCTAATTAATGACAGTGATCTGCACTTTAGCTTGATAGTAGGCCTTTTGCTCTCAATGGACGCATTGTATTACCACCGGATCATATCAGGGCACGCAACATCTGCCCACTGCCCGAGTCTATTAAAGTATTACCAGGACGCCCATTGAAGTGCAATTTAACCCCCTAAAATTCAAACACAATTTCAGTTCACCAACTGTTTTGGCAGGAGACCTAGGCTTTTACACCAGCTTCTTTCTGAACAAGGATATATTTTAGCAACCATGACGAAAATAGCATAGAAGACTATGTTGAAGATCAAAGAAGAGAAACAAAGATGTTTAAAAAAGAAACAAAACTGGATTCCCTGTCCATTTAACTTTACACATCATTTCTTTAATGGCCTTAAGCTGCACTGGTTTACGGGAAGGAAGACAATAATAGCCTTGATTTAACACGCCGACTCCAATAATTAAAGCATATAAGGAGTGGTCTATCCCCATCTAGCAGCAAGATGGACATGAGACACACACATGGGTTAGGGTAGGGCCCACCCAATTACTACTTGGCTTGCGTACAACTTTAATGCATAAAACGTATTGATCGCTTGTCTCCTAATAATTTTAAGGGTGTTGCCCTGAAAACATAGGGCCCCTCGTAGGCCCCAAAGACCAAGGGCGCGAGCATTGGTGTGTGCTGGGTTCCTGGTCAATAATATGGCCATAGGAGAGGGCTGATGTGAGCCTGTGCTGTCTATTGTGTGTGCATGCTGGTTGCCTACCCATCCCCACCAATATAGGTTTCCCAAACTCACAGGCTGTCATGAACGAAGTCTCAGTTGCGCGTGTTCCAGAAGGTATGTCCATTGGTAAGCCTCCTTAGCTGTGGGGGGAATCCTAACCACAACAACGCTCTGAGGCTGGCCAGGAACGGTTCCAAGATGAGGACCTCGACGATACATTCCTTGGCCAGCGCTTGCAGAGCCCTGTCAAGCGAGAATAACGTTATTTTGGAGACTGTTCAGTGGCGTAACTTCTGACCATACAACTGTGTATTCATCTTTGACATATGTGCACGTTGCCATAGCCCACCTCTACACCATCCTTTCAAAAGTTTCAAGTTAGTGTTAAATATCATCTTCATTAGTTCATCAGGGAAGTGATACCTACCAGAGCATACGGCGGTATGACAGTCCCGTTGCCTTTACGCACGCCGTGGCACCTGCCTATCCACCTGCCGTCCCAAATGCGCACAAAATACCGGATGTATATTCGGCGGCGCGGCCTTCACGCAGTAGCCTACTCTGCGCCCAAGCACGCTGCTGGTGGTCCGGGGTCAAGAATCATAAGTGGTGGCCGGAGCGGGACACTCGACTTCCCGTACGACGCTAGAAAACAAACGCTCCGTTCAAGATTGGCATGTCGCGGTTTCCAAGTAAATTGTCGTGCTTTTAAGGCATTTGGGCTCCTGTTGCCACATTAATAGTTTCTGTTGTCCAAATTAACCCGTCCATTTAATCCATTTCGCGTACAACTTTGACCAGATATAATTCCCAGGTGTTCGGCTTGGTACTTGTAGCCTTTGTGTCGGTTGGTTGAAACTCGGGGCATATTTGTTAGCCGTTGTTGTAGTCTCTTATTGCGACTCCTCCGACTGGGTTCTGCCAAACTAACGTTTTAAAGCAACCTCTGTCAGCTGGACCCTATATGTGACAGCCCATGACCAAAAAACCGCAAACGCAGTAACTTGCGTGGGTGAGTGACATTCTGAGCCCAATGGCGCGAACTGCTCCATAATCAAAACATAAACCCCTGACCTCTGACCCCTTGCTTGTATTTAAATTCCGATAGACTCGACCTCACCTGAGACAAGTGAGATAGAAGTATTAAATCACACAGAACAGGCCCAAACACAAATATAATATATAAATATCAAATTAAGAATACACATAATATATAAATGCATAGAATTACAAACACATAATAGAAATTCATAAAAACTAAAATATATAAAAACACATTGACCAGTGCATGAAGAGTAACAAGAAAGGGCATTCAAATCAATACAATCAAACCTAATAGTTAAGAATAATAATTTATGTCTCAACATCATCAACATAACAGTGATAAACATACAATGGCACTTATAATAACAAAGTACATGGCACGTCTCCAATGACAACAACCACCTGATTAATCCTTTATAAACATTGGCCAGGCCATGTGAGTCCCCGATACATATGAACTACAGCTTTGAGGGTGTATATGAATCCATACCAAGTACTGTGTGAACCTACGGCCACACATCTCCCTTCTCATCCAAGCAACTCTCCCGGCCTCCGGAGACCAGTTAAATAATGCAGCTGGCATGGGCTGCCCTTGTGATTCCATATACATTTTTAAAGTCCAATAAACGTTTCTGGTCCACAGGCCATACCTAATAGCGGCCATTATTATTTCATCCTGGGATATTTGGCAGAGTAGTGAAACTTGTCTGCTTCTGGAGGGGTGGGGGGGGAAGCAGTATGTATTGTGTAACACAGCCTAGTTCCTGACCTTAAAATGGCCACAGGTTGTGCCGTGACGGGCTAAGCTATTTAAAAAACAGTCTGTACTGAACACTGAGAGTGAGTCGCGCTCTCACACGAGCAGCGCTGCGCTACTCGCTATCGGTGGTTGTGTCGTTGTGTATTAATATTGAATAGAGTTAAGAGTCATACTGCATTAAACCAGGTCCACCACAGGCGTATTTGAATACATGCAGGTTTAGGGCTTCTTCAGCATTATTCTTGAGTGCCTCTTATGCTAGGCGTATATGGCAGTCAATGGGCTATTTTAGCATGAGTTTAGTGCCATTATATATTCATAATGTAAAAGTCCTTATCATCCTGTCGTGGATTTATGGAGAAAGCCCACGGTGCTTTGGAATCAAACAAAAATATGCTTTGTTATTGAATTAAGTCACATTAAATACTGTAACCATCTTTTCAGGTCTATAAGAATGCGGACACAGGCAACACACCAAGCTCTTTATATTGGGCTCGCACACATCAACAACACAACTCTAAACCACACACACACACTCAAACAGAAACACATCAAGTCTTCTTACTAGTGGTAGGGGTTAAGGGAGCATCGCCGCAGGCAGGTCTGCCTAGTCACTAATGATGTCTGAGCAACTGTCACAGAAAAGAGAAAAACAGCATCTTTCACAATTAATAACAGATATAAGGGCAGGCACCTAATGCCACCAGGCCTACTTGGCCCAGAAAACAACGACCAGCCCTACGTAATTTGTGCAATTATCAAAAATATCGGAGGTTTCTGGCTTTGATATCCTTGGGCAATGGTCAGGCCTTTGAGGCTGTGATTGAGACTGACATGGTGGGTGTCAGAGAGCGTGCGTGCGTGCGTGTGTGCGTGCGTGCGTGCGTGCGTGCGTGCGTGCGTGCGTGCGTGCGTGCGTGCGTGCGTGCGTAGAATAGAGGAGGAGAAACCTGCATTCGGTCTCTTCGCATGCAACTAGCGCTAGCAAAGTAGGTCCAGTGTTAGCGAGTGAGGCGTGATGACAGTAGTGTTGTGGTGCGAGCCGAAATCGAGTCTTAAAACGAAAGTCTCGCCTGTCTCGGGTTGTTGAACACCATTAGTGCGATATGTTCCGTATCGTCATAAAGACATCAACACATAACAGTGGCGGAGGAAGCCTTGTCATCCAGGGTGTTACGTTTTAAATGACTTACTTTGACATCATTTCATTTTTCTTCCTAATTGTTGGCATTTAACTTTACTCTCATCCAAACTTTTTGATCGACATTTCACAAATGCAAAAATGCATATAGACAGGCATGCATTTACATAGATGTATTTGACTGTCTGGTCATATCTACTATGATATATGATCTGTGTTATGGAAACTCATACCACACAGTACAGGACCAAGACTAGCCGCTCCGGGCTTCGAGTGAACGAAAAAGAACACAGGCTTGTTTACAGAAACTGTGGTTTGTTTGAGTCACACAAAATGCTTAGTATGCAACCTTTGGGATGGGGGACGGCGGAGCAGCAACACAGGGGCCTGGTGAAAGCCAACGCACAGACAGTATTTACTTTAAAGCGCGCACAAGGAGGCAACACCTCAAACACACTGAAGTTTAACAGGCACTGTTGGCGGGGGCCGCAAACAGCCACTACTATCGAGGAACAAAGGAAAACTGCAAACGGGCGCACATCCACCGCACTCTGTAGTGAAGCCAGGCAATATCATCGCACAACGGCAGAGCAATACAATGCACGGTTGGGGGGGCCGGTGAGTAAAACGAGCAGACTCAATTAATTTGATATACAAAACAATAAAATCCTATTAGGACGGCCCCTAGCACAGGTGCTAAAACTTAATTCAGTATTATTTTAAGAGTGAGCAAAACCAGTGTTGACTCTTAGCTGCGGCTTGCGGGATGCGGAAGAGAAGCAGACGGCTCGTCGGTTTTGGTTAATCACGTTAAAGCTTGGATTGCTTTTTAAATAAGTGGGAGATTGGCATGTACACAATGGCACAGGGAATGAGTACACAGGGTAAAGCTAAATGAAAACAAAGACGTATGCGTTAAAAAAAATTAATATACAATTAAAAGAGGCCCATAAACACCCAAAGAGGCCTCTTTATTTGTAGCTACACATTTCCTTGGACGAATTCCCCAGACTGACACTGTTTTTATCCACATCTCTCAGTTCGAACTATAGAGTATTTAAACATAAAAAAAATGCATACACCCCCTACCTACTCCTCTAACGACCTGTATCTGTATTCACTGTGTCGCTTGGGCCAAAAGCGCCTGGGCTAAACCGACTAAATTGTAAATAGTGGTAATTGATGTGATAATTAATTCATGTTTGTTTATTTTCCCTCTGACTGGGCGCCATCTGTTCACTGGATCCTCTGTGAAGCACAAATTATCTGGGAAGCGCTGCCATTGCCTTTGCTTTAAATCCAGCGTGTTTTGATTCAACATAATGCATATCTAATGCATATCAAGACTTTCTGTATGAAACCACCCCAGAGGGATAACAGTGGAAGTTAAGGATACGACACGGGTAAGGCTGCCTGGGATGTTTCTCATCCTTATCCAACAGTTCAGGAGCACTGAGCTATTCTGTGTGTCCCCCTCACTCCTGAATCTGGTCTACATTCTGTTGCGATCACATCGGGATGTGTGCATGTGTGTGTGTGTGCATTTGCTTCTGCGTGTGTGTGTGTGTGGTGAGGTATCTGCTATAGGGCTATAGAGTGGCTGACATGATGAACGTGTCATTGTGCAGCCAGATACAGGTGACCTCATTCTGTCACAGAGTGCCTCACACACACCCCTTCAGCATGAGGCACAAACACACATGCTCACACACAGACAACTCCCACACCCCCCCCCCCCCCCCCCCCTCACAAACCAACACATGCACACCCAAAGTCCCACGCACCACCTGTGCACTGTTCATACATTACATTTGTTAAAACAACAATGTTCTACCGACATCAAGATTTGCCTCTACAGGTACATGATTATGTTTTTTTCAGTGATTCTAATTGGAAGTTCAGTGCAGTCTGGAATCGAACAAGGTTCTTAAACCTTTTTCTCAAACTGTGTATATATTGTTTGTTTTGGCCTCATGTATATATATATAGATTCATATTTATACATATATTTGCACGAGCAGAACATAAAAGTGTGCGTTGCTATATTTGTTTAGAACAGAAGATTAATAAGCTATAGCAGAGGTTTGAATTGGTTAGAAAGTTTCAGCAAGCCTGGCCTTGCTTTAATTTATCTTTTTTTTTCGAAAGTTAATAATGAACACCATTTACTAGAGATCCTCAGCTCTCAAGGATTACTTTTGTAAATAATAAAAAATATCTCAATTAAATCCAGAACTTGTACTTTAATAGGTCGTAGCCTGGCCATACCCCAGTAAAACAATTAT
>NC_082403.1:11598503-11618402 GCF_031168955.1 Gadus macrocephalus
ATACACACTCACACACTCCGGAAATGGATGCTAAGGTGAAATGTAGGCGAAAGGCTTCTTCTTATGTAAAATGTTGTTGAGGCAGATACACAAATAAACCAAGACCAAACTAAGCTGGTTACATGCACAGAAGTGGCTTCTGCTCCCTATCTGGTGCTTACATGTTTGCTAATGTGCATCTACATGAAGAAAACTGTTTGAAGATTAACAGGATTAACATGATTTCAAAACAAACAACTATTCATCAGCCTTAAAATAAAACCCTGAGGGATTTGGCCAGAGACGCAGACATTAAACATTTAAACGTCAGACATGAACAGTGTGCCCTGATAGACATCAACAAACAACATGCATCGACGGACAAGAAAGGCGCCATTATAAATAGTAAGTGGCTTTAAGTGGCGGAAGTTTGCGCTCTATTTCAATGTTGAAGTCAATAAAACAATCATTTCCATTCTCAATAATGAAAGTTAATCAGATATAAGTCTGTCTCATTTCCTCTTCGCTCGCAAGTTTCAATCGCCAGCCTCCCGCCCTAATTGCGGAATATTTTCCCTGGCAGCTCCATCTCCACATGCCACCATTACATACCAAACAACAACTTACTTTGTGATAAAATGTCCGCTGGAAATATCATTTTATAAAAATTTTCACTGCATCACTACATATTTAATCATTGTTTCTCATTTCTGTTGACGGTCTTTCTCTTTACTTACACACTGCGGAAAAGCGTTGCAGGATCTACACATTGGGGCTGCAGGGGCCCGGGTGGGGCCCTGAGTGATGGATGTTGTATTGACTACATGCCCAGAGCATCCCACAGTGGAGATACATTGAGACTTGATGTTTAATAGGCTGTCACACTGTCAGATGCTAGGTGAGGGGCCTCCATGGGAAAGCCTGCCTCTTTCTTTGTTATTCCTGCGATATTTAGCGAGTAACCTTTTGCTGCATTGAAAGTTTTCTTTCAATGCATGAAATACTACTCAGGTACACAAACAACAACAACAGGCTCACAAACATGTGACTCACAGTGAGTACAGAAACTGGTTGTTGAAGGGGCAGGCAGGCAGATAGCATCTTGCTCAAGGATGCTGACAAGTAGCCTGCTAGCAATGGGGTTGAAACCCATAACCTTCAGGCCTGGAGTCTAACTGTACGTCCACACCAGAAGCGAATTGAGCGACCAAATCGCCGGAAGTCATTCGCTTTCTATGGGCAAGAGCGACCAAAGCGACCAAAGCGACCAACGCTACCAGCGGCCAAAGTTGAGCGACCAGAGCGTCAAAAAGAAGTTGAAAACTTTTTAACTGTATGTAAATGACTATGATTCGCTTCAGCGTCCAAACACTGACAGCCAATCGGAATGTAGACGCTCTTCGCTTGCGTGGATCCCAGGGAACATCGGCAGGCACTTTGGTTCCTACCATGGACATATTAAAGGTTCCTACCTACCTTTATTCACTCACCGAACAAAATGTCGGCTGAAGTATTAATCGCGGCTGTAGGTTGATGGGCACCCGATGATGATGATGACATCTAGAACGTTCGTATTTAAGCGGGAATCATTTTAATTTGCTCTCCATGCCACCAATCTAACCAACCAATCTCGTGTAGCATGCTTCAAACAAAAACAAAAAAGTTTTTGAAATCGTCACATAAACAAACTAATCGACAAGACGAGGGATAAATGACAAGGGATATATCTCTTGTCTTTTATCCCTCTATTCCCCACTATTCACGGAGCCTGAGGTGAATAATTGTTAATTAAATAGTCTAGATAGATAGATAGCCTAATCAAGTCTTTATTAATACCAAACGACACAAATCGTCGGGAATCCATTTAGGTGGTTCGGCCCACACAGGACAGTAGCCTACAAGACCACACAGAACAAGTCTGACTGGACATACACACAATACATCACATTAAAACTAGACACGCGTTGATAGATAGATAGACAGATAGGCCGAGATAGATAGATATGTTCCATTATTTGCCTTGCGGAGCCAACCAGTCCTGTGCACGTATGCAAATTAGCCATGTGCGCTAACGTCTATTTGTTTTGAGTGCGACGAATGAGTGCAGATCATGATTTGCAGATCAGTGAAACATATTTTAACTACTACAACACGCAGGGTTTTTTGTTCTCGGTTGTAATTAGCCTACATTTTAGGATTTTTTTCTGTCCTACTTGTTGTCGAATCACTTTATCGAACAAGCAAAACCGTCTCGGCAATATGGCCAAGGTGTATGGGAGAGTTCACTATTTGATATGGCTGTCTGTAGGGCCTACTAAACGCATACGGCTCCTTTAAATGCGTCTGCATACTTGAATTGTACGTCATGAGCGACTTGAGAGACCAAAGCGAACAGAAAAATTTGCAGCGAAACTTTGTGAGCGACCAAAGCGTCTTTGACGCTTTGGTCGCTCCTGGTGTGGACGTACAGTAACACCCTTCGCCGCTATCACTACCCAACCCAACCCGAACCCCTCACCAGACTTTCTACCATTCAATCAAAGTGTGATCATTACAACCATCATAATCGCTAGGAACTCATCCCTCGAACCTCATCCTCGTCCTCTTCATCGTCCTGATGGTTGTGTTAAATCTGAATGGGATGCAGGCCTGATCAGGTGTGCTGAATTCTTTCAGGCTTAGCACCAGCTCCAGGAGGCTCCACCGGGGAGCCCAGAAGCTTCTACTTGTCTGGTAATTTCATGACTGGTTAGCTTCCCTTTCTCGCAGGCATCACACACTGGGCACACCACCCGGGGTTTGATGCCTGCGTGCGCGCGCGTGCGTGCGTGCGTGCGTGCGTGCGTGCGTGCGTGCGTGTGTGTGTGTGTGTGTGTGGTGGTGGTGGTGGGCGGGGGGTGGTGTTATGGTAACAGTGGCAGTGGGGGGCCCTCCCACTCACTTTCCCTCTAATATCTGTCAAAGCTTGGTTGCGTTCTCGCCTTTTTTATGCTGTCTTGAGCGCTCGCTCGGAGAGAGGAACGCTGAATTCAATTTTTTTTGATTTTCATTCAAAGACATTTTCTAAAACCGAACTGGCACATGAGCAACACGTCGCTCCCCCATGCGCTCTCTCTCCCTCTCTCTCTCGCTCAAACAAACACACTCTCACACACGCACACGCACACACACACACGCACTCAGACACCAGCACTCTCACACACAACAGGACCACCCACCCCGAAAGAAAAACACACGCCTCAGCTTCACGCTTCTTGTCAACTGCAGCCCACACCCCCCTCCCCCCTTCCCCAGTCTTTACCAAATGCCTTTTTAATGAAAGCCGCCTCATCTCATCACTCAGCCAGTGTTTAAATGGCTCCTGCGCTGCTTCAGGTGAGCTCAGAGAAAGGGGAAGATTGAATGCTCCGTGCACACACACACACATACACACACACAGACACACAAACACACCAACCGGCATGCAATTAGCCTGGATTTCCTTGTGCATCTGACACACACGGCAAGGTGCATCAGAGGGCCACGTCAAAGTGATATTTTTACGAGTTCATCTTGTCGTCAGCGATGATGAAAGGTGAAGTGTAGAAAGAGGGGGCAACTACAAACAGGGTGCTCAAACATTGGACTAAGTATGCAGATGAGAGTTTGCATGTGCAACACATAGTTTATACCTATATCTTTTGCTTGCGGATGACATAATCGATGTACTACGCAAGCATATTGCACTGGAAAATGGAGGATAGCTCCTTTCCCTTTTCTTAATGTATATCTCATCTTCTTTCCTCTCATCCTGTATGTAAGTACTTTCCTGCCACTGTCTTTCTATCCTCTACATCTCCCTGATACACTTCCATAACCTCCTCTCTTTGTCGTCTATCTTTTCTTTTTGTTCATTACCCCTCCTCTCCTCCACTCCAGACCTAGCTCCCCCCATTCTCTCCTTGTTTTCATCTATTCTCAACTATCTCTCCTATACCACTCATCTCCCTCCCATGCCCCTCCTCTCCTCTCTTCACTCCTTCATCTGTCCTTTCCTCTCCTCCCCCTTCCACTCCCCTCTTTACCTCGCTCCTCTCATCTCCCCATCTCTTTCGAATTCCTTTCCACTCCTCTCATCTTGGTCCGATCCCCTTTGCCCCTCATCCAATGAGAGACAAAGTGAGGTAGAGCGAGAGAGCAGAAGAGAGAAAGTGAAAGAGATGGGGAGAGAGGAGATATGGTGAGGGAGAGAGAAAAATGGAGGGAGAGGGAGAGAGAGAGAGAGAGAGAGAGCATGAGAGAAAGAGAGAGAGCACGAGTACGAGAGCACAAGAGAGAGAGAGAGAGAGAGAGCACGAAAGAGAGTGAGAGCGAGAGAGAGAGAGCAAGAGAGAGAGAGAGAGAGAGTGAGAGAGAAAGAGCGAGAGAGAGCGAGAGAGAGAGAGAGAGAGCGAGAGAGGAGGATTTACAGTGGTGATCCTGACCCCTCCCCCCCACCAAATGGAGGAGGATAATCAGCTTCCCCTCTGATCTGGCCAGAATCACTCCCCACAATTCCCACACCAGGCCATAATCTCAAAGAAAAAAGAAAGAAAAATAGAAAGGAAGATGGAGAGAATGGTCTGTTTGGACCTATTATCCCTGATCCACCTCAACCCCTCATCCAGCAGCTTTTAGATCCCCCTCCCCATAAAAACACACACACACACACACACACACACACACACACACACACACACACACACACACACACACACACACACACACACACACACACACACACACACACACACACACACACACACACACACACACACACACACTCCTTGCCACCACCATCATCCTCAGTGCTGCTGAAGGTCCACCACATGCCCCCCCCTCTCTCTCTCTCCCTCTCTCTCTCTCTAGGTGGAGTGCCACATGACTGCGGACAAAATCAAGGGCTTGAACCGTGCATCCCCACCAGTCACATCCACAGGTATAGCTTTCCCACAGGGTTATGGATATCGGCAATCTCATCCAGCAGCAAGGCAGTAGGCGAGATGCACACACACTGTGAAATTTTGGATAAGGGGCCAACTTGTGGGCTTCAAGTCTGTGTGTGTGTGTGTGTGCGCGTGTTAGTGTGCGTTTGTCTGTGTGTGTGCATGCGTGTGTGAGTGTGTGTGCCGGACTAAGGCACGCCCCAGGGATTAACTAAAGCAATCATCTCTGTATCAGATAATTGATGACATGTTGGGTTGGAGCACCATCCTATCTAAAATCTATAGCTAGACGGCCACTTCTCCACTACTGTTTTTTGTGTGGTATTTTGTCTCTCACACACACACACACACACACACACACACACACACACACACACACACACACACACACACACACACACACATATATATTGCATTAACTATGCCCAAGAATTGGATCAAAACACAGCAAATAATTTCACCGAATCATTTACAGAGGCAAACAAGATAAATGCATACAAATGAACAAACATGAGTCTCAGGCCTGTATGTGTGTGTGTGTGTGTGTGTGTGTGTGTGTGTGTGTGTGTGTGTGTGTGTGTACACATGTGCTTGGGTGCGTGTGCGCCCACGAAAATATGCATCTCCATGGGCACGCTTTAGCGATTCATCCAGGCCCTCAGATTCAGGGGGCCCTAAGGACCCCTCAGACCCATCTTGGCTCCCGCAGAATCTCCGGATCCATTCTGCCTATCATTTATTCACCATCTTACTCAACCACCACTCTTGATAGTCGAACAAGACACAGAGGGATACGTGAGAGGGAGGGAGAGTGTGCGTGTTGGGGAGAGCTAGGGCTGCTTTTCTATTCCGCTCCTTCTTAAGAAGAAGAGCAAGTTGTGACGTTGTGGTTGTTGCCAGTGTTGTGTCTTCCTCTGGAGCGTTGTCCTCCAAAAGGATGAGGTTCAGATTGATTTTATATATGTGTGTGCTTATGTCTTTATGTCGATATAAATATGCTGTGTTGATTGTGTTCAAAGCGTTACCAAAACAAAGGATACCTAAAGATAGCACCACCCCACCACCACCCACCCACACAACAACTAACTACGGGCGTGATTTGATTAAAGTTGAGGGCGCTCGCACACTGAGACTAGAGCGGGAATCAAAGTACCCGTCTCCTCGCCTTAACAAATAAAAAGTAAGTGTGTGTGTGTGTGTGTGTGTGTGTGTGTGTGTGTGTGTGTGACAGAAGTCCTTGAGAGATGCATAAGCGAAGCCTGAGATCGATACCGCCTGGCAAGGTTGTAGCCGTCCACACCACCGCGGAGGTAGTTATCTGCCAGAGAAATACTACAGCCCCTGAAATACTAGCTCCCCGGTGAAAGATGCAGTTGGTCTGCTTGATTCAGGCTTTAATTTATTATTCCCCTCCATCTTCAACCAGTGTTTCATGATGAGAAACATAAGAGACATAGTGATAGTTGTATTTTTTTATTTTCATAATTTGGCTTGTAAAGGCTCACACAACTCACCATTCTGGTCCTATTAATTTCAATGGCCACCTGTAGCAGTTTAGAAGGAATCTTTTAATATCAGTAGCCCTTGTAAGTTAGCATAAAACACAAAACACAATGCCTGAGGGGAAGTTAATATATGATATATATATATATTTATATGTATAAAATTTGATAAGAAATATTTTACAATGCCTTAATTTGCCAGAGCCTTTGCTCATTAATGAATAAAGCCAATCAAGCTATTCCGTAGGTTAACACCATTATGGAACGTCGAGGATCCACTCTGTTCAATTACAATTCTCTTCCAGAATCGTAATCGAAACGCAGCACTCGGTTGATTGCGTCATCGCTTTCTTCTCCTTTATTCCAGTTCCATAATTCAAGAGCGGGTAGTGAATGGTTGCAGGACACGAGCGACGAACGATCACACTGGAAAAATAAAAAAACAAGCAGGAGTTAATGGGGATGCCGGCGGTATTGAAAGGGTAAGGACTGTAATTCAGTATCCATCATGTCATTTGCGGCGCTCTAGATGAGAAACAATGACTGAACTCACGTGCCAACATCCAACTTCTCTCATGCTAGTCCTCCTTCTGATTCTCCTTCTCCAGGGGGAAAAGTCAGTTGCATTTTTGAGAGAAATAAAAAAATAATACTTTTGAAAGACACTCAATATATTCTTGCCCTTTTGTGCTCGAGCTGAGATCTGGAAGAAAGCACGAAAGAAAAAAATCAATCTTTCGTCCCTGGTTCCCTATTTCCCAATGTCCTTCTTTTCTAGTCTGCCTTATACGCGAGTTAAAAGTTAGGTTCTAGGCACGGAGACGCTTGATGCTCAACAAAGAGGCGTGTTCCTCTGCATGCTACGCTGGCCTTGGACTCCACGTTCTCGTCGATAACAGTCCCACAGTGGGTAATGTGCACGCTTACTGTGAGCTAGGGCACAGCCAAACGTCTCTGTGTTTCCTTATAGTAGGAATACAGCGGAATTAGTGGCTATACTAAAAATTCACATATTTTTTGCCATTCTATATTTATGTTCTTCCCTTAGAATAGTATTCATGTTCAAACTTAAATGCACTTAAATTATTGAATGAATGTACTAATTAAAACATATGCTAAGGAAATGTGTGAAAGAAAACACGCACTCATACACACACACACACAGTAATATTTACACGATGAGAACTGGACTTTTATTTTGCAGTGTCAAAGTAGGCTACGTGATGTTAATACTTGTTGCAACCATAGCAGCAAGCAGTAAGAAAGACCGTCGGGCACTGGCTGTAAGTTTATAATGCAGTACTTTGCATGAATGAAGATGAATATGCAATGAAGATGCACTCAAAAAATGTGATGTTCAGTTAACAGATAATGATCTGATGTAAAGTGTCCGCCTACGTTAGCAATGATAGTGTATTAGCCTATTGTTACTATGGGGGGGCTCACTTTTGGCGCGTAGTCCTAGTTATTCTTTCTACCTTCATTAAATTCTGTTTATTAGCAACTTTTGCTGTAAGGGAAACTAAGGTTTTGTGTTGTTTCTGTTACAGTTTCACTCGTGGTATTCTACAATATAAAAGAGGAAATAAAGGGAGCAAGACGCTCTTATCCGGGCTCAAGTGTGCTATACCTGAGTTTGGCTTGCTGTTAAACTGCGATAACGTAGAGAGATACCTAACGCGCAGGGAGAGAGCAGTACAATATATATTTTTTATCTTATTTACAATATGTACAGATTGAACTGATATACCGGTACTATTCCACTCAGCGTTACGTAAATGATAAAGATATCACAGATGTTAATTTCAAGAAATGTTTTTCCATGTACAGCCGACTTCTTTAATTGCGACTAAACCCAATTAAGATATTCCATACGTTCTCTTCATTATGGAATGACGAGGATCTACTCGGTTAATTTCTAGAATCATCAGACATGACTGAAGCAATTAGCAATACTTATTAAATAGAAAGGGGGTATGCAGAGATGGATGTCATGCCAACCACACCGACATACTAGCCACCGTTGATGGGGGAGGTATAAATATGCCAAAACATGTGATTACTTTGTCAGGCTCTCCGTCTTTCTTGTTTGTTTTGTTCGATTTACCCTCACGGAAATATAGCAATTCTTCTCAGCTCTGAATTTCAAATTGAAAAGGACAGAATGCCGAAAGCACGGGTGTTTCTTGGCTTATTGAATTAGATGCACAGCAAATTGATATTTGTTGTTGTTTATTGACACCGTCCATCCCAAGACTAAAGAGACATATTCCTTGGTTTTAAACCAGACACACAAAGAAAGGGAAGGGGCAGAAGAAGGAGAAAGAGGGAGAGGGATAGGAAGGAGAAATAAACAGGATAACGGAAGAAGTGACAGAAATTTTGGGGAGAAATAGAGTTAAAATGTTATCGTGTGAAGACTCGAATGTTTTGTAAAGGGATTTTGAAAGGGACGTGGCAGCTATTCATTTCAGTGTCATTTCATGGGATAAGTTCCCAAGTCTGCATCCGCCAAGCGTACAGAAATGACACACTTGGCTTTACAAAAACATGGCTGAGATGATTAAAAAATTGAACAAAAGGATTAGAACGAACAAGCTATTTTCCTCCAATGTTTTTCATTGATCGTTAGACGGCTGCATATCGAAATCCTGTATATTTTTCGTAGTTTTTAACAACCTCAAGCTCTGTCATTCTCGGCTGATAGCGGAATAAGTGCTTACTAAGAATAAAGAGTTAGGCCATTAAGGCCCTGTTTCCTCCTTGCTCCTACTTGCAAGCGAGCTTTGATGCTGCCGACCCACACGTCTGTAAAATATGTGATCTCGATTCCCTGACTCATTCCCCATGTGCGAGGACACTGACTGAAGGACTGATAAAAGCATCGCTGCTCTTTGAGTGCAGGTGACCTCAGAATACTGCTTCCGAGGCATGCGTGCATCACTTTGAGATAAAAAAACTTGCGTTGCGGCTAATTCCTCTGGCTTCTTTGGTTACATCTTAAGAGAGACACAATCTCCCCTTAGCAAGGTGTAAAGGAACAGAACAGGAAGTAAGAAAAGGAAATGTTTTTGAACGAGGCGGCCTGAGCCCTCAAGCAGGGAGATGGAAATCACCTGAGGGAAAACACAATTCTTTGTACTTTACAAGTGTATTTCGTTTTTTCCACTCTTCAGCAAATGTCTATTTTAGTCATGAATAGGTATGAGAGGGAAATCAGGTATTTCCTTTAATTAGAAAGCCGCGGTTCAATGTGATCTTTTATGTTCTGCGCCTAATGAGGCGGTGTGTACCAGGAAATGTGCAGTGTGCTCTTACCTGGTTTAAGCTATCCTTAAGGGGTTGACCTACTAAGAAGTTCTAGGCTCAATGTGTGTGTGTGTTTGTGCGTGCATGCGTTTGGGTGTGTGTATATGTATGGGTGGTGTGTGTGTGTGTGCATGATTATTTGAAGTGGCCATGTTAAGTAAGAGCTAGGTGTGCATTGCGACAAGGAAGTCAAGGTTCTCGAGACGAAACAGCGAATACGAGAAAGAAATGCTAATTCCTAAAGTGAAACTCTGTGGTAATAACTCTTTCTCTCAGAGGAGAGAGCCTGCCCGCACACACACACACACACACACACACACACACACACACACACACACACACACACACACACACACACACACACACACACACACACACACACACACACACACACACACACACACACACACACACACACACACACACACACCGCTGCTTGTCAAGTTTCCCCAAAGTCCTTCTGTCAAGGGGCAGGTAAAGGTGCAAGAGTAAAATGAAGCACAGTGTGTACATATGCGTGTGTTTGTCTTTGTGTAGGTGTGTTTGTGTTTCCCACTTTATTCTTCTACTCACTTGTTAAAACTGTCAAAGACAGATATTTTTGTCAAGGTTAAGAAAAGGAGGGCTAGTTTCGTGCAAAGAAGAGAGAGATAGCACGAGAGAGAGAGAGCGAGAGAACGAGAGAGAAGGAGAGAGAGAGAGAACGAGAGAGAACGAGAGCGAGAGACAGACAGACAGACAGACAGACAGACAGACAGACAGACAGACAGACAGACAGACAGACAGACAGACAGACAGACAGACAGACAGACAGACAGACAGACAGACAGACAGACAGACAGACAGACAGACAGACAGACAGACAGACAGACAGACAGACAGAGAGTGGGCACAGTAAGCTAGCAAAATGAAGACCTTTGAAAAACTAGAATGATCAAATGCGTCTTTGTCAGTTTGACAGCGTTATAGCTGACCTGGCCTTACCTTGCAAAGAAATGTTCCCAAAGCTGTGAGCTGTTCATTGCTGTCCATCAGAAACCCAATGGAGACACTCACTCTTGTCCAACCATCCTAACATTTCACACACTTTTCAGTGGTCAATAATCAAAATCCAGATTCAATGCAGCATATTTCGTATCATTCCACAGATATGCGTGTATTTCTTAAAACATTCAAAGGTCACATGTTAAAAAAACGACACTTAATGAAGAACAATGTTAACAGAGGTTAGATAAGCGCTGGGTCCCTGTAGGTGATAAATATAACAATTAGTGGCGAGCCATCTCCTGCTAATCCTCTGGGTGCTGCGCTAATATATGCTGTCTGCCCGGGATAAGGGCATAGCATTATACCAATGTCAACTCTATATGTCTCCTGTTAGAAAGCAAGGGGATGAAAGCCCACAGATAACCTAGGATACTTACACCGTTTTACTGACCCTAATAGAAGGAGAAAGCGTCTGATCTTTTGAGGGGAAGTGTATGCGATTTCGCCATCTCTATCGTATACCCACCTGCAACTTTCTCCCTCCCTCTTCTCATTCTTTCTCACACTCTCAGGATCATACATATTTCAGGGGTCATCCTCTATCCTGTGTGTGTGTTTGTGTGTGTGTGTGTGTGTGTGTGTGTGAGTGTGTGTGTCTGAGAGAGTTTGTGTGATTGCAAATTTATCTGTGTGTGCATGAGCTGGTGTGTGTGTGTATGGATGTGTGTAACTTCTTGCTCGTATGTGAGTTTGTGTCTATATGTGAATTTGTGTTTGTGTGTGTGCCTGTGTGTATGGTGGGTGTTTAGCTGAGAGCCGGTCAATAGAAGCAGCAGTCACAGGTCCTGCCCATGGGACAGACAAGGACTGCAGAAGGGAAACTCAATCATTCACTGTGCTGTTGTCAAATACTTTTCTCAGTGTGTGTGTGTGTGTGTGTGTGTGTGTGTGTGTGTGTGTGTGTGTGTGTGTGTGTGTGTGTGTGTGTGTGTGTGTGTGTGTGTGTGTGTGCGTGTGCGTGTGTGTGTGCGCTCATGTGTGTGTGTGTGATTTTTGATGTGTGTTTAGCAACATCCTTTGCCTCTCTGTAACATGAGTCCTTTTCCACACACCTTGAGGGCCATAATCAGCATAATATATAATATAGAACCTGGTGGGGCTAAGCTTGCACGGGCTAAGCATCTCAATCACCCGCCCCATCAGCACTTCTGCTGCGATGCAAACAGAATCAGCCCCCTCCCCAATTACCTAGATTGGCTTGTCATTTGCACGCACAAATCATTTACACCACAAGCTAAAATAAATCAATGAACCTCTTTGCATACAGCGCTCAATTTGGATATTTTTACTTGGGCTGTTATGGAGGGGGATAATACAACGATTGAAAGGAAAAGCATGCAGATTTCCTGCAGATAAAAAAAAATGTATTCACCGTTAGCTAATATATAATTGCGGAGAAACATTCTGAACAGCAGTAGGGTTGGGCTTGGTAGCTTTTCCCCAAAGTTAAAGGTCAAATTCTAAAGGTCATGGATACTTCACTCGTCGTTATTTTCACTGTGCCTTCGACCTCGGCTGTTTTACACAATGGAGGCACGTGTGTGTGTGTGTGCGTGCATGTGTCATACCTCAGTCGAACTGACGGACCCCACGGCCCCCCCCAGAGTTGAACACGTGTACTGTCGAGCGTGTCCAGGCAGTGTAATTATTTTCCTGCGGCGGTGTTAATTGAATGAGTGCACGGCGTGTACAGCAGGGGGGCGGGTCACACCGCGTTACCAAGCCCAATGGGACTTTGTAATAGGCTGTCTGGGGCACCGCACCTCAATCAATAACTGCTGCGAAAGGGGAGCCAAATGAAAAGAATGCATCTAACAATGGAACCCAACGCACGTCGAAGGCAATCAATTGGACATGACGGGATCGAATCCGCCCGCAAATCAAAAGCGCCTGCAAACATGCATGCATGATCCATTAGAGATACGCTGGGAGCGGGTCCATCACACACACACACACACACACACACACACACACACACACACACACACACACACACACACACACACACACACACACACACACACACACACACACACACACACACACACACACACACACACACACACACACACACACACACACACACACACACACACACACACACACACACACACACACACACACCTGCCAACACCCCCCCACCCACGACACACACACGTACTTTGCTTCCCGGGTAGTGGGAGCCTTTAGGGGGATCATTGATGTCCCGCACGGGAGCCTTTACTCCAGTCACACTCCATACATTTATCGTCCATACATCAGCCACGCGCATGGGGCTTATATGTCATCAATGTCATTAATGTCTCGGTGGAAGGTGCTTCCACCGTTGCCACGGCGATGCGCTGCACTGCACTGCGCTGCAAGGCTGGGAAAATCCCTCAAGGTCAAACCTGCAGTGATCTCTCACTTTTTTGGTGCGTAAAAGCGAGGAAATGTATCGTGGCTGACGCACGTGTCTGGGAATGTGCCGCCGCAGGGTGATGGAAAGAGAGGAAAATATATAGAGTGTGTGTCTCTCTGCCTGTGTGCGTGTCCATCAAGAGAGGATGAGAGTTCCCCTCTTCAAGCTCTTGTTTCTCCATATTTCTACAATAAGCAAGGTTCCTTTTGTATTTTTTGTTAAAATGTGTGTGAAAAAGTAAGCAAAACAAAATAAGATACACATAACTATTATTTGAAATTGAAATATTTGTCTGTTGCGTGTTGCCGTGCCTCTTTAGAGCGTTGTTGCCATGAGACAGAGAAATGTGCTTAGTAACAGTTCTCCCTGTATTGTATTTTGTTTAAGGAGAATGAGATAATTTACGTGGTATGTTTTATTGCAGTGTGTGTATTATTTGTTTTAGCATGCATTGTGATGATTTTGGAATAATTGTGTTAACTAATGAAACATTTATTATTATTATTTTCATCAGACCATGTGCATGCTAACTAGCTTAAAAGTTTGTTATGCTTTCACAGTAATGTTACTGCATTTGAAGGTAAATGCATTTCATTTTGTTTTCATACATGCAGAGACTGTAAAGATCAACACCACGACATATATGAAGAGATTTTGTCCGTTGTCTTCTGTTTCCACCTATGCTCCAAAGTGTAATATATAAATAGCAATCTTGTAATCCAGTTTATATTAATGCTGTGGTTTATTATTGTATATGATTACTGTATGTATTAGTTTTGTAATATTTAAGAAATAATTGTGTTCTTTAGGTAAAAAAATATTTTGATATAATAAGAGAGAGCGGTGTTGCCATGAGACAGAGAGCCTTTAAAGGTCAACACCACCATGCTTTATGAAAACATTTTGTCTGTTGTCTTCTGTTTCCAGCCCTGACCACCATGACACAAATAAGTAATAAATTGTATTACTTCTCTTATTCACCAAATCAATGGCCTAAATGTTCTGGGAAACGACTCGAATCCCAGTTTATTAAATAATCCCATTATAATGGCTTCCCATTTATTTACCATTGCTGTGTGAGCGGCCTCTCTGGAGGACCCACCTAACTTCAGCCCTTCATTAAATACCACAATACTGCACTGCTCTACCCGCGCTGCTTCCTGCATTGGGACTCCATGATTGGTTCCCCCAGGGCTGGTACTTAGCGCCTCTCAGCAGATAAACATTGAGAAAAAACACACAATAAAAGTATATTGAGAAAGCAGCCCTGAAGAGAAGCCAGCCCTCGGAGTTGCTTTGTACAGCACGGCGATAATCAACTTTTTCAAGAAACAAAATCCCAGCTGACGGCTGCTCTACTGCCAGTGTTGATGTTGGTGGAGAGAATTACAATAAACGTGACCCTCACATGCAACACACGCACGCACACGCTCACACACACGCTCGCACACGCACACACACATACACACACACACACACACACACACACACACACACACACACACACACTAACACAGAAACAGTGTTATTGCCAAGAGATGACGCAGGCAGTGCTATTTAAATACCAATATAACATTTTTCATGATATCTTCATCAAGGGGTAACAGCTGCCACATCAAATTGGCCACTTTCACCTGAGCGTAAAACAACTTAAAACACAGTAGCCGTAAATTGAAGGATAATACATTCATTAACGCCAAACTAACTCAGAGTGACGCGACATTGCTGAGATGGAGGTGGCAACCGGGCTCCTCGCGCTGTCCTTAATGTACCAGCTGCCACCCGCCAAGGCAATGAACTTAACGACGCACAACCAATAACCAATTAACTAATTAACCCTCACACAAACGGCAGGACACTGGGATGCCCTGAAATGGTTACGGCGATCAATGTCAGCTTGTGGTTCAGCCTGTGAAGATGAAGGAAAATCGTCATCAATCACTATTATAAACATTATAGTACTGCTATACACTTAAAATATGCCTACACAGAAAAATCTGTTCAGGATGGATGTGATTTCATAGACCAATTATCTCTAGGAGGAGTGTCTTTCGCTCAATGTTCCTAAAGGAATGTATTTACAACTAAGGGTAAATCGACAAAGACTTTAACTATGTTCTTATGTCCTGCACAAATTATTGCACTATGACAGTATTATACATAATTATTATTACATATAATACATATGTAATAATACATATTATTGCTTATAACTATTATTATTAGTAGTAGTGTATGATTTCTGTATGCACTTTAACATTGAATGCCCTTTCAGTTTCGGTTTTTCTTTGCCATGGATGGACATGATGGACATGAACACACACCTAATGATGCCTGTTATGAAAGTGGAACACACACACACAAGCATCGCTCAGAATATCTTTGAAGCTGTGGAGCATACCAGCCCAGGAAGTGATGTCAAAACAGGTCAATCAGTGTCTGAATTTAACAGAAGACCACCCTCAAACACACACACACACACACACACACACACACACACACACACACACACACACACACACACACACACACACACAGTGGAAATAAAAAGTGGAAATAACAAACCTGACATTATATCAAGTATCAAAGGCAATCAAATATCAAATAGGTGGTTTCTCCCCTGGACATATCCTTTCACTCTTTACCTGCCGATAACATGTATTTTTTTTGTACATGTCAAGCGGGAGTGGGAGTGGAGGGGGGGGGGGGGGGGGGGGGGGTGGCAACAGGGGACAGTTGAGGAACCCGGACACGGCAACACACTGAAGTCATTCATTTCTCTCTGTCTAGATCTGTCACTTAGTCCCACCCAGATCGCCCTCGGTGTGTGTGTGCGTGTGTGTGTGTGTGTGTGTGTGTGTGTGTGTGTGTGTGTGTGTGTGTGTGTGTGTGTGTGTGTGTGTGTGTGTGTGTGTGTGTGTGTGTATGCGTGTGTGCGTGTGTGTGTATGCGTGTGTGCTTGTGTGCGTGTGTGTGTGTGTGTATGCGTGTGTGCGTGTGTCTGTGTGCGAGTGTCTGCATATGTGTGCGTGCGTTCGTCTGATGCTTTGTGCGTCCTTGTGTGTGTGTGTGTGTGTTACCTGTCGGCCTACTGTCCTACTCCGTGCCAGGGGCTCTTCTTGGACTTTTGTGTAGTTCTTCATTTCCCCCGTGGCCTGTCACCATTTCGGTCTCCCTCTCACGTCCTGAGACAGGCGGCCGTGTGTCTGTCTGTCTGGGAGCCTGGCAGCAGGCGCTCCCTCTGTCTGTCGCCCGGGCAACATCCGTCTGCCCACACAGGCACACACACACAGGAGCGCAAACACTCATGCACACGCAAACAGACAAACAAACACACACATCTACACAAGCACATACATAAGCACTCACACACACACACACACACACACACACACACACACACACACACACACACACACACACACACACACACACACACACACACACACACACACACACACACACACACACACACACACACACACACACACACACACGTTAACGAATACAAGCACACACACCTATACACTAAAAAACACACACACACACACACACACACACAAACATGTACAAACACACACCTTACATACTCAAATACACGCAAAAATGCGTACTAAATGTATGTCATACATTTTCCAAAACACATACACACAAACAAGAGGAATATAGTCAGACACATCCACACACCAAAAATACACACTCAAACATAGTCACATACGCGCGCACACACACACACACACACACACACACAGACACACACACACACACACACACACACACACACACACACACACACACACACACACACACACACACACACACACACAAGAGCCATATACTGACACACATTCAAGCGCACACATAAACACAAACTTAATCCAAATCTGTGATGGTGGTGAGGCTTCTAATGCTGTTCACTCCAGTCCCCCTCCTCTAGTCCACGCTGCTAGCGTCACCAGAGACCACATGGGACATCACAATATGGGCCTGATGATCTGGAGCCACGTGGTCCACTGACAATCAGATCCCATTGTCCACCGTCATGTCCATGGTCGTTGTTACAAATGAATTTGTAGAACCCATGTTTTTCATTTTTTTTCCACACACTAATGCATGTGTGCAGGCGCATGCACTCACGCACGCACGCACACACACACACACACAAACAGTACAAAGGATTACTAAGGCTCGTCTTGGGGCTCTTCTCTTACTTTTTTATGTCAGACCTGGAAGTTTGTCCTCTCCATAGAAACGATTCATAGAAACCTTCGTCTCCATCTTCTTGGGAGCACACACACACACACACACACACACACACACACACACACACACACACACACACACACACACACACACACACACACACACACACACACACACACACACACACACACACACACACACACACACACACACACACACACACACACACACACACACACACACAAATAGACCCAGACCGGCACACACATATATATACACACACACACAAACAATATTATCCTTTGTCCTCACATGGTAATTCTGGAAATTTAATATTTGATAATTTCATATATTATCAGATCAGTATGACAAGGGGCTACGGCAGCTGATGATATGAGTGGGTTAAGCTTCATGTAAAACCAGTTAAAAGCCCATTTCTTAGTGAGGAAGGATATCATTTTATCATGAAACTCCATGGGGTAAATTAAGGAAGCCAGGTGTGGCAGCCCAATAAAGGAACTGATCCTACATTCAAAAAGGACCCCAGATGAGAACTATGGATTCTCACGTGGTGGCTGTGTTCTTAGATGCTACCATACCCATTCACAGCCTCCAACCACTTACAATCTGTGGCATTGTGTAGCACCGGCCTTCTAAAGGTCTCTGAGAGCTCTCTCATGCACTACAATAATTATTAGAATACTAATGTGTGTGTATATATATATATATATATATATATATATATATATATATATATATATATATATATATATATATATACACTCACACACTGATGATTTTTTTTTTTGAAATAATCGATTTTTATGAAGTGTTTTTCAGCACAGGTATATTGATTAAATATTTTTACCTGTACTGAAAAACACTTCACCTTGCATCATTAGTAGTGTCAAAAAATCGATTATACAAACTTTTGGTTTGACAAATGGAAAATAAAACAAAGTTTGTGAATTGCCTGTTGGATGAATAGTGTGTTTGAAGCCCCTGTCCATAGCTACTCTTTTTTAATTCAAATAATTCTAACAGCTACGTACTCGCTCAAAGATCCGAATTTTGGATAATTGTTGATGTTATCCTGCATGAAACCTCATAAAGCGTTCATTCTTCCAACGTTCACATTGGCCCCGTTGTGTTCGCTGGATTGCGGATCGAAATCGCATTCCGCCCGTGGTGAATCTCCAGCTGACGGTATCAGACACGACTGTTATATTAGTTCTATTTGAACCCCTGCCATAAGCAATGGAAACCCCAGTGAATCAAAGCGTTACATGAATTACACTGACTCGGATCAATGATGCAAGTTCTGTATTGTTTTCCTCAAGGCTGCGAGGTCTCACTGGGGCCCGTGGCAACTTGTATCAACGTCTGGAAAACAAGGGTCACCCGAAAGGTACGTTTTTTTTTTTTTTTTTTTGCTGCTGGTCAAATACGGCCTCCAAACCACTCAAAAGATCAATATTTGTTTAGTCTAGTTGTGTTTTATGGCTCTGCATATACGTCCACTGAATCTTCATTATCTATGCGCTATCCCACACAGACCATTTTTATTCATTCCAGGCTCTTATTTTATTGCAGAAATATAGATTTGTTTTTGTCTACGACGCTCTTATTAACTTGGTTGGTGGATTCCTGTTTTTCTTCTTTTGTCACATAATCATTTTTTTAATTGCTTTTTTTCGCTACTCTGATATTTGCTCTGTCTTTAAGTCGAAAATTAAGGGAATAGATTGTTCTTTTGGAAATATAAGGAGGTGTCCAAAGCAAGGCTGGGAGCTGCCAATACGCTAACGTAATGTTATTGTCTTCATGACGACAATACTGGGATAGGAGCCTGTTTAAGAGCTGAACAACAGCTTAAAGTTTAAACGAATCTCCAACAGAGCGGCTTATTGAAAAACATATTTTACTTCAGGAAACTCTTCTTTAGTCAATAAAAATAATGATCACTACTTAAAAGATCGATGAAGCAAATAAAAAACGTATTCTTATTTATTTTTCATAAATATAAAAAAATTAAAAATTAACAATACAATCGCTTAACTGCAAGGAGGCCTGTTCGTAAGCTTTGTTTTTAGTCTCTCTCTTCTGGTCAGGCGTTAAACAGAGAAGTACGACCCAGGAGGAGACAATCTTCCTTTTAATCAAACTAAAACACCGTGAGAGACTGTAATAGATGGCCGTTGATGATGGACCACTAATCACACAGCACCTCATCTGTTCCCCCTGTTCCTAACTATGTGTCCCTGGGTTTCTCCCACATACGACATTAATATCAGCCTTGTGTGCTCTTTGCTTAAGTGCTACTACTTTCTCCTTCTTTTCCGCCAACTTGCCACCATTATTAAAAGCAAGCCAGTGAGCGTCACCTCCCCACTTCCCCGCGACCCCAAACATTGCCTCTTAATTTGCAGTGTTCTCCTCTTTGTCCCCCCCCCCCCCCCCCACTCCCTACCGTCTGCAGGAACAGAATACCCCC
>NC_082403.1:11618502-11646002 GCF_031168955.1 Gadus macrocephalus
GTCTGCAAGTTTGCGAGTGTGTGTGTGTGCGTGTGTGTGATGTGAAGCCGACGTGAAATCGACGGGGGACCTTATGCTTATCCAGGCTTGAAAACAACCCACACTCGCTCTCACACTACAAGAAAGAGAGGGAATGTATGTGTGTGTGTGTGTGTGTGTGTGTGTGTGTGTGTGTGTGTGTGTGTGTGTGTGTGTGTGTGTGTGTGTGTGGGGCTAGGGGAGTGTAAGAGGTCCCATTGAGAGTTGTGTCACATTCGGTAACCTTCCCCCCCACCCTCCACGACAACAAATCACAACCCCCCCCCCCCCCCCCCCCCCCCCCCCCCACATCTATAATACATAACCCCATCTGCACCACTAGAGGCTTTATCAGCTAAACACTCCTCAGGCGCATCTCCCCCCCCCCATCACCCCCCCATCCTCCCCTTAGGCACCGAGCCCCATGTGTACATTTCTCCTCTGCGGTGGCCATGGAAAAGAGCGAGAAAGAGTGTGAGTATGTGTAGCCGTCTGTGTGTGTGTGTGTGTGTGTGTGTGTGTGTGTGTGTGTGTGTGTGTGTGTGTGTGTGTGTGTGTGTGTGTGTGTGTGTGTGTGTGTGTGTGTGTGTGTGTGTGTGTGTGTGTGTGTGTGTGTGTGTGTGTGAGGAGACAGCAGATAAAGGTCTTCCATTAAGACAGCGTTTGGAGCGGCTCCGTCGTGGTAATGAAGATGGAGCTAGTGGGTTCCGACTAGACGGCGTGGCGGTAGAAAAGAAATAATATGGAGAGAATCTATCCCTGTTGATGCACAGACACGGTCTAGGCAGTGTAGGCTCCAATCCGTGCATATGCATGCCATCGTGGGACGGTCTTCCGGACCCTGCATTATTTCTGTATTGGCGGGGGCGCAAAGCACCTTGCTGTGGTACAAGGTTCATATTTAATTAAGTTCCAGCAGCAAACTCTCCTTCTCACTGCTCTTCATCCGAACCCACCGCAGAATCCCAATATCTCCCTGCCTCACAGCCAACCTGGGCCCCAACTCACAGCCACCCGGGGCCCTCACTGCGACCCGGGGCCCCTTACAGCTGTGTGTGTGTGTGTGTGTGTGTGTGTGTGTGTGTGCATCCCGATTCATCCCGCTTTTACGCAGTGTTTTTAGATTTCCGTGACGCATTTGGAACCCTGGCGCACAACATTATGTTTAGATCCCTGGAAGAAATACATATGCCTCAGGTGTATATAGACATAGTCAAAGACGTCTATAAGGATTCCTTTATCCAAGTGATATGCGGCAAACAGCTCACGGACCCAATCCCATCACAACTGGGTATAAAAACGGGCTGCCCGTGGAGCGCGGTGAACTTTGTGCTGGCAATCAATGGATGGATGCGGTGGATGTGCCAGTGTGCGCCCCTTAACACCTACTCCCCCAGCCCCGTGCAGGGGTACGCAGACGACGTGGTCGTATGCTCCCGACACGAAGGCGTTATAAAAGACATGCTTTCCAGGACTGACTCTTTTTTAGAGTGGTCTGGACTACAGGTGAAACAATCAAAATGTGCTGTCTTTTACGAGAGGAGGAGTGGCGGCAATCGCTGGTATCATGCCAAATCAGACACAATCCCAACATTCACAATAACCGAGTCTATGCACGCCACGAAACAAACAGCTACCTCGGCCATAAATTCAATATCGCCGGGGAGTGGACAGCGCAAGTAGACGAGATTGTCCCAGACTACATGGCCAGGCTGGACATGATACACTCCTCTCCTCTCCCACTGGTTATGAAACTGGAGGCAATCGGGCAGATTGCTCTGGCCAAAATACACCATCTCTTCTCCAATGTTCACCTACCAAAGAAGGTACTGTACGAACTCAACAACAAAACTGTACAACGAGTGAGAGAGTGGTTTGGCATGAGCACACACACAACCCGTGACTTCATTTTTCATAGTAAGCGGGAGGGGGGGCTGGGGATAACAGACATTGAATGGACATATATTTCCACACGCCTTGCCCATTTATTAAACATGCTTAACAGCGACGATCAGGCAGTCAGAGAGATCGCCAGAGCCTCGCTCATTCTCGACCTGGAGCGGCGCAAGGTCCCGAAAACGAGCGACCTCCCCAGCTTCCTTGGGTTTAAAAAGAAGCCCAGGGTTTGGCGTAAACTCTGACTGGCCCGATCTGAACGACCTGTGTGACTGGACTGGTGTTTCCCTGGAGTGGAAAAGAGCGGACAACGAGACGGGGAGCGTCTCCAAGCCTGTGATCACGGACCTGTCAATAAATGTGCGCGCAACAGTGAGCCGCGACGGAACATCCAGCGTGCTCCCCACCATCGGCGCACGCGCGCACCTTCTAACGCTCAGAGAGCAAGAGAGAAAGGAGCGCTGGACAGGACTGAGGCTGCAAGGGAAGCTTGCCTGCCTCCAGTCAGCTGATCACTCTGTGTCCCACTCAATTCTAAAAAATGCAGCTATCGATGAGGAAATCCTAATCTTTACGATAAAGGCTCGCCTCCAGGTGCTGCCAACTAAACTGAATCTGTCCATCTGGTATCCCAATAATCATGACTCTCACGGTCTACACCATGGACAGCGTCAGACCATAGAGTCTATGTCCCACATTTTAAACGGTTGTAATGTTTACCAAGGATGATACATAGCCAGGCATGACAGGATTGTTGACATTATCACCAAAGATGTGTCACCCATGTTTTATTCCTCTGTTTGTTCTACAAACATTCATGTGTGAAACCAGAAATGTTCCAATGCAATGACCCCCATGTATTTAAAGGTATAACAGCAAATACACCGGATGTCATTGTGATTGATGAGAATAACAGAGAGGTTTTCCTATGGGAAGTTGGTTGCACTTTTGACTCAAGTTTAGAGGAAGCTTTCCTTACTAAACAAGTTAAATACCAACCATTAGTGCAAGCTATCATACATTTTGGCTATAAATGCCAGCTCATCGTTTTTATTTTCGGCAGCCTAGGTCATGTCCACAGGCTGGTGGTCAGAGGCTTGAGAATTATGAGGTTGTCCAAATGTAAAGCAAAGCAGCTTGCAACATATTGCTCAATCTCCTCCATTATAGGCAGCCGAGCTATTTGGAGGAGGAGGTGTTTTCTGTACCCATAGATTTTCTCTGTCAGTTAACAGACTGTGCAGAATAAGCTCATGTGTACGTATTGTCTATTCTGTGCATGTTTGACTCAAGTACTGCAACATGTTGTTTCGAGGATGTAGGGCATCAAAAGCAACTGAAAATATTTGTGCCCTTGCAATGTATTTTATAAATGCGGACACAAATAAAGACATTGAAATGTGTGTGTGTGTGTGTGTTGTCCCTGTGTGAGTGTGACGTTCTCTTATTGCTGCCACATTGCACATTTGCATTGTTATTTTTCAAGCCTTTTTTTGCCGCATATTGATGCAAATGTAAATAATATATAAGATGTCTGAAACAAACTATATTTATTGCATGACTGTGATAGCAACTTCAGATATTTATGTTGCATGATTGATGTAGTGTAGTACATTTAGGATCCTGAGTTCTTAGTAAAACACTCAGGATTTCTTTCTCCAACGGGGACACACAAAAGAAAGCATGTCATTTAATTGTCAAGTTTTCAATAACCAGATTTAAAAGGCGCGTAATTTCATTCCTTTCTGTATTTTTGTTGAGTTTGGGAAGGTTTTTGGATTTCTTCTTTTTCCCCTTTCACTGAAGCTTCTCTAATGCATTTTTGTGTAATGGGATATTGAACGTGTGAGCGCAAGACAAAGTGTCTTTGACAGGTCCAGTGTTCAACTTGGGTGAGGAGCGAGGTGAGAAGTCTCACTGAGATGATGGGTTTGTTCGGTGACAGAGTGTGGAGAGTGAACGAGGGGCCTCAGAGCGGGGGTCACGCGTGGGCCACGCGTGGGCTGGGAGGTCAGGAGTGTGGGGGGGCATGGAACAGGTCTGGAAGATTGGTCTGGTAGGAAGAAGGAAGCAGCGAGTGTGGTCTTTCAAAGTAAGAGCAATGGGGAATCAAATCGTTTTTTAAATTCCCATGCTGCACAATTATAGTAAGGGGCGCTTGCTATTGTTTCCAAAGTATAAACGTAAAAAATAAAAAAAGAACAGCAGAAAGTAAACTTGGAAACAGAAAAAACAAAAAAATAGATTTGCACAAAAAAAAAAAAAAAGCCTGCATACAGGGAGGTGGGGGGAAATAGAAAGCAGGCGTGTACGTTTCAATGTGTCAAATTGTTCTTCTTGAAACACTTTGAAGAAGAAACCCGTTGATTTCCCTGCGTTTTTTTTGTGTGTTCAAGGCAGGGCTACAGTACATTTCTTGGAGCCAGGCTTAATATTTTCTGTGCACGACCCTTTGATCTGCTTTTTGTTGGACATTTCTTCCACCCACTTCTGTTGTAGCCTATCTCTATGACCGGACAGACTAAAGTGGCGCGAAAAAAAATATAAAGAGAGAGAGGAAGGGCAGGGTGACCTTATCTTGGTCCAATGTGAGAGATGATATGTAAGATGAATAACAAGTCGCTGTTGTCAGGGAGCACCATCGGTATGACCTTGAGCCCCCACTCATCTACTGCTGGGCTGGTGGGGGGGGGAGGGGATCCTGGGGCTCGGTGAGACTGCACACCTGTTGTGTGCTCAGGTTAAACCAGCCGTCTCCACACACACTCAAGACTGGATCCCCTGGATTCGAAACAAGGAACACCGGGCCATGGATAGTTTTCAACAAACCTTCACAATAACCTGGTCTTTCAACACCACCACCCTGCGTCCTTTTGTCTGGAGGAGCCCAACCAACAGAATTCACCTAGAAGGAGTATAGTGGAGTATGGCGGCCCCCCTCGGTGGAGTATGGCGGCCCCCCTAGGTGGAGTATGGCAGTCACCCTAGGTGGAGTATGGCGGCCCCCCTAGGTGAAGTATGGCGGCCCCCCTAGGTGGAGTATGGCGGCCCCCCTAGGTGGAGTATGGCGGCCCCCCTAAGTGGAGGCTGGTGGAGGTGAGAATGGGGCGAGCCAGAGGTGAGCACCTGGGAAGCAGGGGAGATGGAATCAGAGAGGAGCCTGGTAGGGTCGAGAGAGAGAGAGAAAGAGAGAGAGAGAGAGAGAGAGAGAGAGAGAGATACTGGGAGATACTGAGAGAGAGTGACTGAGTGGGGAGTACGATAAGGACGGGCCTCAGAGGGCTACAGCTAGCCTAATCAGCCATCCTTTCTGGAAGAATATGATCTACGAAAAAGATGGGACTTAAAACCATAATAAACATTGATGGAATGTCTGTCTTCCATCGATTACTTCTAAGTAGCTTATCCTTTTTATGTTAATGTTTCTTTCTTTTGTGATGCATGTGTCTCTGGAGCGTAACACCATGCATCCAAATCTAGACCAATAGAATTATCTTAGAGATGGAATTCTGTTGCATCTAATCTAGAGAAAAAGAAGAGTGGAAATGGAGCAGTGAGCTGCTGAAGAAGTGCCGGGAGAAAGGAAGGACAAGGATAATGTGATATCAATAAATGATGGATCAAATTGAGCATGTCAAGTCATTGTCGTAATGAGACAATGTATTTGCTTTTAAAGAACAACTTGTCTCCATGGTGTCTACTAACTAATGGAAACTAAACAGATTTTCAACTGATGGGAATCAAAATCTCAACAATTATGAACTTAGAGAGGATATTAAACATTGTACATTGTACAAATGGCCCCTGAAACAATTTGTTAGTCTAAGAAACAGTGATTAGAACCAGACTATGCCAGGCAGATGGTTGAAAAGACAATGAAAGTAAACTTGGAACAATTTAATACAAAAAAGTTTTGCTATTTGTAACCACAAAAGCCTTCCGTCATGGTAAAAGAGGATAAAGATAGGGATTTGTCTTCATAGTATTTTTGATTATGTACTAAAACTCATTTTTTATCTTTTTGCAGTGCGCATGGTTTATTATTGTATTATTTGGGGCTGACCAACAAATCTATTCTCTAGGTTATGTCCCCTTCTTTAGTGTCTTTAATGAGGATGTCTTGAAAACTCATCTTGAGAAGAAATACAAAGAGCAAAGGCAGGAACCAAGATTGATTTAAAAGAATGTTAGTCAAACAATACTTCAACTGCCGTTTTTTCCCTTGAAATCACAGCCTCGATGAGAGATCAAGTCAAGTCCACTCACAGGTTCAACTCATCCACTTCCCACCCACTTCCCCACTTTGTCCCGTATAATCCCATGCATGAGAAAAATCGAGAGGGTGAGGAGGTTGATTCGATTAATTTCAGCCCGGCGTGGATATCAGCCGTGTGCATAAAGGGCGCGCGGATCAAAGGAGAGATGCATCATATCCTCCGCCATTCGATGACCTGTTATCCTGAAAGAGAGAGTGGGAGGCTTTCGAATGCGCCGCAGGTCTCTATACGTTCTGCAGCTGATGCAATGAAACCTGTATCGCTTTTCGGCATTGCTGTGATCCGAATAGGGTAGGAGCAGAGAAACCCTTTATACATGACCTTGAAATCTCTCTCTCTCTCTCTCTCCCTCTCTCTCTCTCTCTCTCTCTCACACACACCGTTATTTTGGGTGTCGGGGGTGGGGGGGGGGATGACCTCATGATGATATGAATCTGCCCACCCGATTGGGCGGGAGATTGACAGGAAGGCTGATCCGGGGTACTGAGACCTGCATTAACCTATCGCTTCTTTCTTCATATTCGCATAAATCAGTCTACCAGAAAGTGTGTGTGGAGAGAGAGAGAGAGAGAGAGAGAGAGAGAGAGAGAGAGAGAGAGAGAGAGAGAGAGAGAGAGAGAGAGAGAGAGAGAGAGAGAGAGAGAGAGAAGAGGAGAGCAGAAGAGACGAGTCAACTATAGAGACAGGTCCTTTAAAGGACACAGTGCCACATACACACTGGATCTCTCTCTCCCTCCAAGTTTCTCTCTCTTTAAAAGACTCCACACGACCATCACAATGAAACTTCACATCACTCTCCAAAATCAAAGCACATTTTGGAATGGGGCTGATGCCTTCACAGATGAGGAAGAATCCACACACTCACACGTATGAAACATGAAATATGTATAACCCTCTGATACAGTTCCTTACGGAATACTAATTGCACCAATGGACCGTTTAGAGCTCTAAAAAATACACAAAATCTAATTCAACAGCCACCCACAGACAGAGGGCGAGAGAGCAAGAGAGTAAGAGAGAGATAGTGTGAGAGAGAAAGAGAGAGGCTGAGAGAGACAGACAGAGAGAGAGAGAGAGAGAGAGAGAGAGAGAGAGAGAGAGAGAGAGAGAGAGAGAGAAAGAGAGAGAGAGAGAGAGAGATAGAAGAGAGAGGAAGGTAGAGAGAGGAAGATCGAGAGAGCGAGCGAGAAAGATAGAGAGAGCGAGAGAGAGGAAGATAGAGAGAGAGCGAGAGCGAGAGAGAACAAGAGCGAGAGAAAGCGCGGTGCCATTACCGCCTCCACCAGCTCCTCCCATGGGGAATTTAAATGATGTTCTGGGGCAGTGGGTTCACATCGGCAAGACAAAGTTGTCATTGTGGCTCCAACTGTGCCTCTCTATCTCTCATGGCATCATGCTTGTTTTTGGCTGTTTCTGCATGGGGAACTCTGTGACAAACGTTTTACAGAGGATTTGCAATGAAATGTCAAACTTTCCTGTGCTGTGTTGCGTGTGTTCGTCTCCCCACTTATTTAAACGAGAATTGCATATTGAATTTAATGTTGTTCGGTATTGACTTATATATGTGTGTGTGTGTGTGTGTGTGTGTGTGTGTGTGTGTGTGTTCATATGTATCCATGATGAACTTTGGATTTACCAATTACGCATGTATGAATGAAGTTTGATAAAGCTATACCACTATTTATGTGAATAAAACCGAATGATAGTTCAGTCCTTTTAAAAACATTGTAGTATTTAAGTAAGTGATTCAATATAATCTTGACATTTTCTTAAAGCTTTCTGACATTCACGTAAAAATAGATTTTTTGGTATTTACGAGATCAAATTTGCAGTGAAACCAAAGTAATTATTCAACCAATAACAACAACGAATACAAAAACAATGAAAATTGTTCATTATTTTGCCTTCTCTTTAAACCCGTTTTCTATATAATTTGCTATGGCAACCTGTCATCCAAAAACATCAATGTTATTTAACTGTGTTCTTCACAATATTATCTTCATCATCATGTACCACCCACTAACTCTAATGGCCACTTACTGCTTGCTCCACGGTCCACCCAAACCAACTGGTACTCAAAGTACTTCAATGGAGTGGCATGTGCATAACCTTCACTTAAATAATGTCAATTGTTTGTATTGACATGAGTGCCTTCAGATAAAAACAATGAATGAGTTGACCCTCTGATCTCAGCGAGAGCAGCAGACTGCCCATCGCTATCATAGACACCATACTTTTTTTTTTCTCTCTAGTTTGTTGCAAATCCATATCATATTGCATCCCTTCCAAAAGATCTACTGTTTGTATACATTTAATACATTTCGCCCCTTTAAATTTTGATGAGGGTCATCAGGATTTAAGGTCTGCTGCTGTTTGCTTACAGCCGGTGGAGATTGATTACCTCTGAAGCATTATCGGAAGTTAAGCGTTCACAGGTGCAGCCTAGCCTGCTGCGAGTGACCATTATCCATGGGGAGAAGGATATTGACGCTATTACTCTCTATATATTTTTTACTCTTTCTAAACGTACTTATTTCCTGCAAACTGCGGGTATTTCCCTTTAAGCCTTTCATTACCCTGCCTCAGAAGTAGCAGACTAGAGTTTGGGCCGCATTGCTGTATCTCAGATGGAATCCTTTACCTGTTCATTGCTTGACAGCGGCCACTTCTGAAAGAGGTTATGGGGTCTATCTGCCCAATTTCTGCTATTTTTTTTTTTTTATCAGTCCATCTCTAGACACTGGCTCCCCGCCAGCACTTTTTAAAAAGGTGCTCGTTCTTATTCCAGAAGAGACAAGTGCATTCCTTTGGAGCTCATGGTACTTAACAAACAAAATTACTGTGAAAATTACCCCTTCACTTCCTATCTCAAAAGGTGCAAGAGACAGTTGGTAGTGAACTTGGCAGCAAGCTCCAAAAGCAAACAGAGAGAACGGATGACTCAAAGGGAAAGTTGGCAAGTTAACAAAAGGTTGCAAACATCCAGTCAGGGATCTTATTATTCAGCGTATATTATCTCACTATACATAATGAGATAATGAGACAATGTATTTGCTTTTAAAGAAGAACTTTCTCCATCGTGCCAAATAACTAATGGAAACTCAATTGATTTTCAAGGGAACCTAAAACCTAAATTATGAATTTACAGAAGATATTAAGATTACATTGCACACATGGTCCCGAAACAATTGGTTATTCTTAGAAACGTTGATTAAAACAGAATATGCCAGTCAGATGGTTGAAAAGACAATGAAAATAAACTTTGAACAATTCAATACAAAAACGCTTTGCTATTTGTGCTCATAAAAGCCTTCCAATGTCGTGGTAAAAGAGGATAAAGATAGGAATCTGTCTCCATAGTGTTATTGCTAATATTATGATATTATTTTATGTCTTTGCTGTGGTTTACTATTGTATTATTTGTTGGCTGACCAAAGAATCTGTTCTCCAGTTTATGTTCAAGTTTTTTCATTTCTTTAATGAAAACGTCGCGGAAATTCATCTGGAGAGGTTGATTTGAGAAAATAGACTCACTCAAAGGGAAAACTTTGCATGTTAAATGCAAGGTCGCAAATATCCTAAAAGGGATCCCATTACTCAAACAAAATACGGATTTCTTCAAAAGTTGTGATGCATATATGGAGCACTATATCATGCTACGAAGCAACACAAAATTAATTTTTCTGAACTTTCCTCATTTCATTCATTGCACAAAGCTTTCCGTTTAATGTTGAAAAATTTGCCGTCTCTCTTCGTTTTCTTTCGTTTTTTTTATTTGTTGCCTCTGAGCCAAAACATGGGCGTCCCATATCAGGTTGAAACAGAAGAGAATTGAGCTGTCAGACAAATATATTCACAATAACTTATCAGCTTTATGCTCATAGCCGCCTTATCTGCACTGGCGTGGTATATCCAAGAAACGTTGATTTAGTTCTGTGCTTTCGGGGCAGTTCCTCTAGGATTCTCCAGCAATCATGTGAATGTGTTGGTTTTTTAGCTATGTCGATTAATTTCAATGTATCGAATAAGCATTCCACACAACATGTGTTACGTGCATTCGTGCATTCTTTATTTTTCAACAGACAACACGCGATTTGCATTCCCAGTGCATTTCATTCCTCTTTAAGCCTTAAATCAGCATGCTAAATCCCTCCCTCTTGTGTGAATGATCATCCTTGCCTGTATTCATATCTATTCTAGTCTTTGATTGTTTTTCTCTGTCTCCAACATGTTATTGTAATGAAAACATGTTTAAGAAACAAACCATATAATCCTTATCGTGGTATTAATTACAAACGGAAAAGAGCAAAGAAAGAAAAAAAGAAGCGTAAAGCTGGCATGAACTTTAAACGTGCACCAGGCGTGCAACATATTGAGGGCTGGGCGAGGGGACACGGTTGAAAATCAATGGTTTGTTTGGTGTCTGGTTGTAAACGCATTGGAGCTCTGCCCACTGCACTGTCGTAGGATGGGGGGTTTATGGTAGGTTGAGTTGCTACATTTAGCACAGTAATTCAAAATATCCACCAAACAGGCCACAAGTGATGTATGGAAGGAAAACATTTTATCCGTGTGCATGTGTGGTTATGTCTGTGTGTGAAAGGGTTGATTAGATGGTTTTTTTTGTACTCGCACTGTATCGCCACTTCTCCTTACTGCAATCGCTCCCTTTAATTACTCTGTCATCCCTGTAACTACAGCCTTCATCTAATTCCAACACCCTAGAGAGAGAGAGAGAGAGAGAGAGAGAGAGAGAGAGAGAGAGAGAGAGAGAGAGAGAGAGAGAGAGAGAGAGAGAGAGAGAGAGAGAGAGAGAGAGAGAGAGAGAGAGAGATCACAGAAAGAAACGAGTGGTCGGAAGAAAGGAAAAACTACAATCATCATTTAGCATATGCAATGTTAGGACTGCCCAATCGCAATGATAGGAAATTGGTAATAGTGTCACAATGTTCAAAGGTGAAGGAACATGACATGTATATAACATACATTTGTATACAATTGTAGGGCTGTTCTTCTAATTACTAAAAGGGTGAATTAGATATTAGATATTTTGGATTAATGAACCACAGTACAAATTACTTTTCAAATAAATAGTTTGAATTCCTTTCAGGCAATAACGTTAAAAAATTAATTAACATTTTATCATTGGTTCAGGGTTTTTAATCTTTTTTTTTTGCACACATAACATTAATTTAAATTGCTAGTCTAAATGCAAAATAAATCTTCAGGCACGGCAACATATGTCAGTTCAAAATGCGTTTCATCTCTTTGATCGGAACAAGCTGAGCAGAACAACAGACTCGCACCCCACTTTAAATAGACCAGCGTTAACACGGTCTCCACGACGCTAGCTACTTAGCATTCAACCCAGCCCTCACAAACAGAGCTCCAGAGCTTAGATCATTTTTACATTGCATCTTGCTTTTACCTGCAGAATGTATCCATCCAATTAGACATGGAAATGCTTCCTTGAATTAGAAATGGAATCTTTAGATGTGTTCAAAAATGAACTCCCAGCAAATATGTTTGAACTTTGAACATACAGTTCTTTTTTCGCATTGAGTCCAGAAAATGTCTGGGGGGGGGGGGGGGGGGGGGGGGCGGGGGTTTATATCGTCTATGATTGCTTTCGTTCTGCCTTCCTGAGTGGCTTTTGAACTGTGATGCAACAAAGCTTCACCCTTCCACAGGTTTAAGTTTCAAAGGAAATACATTTAAGCTGTAATAACTTCAACACGTCGGAAACATGTCGCCATTTTGTCCTATTCGGCACGAGTTTGCGTGTCTAAATCCTAAGCGGTTGATGTTATTTTGGAACCACAACTTCCCCAGTAAGCTCTCGGGGCCGCTGGCAGGTAGCGTGCATTAACTCTAGCTGACATGCTGAGCATGCAGTAGTGAGCATGCCTATGGGCAGTGTTGGAAGGCAGGCCCCGGGTGGAGGGAAAGATTATCCTGTTACTTTCCTTTTCATCACTCTCAACCTTTCTTATTAAGAATGTAGGCGTAGACAAAGGGGGGTGGGGGGGTGGAGGGGGGGGGGGGGCGCTTCCGGTTGTGTCTTGTTGTTGTGCTGTTCTAATGAGATCCCGACAACAAAGATGAAGGGAAAATAGCATTATTTTTAATCCTTTGAAATAAAAGAAGTCTGTGTACAAAGATATTTTTAGGTTCTATGTTTTTCTAAAGCGCTGCTAAGTATGAAGCCAAACCCGCTGATCCATCCTTGGCAGGGGGTGAGGGGTTTGGTTTTTGGTTAGCAGGCACATGCTAGATGACTGATTGATCAGTTATTGGGGTCGTAAGAGGATTCTGGTGTAGAGAGAAGACAGAAAGAGAGGATCTCTGCTAGAAAGTGGATGCCAGCATGATGTCCCTCCTTCCTGTTCCACTCAATCATCTCTCTGGGGCCACAGATCCATCTTGGGATGGCACCGCTATGTGCAATGCAGTAGTACCAGCTTTAACATCAAATAAACACCAACGAGACACACAAACACTCAATGGGTGTTGCGTAGGATGCACTAGGCTATCACCATCCATCATCATCCCCACCGTCTCACCACGCATCCCCACGCAGACACACTCACAACTCACACTATGGTATCAGTAGCTGAAAATAAAAGGTGTATGATGTAATTGGGACCAAGGTTAGGCAACATAGTGCATCAATATTCCGTGGTGGGTACGAACAGCGATCAAACTGCTGCTGACAATCAACGCCCAGGCAACCCATATAACTTCCAAAAAGGGGGTTTCAGACGATGGAAGTGCCATATACCCTTGAAGCCGGGCACGGAGGACGCATGGCCTATGACTTCACAAACCCCAACCTCATCTGGAACAAAATGTGGGGAAAACAAGGAGTTCCTCGCAAAAGGTCGGGTGAATACGTGTCCAATCTCCCCAGGTATGGCAATTGTGGAAAGGTTAGCTGAAGGTAACGTCGTCTGCTCCCGGAGAAGAAATTCGTAACGGCATTGTTACGAAAGCAATCCGTTGCAAGCAGATAAGAGTCCTCTTCAAGTCGTGTCTTTGATTGGGTCCTCGTCACCTCTTAAGTTTCCCTTTCTACCGCCACTTGCTCTAATGAAATATCCTCTATTAATGCTTAAAGAATTAGCCTTGGAGTTTTCTCTCTAGCCTGTTCCTCACTTTATCGTCAAAAGCATACAATACTTCACTTTGTTTTGCCTGCTAAAAAGGCTTTTAGAACTCTGTTTTCATAAGAGCCTTTCCAAATCGTATGATTGAATGTATTATGAAAGCACAGCCTGCATATCTGACTGTAGACATCTAGGCTTCCTCCAATTACATTAGAAATCCGGTTTAATTAGATTTAATCTCCATCATACTCTCCCAGAACCTCCCTGTTCTTTTACTATTTATCCCATTTACTGGACAAGGCCCTTTCAAAATAAAAAGGTATTCGTATCACAATCCAAATTGTCCCTTGCCGTTGCACGATGTTACAGATTTCTTTCCATAGTTCTCGGCCATTCATTCAGGTCATTCACGTTTTTTTTCGTGTCCTTGTGCCGTGTGAGGAAAGGTAGGTCTGCAGACTTGACCGAGGAAGAGACATTTTGAAAAAAGAAAATTGTTCTCTGGATTTTCTCTATGTGACATAATTTCCATATAGACGTACGATGCCAATCAGGCAGCAGGAGTCCACAGAGGGAGGCTCAGGTGTGTGAGACGCTTTGATAATAAAGAAAAGGCTCACGAGCAAGAGAAGTATGAAAGAAATAAAGAGAAGAATCCCATCCAAGAAATATACCAGTACCTTGGGTACTGTCACCCGGGTTTCCCTTGGTAGTCCAACATCTACTTTGAACGAGATGTTGGGGTTTAATTGACACTTACAATGTGTGGAAGTGTTCTTGAACCTCTGAGCGACAAAAACACACTCAGTACGTGTACAATGTAAGTTTGTCTGAGACAAATAAATACTAATTCGCTCAAATACATAGTAATTCGCTCAAATACACACACACACACACACACACACACACACACACACTGACCCAGAAGTGCCAAATAACAAGACTCCATTCCCAGCTACTGTGATGTATAATGCATCTTTGATCACGTCTGATCAGATTTTGTGACACTTTCCCGTTTCTCTTTCCCTTTGTCTCTCTGCCAACTGGGGATTTGAATAATAGAGGAACAATTTTAAAAGGTGCTTTTAGCATATTCGTTTCATATCTCAGCAACGACCATGGATTCAGTTTAGTGCCATTTCAATTCATTTGTAGCAGACAAAAGACTTTGAAATGTATTTGGATTAAAAAAAGGGTAATAATCTTGCTGAAGTAAAGTGTGACATTTAACTTTGTTGTGAGGTTAATGGTGCAATATACTTTGCAAAAGGTTACATAATATTCAACACAGTTTATGGTTTTATAGGATATAAGGAGTTAAACACTGACACCCTCCCATGTATTTGCCACGTCCTTTTTAAATTGAAATAGATAATCCTCCATTCAGAAGCTCAACATTGTCAGCTTTCTTTGGCAAATGGAGGCCCATTACCATAGTTGAACAAGCAATAACTGCTCATGCAGTATGTCAAAAACAAACTCTCTGTCTCTAGATCACTACAACTCTCTCCGACTCTTATCTAGCCGTCATGCTGTTCGTATGTCACTGCGGGTTTGTATGTGTGTGTGAGTGCGGGAGAGAGAAAGTCTGTGTACTGAGTGTGAGTGCGCGTGTGTGTGCATGTATGCGTGTGTGTGGCTCAGTGCAACTGAGAAAAAATGTGAGCAAATTACGAGATATAGGTAACAAGTGAACCAGAAACACAAATAGAAGAAAACAACATATTGTTGTAAGAGTGGATATAGTGCAATTATGCCAGCATACGAAAGAGCAAAGTCACGGAAGAGTAAAGAAGATACAATTTGTGTGGTGTTATCTGCGACCTTTGGTGGAACAGCGAGTGGTCAAGGCGAGTCATTCCCAGCTTGAGGAGAAAGGCCAAGGATAGCCGTTGTCCTCAGAGATAAATCTTTTGATCCAGTAAATCTTATTTCAACTCACTATCTATAGTAGATATTCTGGTCCGATGAATTTAACAATTGCTAAGATTTGATTATATCTATACCTTTTGGACATTTAGGTTGTTTCAAGATTGTAATGCGTGTATAAGTTCCACGGGGACTATAAATATAGAAAAAGCCTATGAAGGTAAAACGGTGTAACATTTATGCACTTTACTGTTTGATTAGGTTAATGCTTTCATGTTGTCTGGTGTTTTTAGGATTATTACTGTTTTGTTCACTTTCTTTCAAAAGCTGTTTGGCTGCTCTTCTTGAACAATCTGTTGTGTTCTATGGGTTATGAAAGTTTAACGCAGGACAAAAATCGCTGCACAAATGTGTCCACAAACTAGAAAATCGACTGGGTCTTCATTGGATTATTGAATCATGCAATAGCTTTTAGAGCAGAAACAGCTGCACAGACAACCCCTTTCTGAAAGGCTGATACAGATAATGTTTACATACACAGAGGGCCAGGCTAGTCTGTTCTGACATCTCTAAACAAAAACAACAATCAGTCTGCGTTCTGTAATTATGACCATGGTTGGACACAAAACAAATCCATCTCATAGGTATCATCCAACAAAAAAATCCTGTTTGAATATGTCTGAAATGGATTGAGTAGTTATGGGGGGGAAATTGTCATGTTGTCTTAGCAATAGTGAAAACAGGAATGAATCCAGCGTGCTCTGTCATAGCCCGATTTTATGTTAATATAGTGGAATGTGTTTTTCCACTAGTAAGGTCCAAGAGGTTTAAAAAAAAAACATGACTATAACAACAGACATGTAAAAGCATGCGTAGGAGGTCTGTTTTTCGATTTGCTTCTAGCAATCAGGACCATGTTCTTACTTGACTGTATATAACTGAATCCTGTAGGAAAATTAAAGCTGTTTTATTTCACTTTCACGGGACAAAGCCACAAGTGAAAAGCATGTGTATTACGGTTTTCAGTCTCGGTTGTTTTCTCATTATATTTACATCGTATGCACACACTCCCATGCACAAAAAACACACTTACAATCTCTTTAATCTGTATAGTAACCGTATTTATATTAACCCACTACAGTAAAGCTCCACAGGTGTGAACACACTAAAACACTCTCTTACCCTCTTTGTCCCTCATTCTCTCACACACACAGCAGACACTTTAGGAAACCCTGGCCTAATTCTTCTCCCTCTAATTAACCTCTGGTGAATAATGGTCCGAATCTCTTTTTTTTACAAACCAAACAGCAACCACTGTTGCTAGGAGACGTCCTGCTCCAATGAAGAAGTCCAGGATACTTAAAGAGTCATTACCATCCTGATTTGTTTTCATTTACTCTAAACTGTTGTTTAGATTGCCTCACCCCCTATTATATTCCAGCTCCTTTATGCTCAAAGTCCCTCCAGAGGGCTCTATTCTGGGTCAAAGAAAATGGATTTGCACGTAAAGAGGTCCATATATCAAAGAGACTAATATCAGGCACATTGCACTTATTTATTTTATATGAGAGAGAGAGAGAGAGAGAGAGAGAGAGAGAGAGAGAGAGACAGAGACAGAGACAGAGACAGAGACAGAGACAGAGACAGAGACAGAGACACAGAGAGAGAGAGAGAGAGAGAGAGAGAGAGAGACGGCTAGGTTGGCATATAATCAATCAATCCATCAATAAACTTAAAAAACATATTTTAGAAAATTTATTTATGGGTGGAATGTGGAATTTAAAAAGTATTTTGGGATTTCATACTTCTACTTTATACAATTTTATCCTGTTAGATCCTGTTCCACAGCTATTTTGGTTGACAACGCAATATGGATGACTTACATTCAGAATAAAACCATAAAAAGCACTTTGAAAAAGTGGACTCAAAATAAAAGTGAAACAGTTAAAAATAGTTCTAAGGTATCAAATATAACAAATCTATCTATACCACAGAGCCTTTGGTGTTTCACTGATACATTTTGTTTGTTTTATATATTTTTAGGGGACGGGCTGAGGGGCTTGGGGGACGGTGCGGAGGATGCCAAGGTGTTGTTTTTCCTACACGCTTTGTGATTGACCCAGCAACGCTGTCCCAACTTCCCCAGGAACAAACAACTTCTCCCTCTCCCCCTCCTTGTTCTCGGTGCGCGTGTGTGTAGTTTTTGTTTCCACAACAGTCTCAGCCCCACTGACCCCCTTGCGTCCCCACAAGACCCAACCCCAATGTCTCAAATAGACAGGCCTAAAACAAATAAATACGGCAGAATGTAGGCTGGGTCTCGTCGCGAGCAGCCCCCGCTGCGGGTGAGCTGGGTACGGTGTCGTCGACCACAGGGAGGCTGTTCTTCTGACAGTTTTTCTTCTTCACTTCCGAAGACACGGATAACGACACCACCGGGCGGAGGGACTTTACAGTTCACACGCAAAAACAAATGGACAACGTAAACAGAGGGTTGTCGTTTCTGTCATCGGAGGTGAAGAAGAGTGTGGGAGTGTGTATGTGTGTGTGTGTGTGTGTGTGTGTGTGTGAGAGAGTGTGAATGTGAGTGTGTGTCTGTGTGTGTGCCTTTGCTGCCAGAGGGGCACAGCCTGAATGCAAGACGAAAAACAACTCTTTCCTTTCTAGTGGTATTTGGTTTCCCACTGTCATGCTTTGGTGAATATTTGGGTGATCTCAAAGCATTAAGGAAGCAACAAAAGGAAATTTTAAGAGGTCTATTCTCATGATTGGCTTCAGCACACTCTGGTTTGGGTAACTTCAGCGGTTTAAGGACAATGTGGGTTAATAACACCTGCTGGATTTAGAGGTGTTAACCTGACCTAAGAGGGGAAGCAGTCATTACTTCATATCATTGTGTTTAACCTAAGCCAATGCTAGCATACACTAAATCAGCGCCAGGATTAACAATAATAAACAATAATCTAATTATTTTAATCAAATCCAATCTAACGATAAGCATCATTTACCATATCCATGGTAACATCATTTCCAAAGAAGTACGGTTTTATAAATTGTCAACAATTTCCCTCCTTTAGCTATAATGTATGCATAGAGACCCTGAGCATGTGCATTTTGTACGTGTGTGTGTGTGTGTGTGTGCCTGTGTGTTTGTGTGATTGTGTGTTTGTGTGTGCCTGTGTGTGTGTGTGTTTGTGTGTTTGTATGGGAGGTTTTTGTGCAAGTGTGCCAATTACATTGATGTTTCTGACAGTGATTCATGCTAATTCCACAGTTGTGCTCATGTATAACGTGGTCTAAATTGCTTTAATCACAAGATCCTAACCGACTCCAATGAGGACTAATTAACAGTGGCGGCTAGTGGCTCACGGATCGCTGGGGCATGCCGGCAGCAAAGCAAGAAGGCGCGCCAACTCGCAATGCAATGCACCACAGCGCCAGTTCATAGCGTGTTAGCACTGATTCATGGCCAAGTGGAAAAATGGATTCCATGGGCTTTCGCAGAAACCCAACCTCCAAATTTATTCTTTGGAAAATCTCTTAGAAAAAAAAAGTGATACTTTCCAGGAATTTGACAACACCATTTCCGTATTATTTTTTTGCACCACATTTAAATAACCATGAAGCCAAAATGTTCTGTCACTTCTTGTCTTCGAACATATATGACTTTCGTTCTCAACTGAGACTAAAAACTGTCAGGGCTCATGTGCAACAGAGACGCAAAAAACTCGAGATCTTTAACCAACTTTTTTCACAGATGTCTTAATGTCAAGGCATCTCCCTGAGCGAGAATTCAGTATAAAGAGAGTATGAAGAGTGAGATTCATGTTTCGTTTCATGCACTTCACATTGCATAATTAAAGAACTAAAATAAATAAATAAATATTTATATACTTATATATCTGCAAGAGGATACATAATTCATAAAAGTGTAGACTACATGAATGCACGGAACGCATATAGAAAATCTGTGCATGTTTTCTAAATACAATCTGGAGATCATCAGGCTTCAGTAGTTCTTTAATTATGGGTGATAACTGTGGTGCAAAACTTATAATTAAGATAATGAGGGCATGAGTAAAACATGTTCATGCTATGAATCACCACTTGGCTGTCTGCTTGCTAGCGCGGTTGTTTAATCAGTTTTGGGCATACACAGCAACATGTGAATTGATGTCACACACTGTTTTCTTTCATTTCTAAGTAACTGTATAAACATTACACATGTCAGATGTTGGAAAGCTCTATCCAAAGATATTTACAGCAAACTTTTTTCATCGTTTGCAGGTATGTGGCATTTTTCTCAAGGATGTCTACAGATTAAGCGCACTAACCAAATATTGCCCCAAAACAAACAAACTATTTGGAGTGTTTGTGGATGATGGCTGGTGTAAGCAGACTCACCTGGCCCGACTCAGACTGGATTGGAGTCTGGGGCTGCGTGAGGCTACACACCTGTTGTGCATTGAGCCTTCAATGAACACATGTTAAACCAGCCATCAGCACACAAACTCTGGCAGATCCGCTTCATGGCAGCAAAAGGCCACCTTTAGATGGAGGGGGGTAGACATCTAGGTGGCGTGTAGCATGCAAATTGTAACACTCTGTTCCTCCACATCGCTCCTTGTATTGACTGTGGACTGTCTAGCAATCAAATTGTGATTTACTTCTTAAGAAAGTATGTGTCTTCATTCAAAGTTAGATTATCAAAGATTTACAAGGCCACTGAAGTCTCACAAATGCTAAGGAAATGAAGCCACAGCTCGTATTTTGTTATGCTCATAATCAGGCATGGTTTGGCCATTACAGCCAAATAAAACGTTCTTAGTCGGAAATAAAGATCTGGTTCTTGTTCCTGAAAACTGAGTTGTGAAATGCAATTATATCACAATAGAATATATTTTTATTATTTCTGAAGCGGAACTGGAGAGTGCAACCAGACGTCATTGTCAAAGGCCTAATTGATGGAGTGTTTAGGTTAATGTGCTATTAAGAGGGTAGAGAAGAGCTAATGCTCCAAGATAATGACTGACCTTCCATTAAAGGTCGAAGGAAAGACCAAATCCATAGTAAGAAGTAAGAACTTATCAGGCTCTGGGAATAACCTGGTCTCAATGCATAAAGTCAAACAAATACATTTTTCCCTCCACATTTATGAAATGAGTATTGTGTGTTCCATGTCCACTATTGTATCAGAAGGACGTAACATGCTATGAATCCCGACTCCAATGATTCATTGCGGATTTGCTGGGTGCAAAGACCCAGCACCTACAGAGTGGGTCTGTGAGTCAACTAGTTTGAAGCTTTTCTAAAAGTTGGTAAGTCATAGAGAAGATCATTAACATATCCACCACCTGGGTTATGAATAAATAACTATACATTCATGCGGTTAAACGTGCATACAGGAACAAGTGCGCACATACACACACACACACACTCCAGAACATCTGCCGCACAATCTATGTGTCACATTTTCCATATTGATGGTGCTCATCATACCAGCTGCTTTGCAACAGAAATACAAATTGCCATTCCCCCAGTGAACAGTTCATACTTCTTTTTATCACCTTGACAAGAATGTTGCAGGATGATAAGAGCGTCAGAAATGCCGTCACGGCTGTGACAGTTCCATCAGCGTTTTGTCACATGATGTTGGCTTTGGGGACACTATCACCCACCATAAGAAATAGGATAGTCATCAAAAGTGGCATCCACATCAAGGTGAAGTACTCGCGCCGAAAAGTTCTCTCTCCCTCTGGGAAGTTAGTCAATTAAACACACCGGCGTCGACAACCTCAAGGAGCTGAAGTTTGGTTTGCTCTCTGTTTTCCTTTTTTTGTGTTTCGTTCCTTCCGCAGGGAGTGGGATGGATCGGGACCCTAAGTGTAACAGATGATCTTATCAAATCATTTATGCCAGGTGAAGGCAGAATCTAGCCTTCCTGTCCGTTCAGTGATGATCACATTGATGAGTCTCTCTTTCTTTCTCTCTGTCGCTCTCTGTCTCTCTCTCATAACCCTTCACCATGTCACTTGCATATTCCCCCCTCTCCAATTTTTAATGCATCTTGTCTCATTCTATCATGTCATTTCCCTTTCTTGACCCGTCTCATCTCATTTATCCCTCTGTTCGTTCAATCTGGCATGAAGTGTATTGTAGCATAGAATATACCTTTTGTCCCGGGGCCTGCTCTGGTATCTTTGGTCTGGTTAGTGATGCAGGTAGAGGCGTTGGTTACACACCCTCTGGCAGGCTGCGTGCCGCGTCTTCCAGACAGGTTACACTCCGCTCAAACATCTTCTTGAATGGGAAATATGGACAATTCCTGTTAGAGCCACAGTGATCGTGACGGAGCTGCATCGGGGTTAGCGCCTCGGGTTGGAAACTACAGACAAAGTGGATGCGGTTGTGTCGATGGTTAGGGTTAGATAATGCACTCCTCCGGGAGGGAAGAAGCTTAGCGTTGCATAAGGCTCGAATGCAATACATAAGACATTGGAAATCATTCTGACGGTTAAAGTCAATCAAACTTTCATTCATCATTCCCTTGTTTCCACCACCTAATGCTGGGTGCCTTATTTACATGATATAGCCTCACTCTCACAGGCAAGACCCTGGATGCTAAAGCTCTGCAAACGCGTCGACATTTGAGAATGCATCGGCGCTACACGCCACCCTTGAACAAGCAAGCACATGCATGGTGGCACTGCTCCAGCGTGCGCACACGCACAAGCACACACACAAACACACACACACACACACAGCAGCGAATGGTTTTTTAACAGGTAGTCATTGGGGCACGGATGAGAAACCTCAATTTATAATGACACTACAGAGGTATCTAATATTCATGTTCATGTGATCCAATGGATTCTACCCACCGTCTGCTGGTGCTGTTAATCTCAAAAGGAAGGCATGACACTGCAGTGATAACAATAACAGACAGCTACAAGGAACAAAATAGAACATAAAAACCCCAAGCACTGCTATATATTCATGCAAAATCCAATCAGAAATTCCCTTCTCCTTCTCAGGGATTAAGTGTGGCGTCCATCCCTGCTTGGTTCGCTCCTTTCTCCCCGAGAAGCTCCTGTTTTTATTAGCATATTAGTGTGAATTACACCCAGTGTGTTTGTGTATTAAAAGGCGGCCCGCTGCAATCTCACTGTAATAAAGGATTGTGTGCATTTGCCTCATACTCGCATACGCAGGTAGGAAAGCACACACACACACACGCACACACATAGGGTAGACCCACACACACACACACACACACACACACACACACACACACACACACACACACACAGAGACAGACAGAGGCATCTGCTCAAACACCTGTGGAGGTTTTCTTAAGCTCTGCCAAGGCCCCAACTGGTGCCCAGTGGTACAGAGAGCTGGCGGATGTGTTCTCTGCAATGCCGCCTCACCGGGGAGGGCCTAGACGGGGGGGCTGTCTGTTGCAACCCGCGACGCAGCGTGTGTCCACTGTGTGCACTAATACCACGACAGAAGGTGTTTTACAGGAGGGCATGTCCTAAACTGTATGGTACTAAATAAATCGGTTAAATGGATCGACGGCGCGTCTTCAACTCCAAAAATGATGGTTGACTTCGGGAACACAGTGATTAACCCTTAATTTGAAAAAAACTACTTTGTTGAGGAATGAGGGTTGAAATGATAAAAGTACAGTTGGAGTTGGCTTTCAGAGCGGGAGCATCGACTTCTGTTCCAGCCCTGGCAACTAGCAACCTTGATCTTTTTCTCTGTCTCTGTGCCATCACACAGAAACGCTGATCTTGTTGTTAGGCGCGTTCTCCCTGTCATCCCTTCCCTATGTTGTTCATATCTCCTGAGCCATGCTCAGCTGTGCCCTCCCCCCCCCCTTCCTATCTCTCTCCTTACATTATTATTATTTTTTTGCCGATGTATGTCCTGGAAATGTTTCATTTCCAATTTATGACTTTTATTTAGCTCTTAGTTTTCCCTCCCAGAGGGTGTTTAATTTATTTTATACTATTTCTAACCTGCTCCCAAGTGCCTTTCCTGTCACAATTATATACCCTCTCTCTCTCTCTCCTCATTTTCGCACCCTCGTTCCGGTGAACCTATGCTACCGTGACGGTCGTCTCAGTACCTCCCCCCGCCACCGCCGTACAAGCACGCCTTCGTCATGCCTCCTTCATCCCACGCAACCTCCTCCTTCTTGGGGGGGGGGGGGGGGGGGGTAATGGTCTCTTCCTGCCTATTTACCTTTTAATGATTCCCCCATCCCAACTCATTCCCGACCACAATTCTTCCCTCCTGTCCACCCACTCGGACACGGTCCGAGATAGGAACGTCCTTTCCCGAGAGGAAAGACATTCTCTTGTGTTCAAATCCCGGCCCGAATTTGAATACAAGCGTGACTTACCCTGTTATGTTTGTGACTAAGGATTTGTCTCTTGATGTCGTCTTAGTTTAAATCACTGATTTATAAGTATGCACTATGAACCGCACTTTGGGCATTGCAAGCTTTGTTTTAAATGTGCAATATATATATATATATATATATATATATATATATATATATATATATATATATATATATATATATATATATATATAAATACATTGTTCTTACTTACTTGCTCCGATACGGTTCCTCCCCTCGCCGTGCTCCACCACTACTTCCCTCCCTTTCCCTCGCAGCTTCCTGTCTGCCCCCCTAAATCCCACGCCCCTTCCCCCACAACCAAATCCCGCCCCCCCGTCTGCGAGGCCGTTTCCTCGATGCCCTCGTAGCTAACGTCCCTGCCCTGCCGCCGACGCAGTCCCCTGGGTGCCGGGAGGAAGCGGGTGTTGGGAGTAGGACCGGCACCAGCCCGGGGCCGGACAGGCACCAGCCCGGGGCCGGACAGGCACCAGCACACCAGCACTGGGCAGGCCGATCCTGGGAGGGCCGTGCCCAGACCACGGGGGCCCTGGGTGTTTCGTGGTTTTGCGGAGCTTCCCTGTCGGCTCCAGCCTGTAGGAGTGTAGACAGGCATTTGCAGGAGGAGGGGGTGTCAAAAGAGACAGTACACAGGGACGTGTAAGCCTCCCTGTGGAATAGGATTCATTAAAGAAATGACCCATGGTGGCACTGCATCGAATGGAACTCTCCCAACGCACCGCAGTTTACCGGAGTGGCAGTTTGTCGCAGGCGTAAGAAACGAGTGGGGGCTTCATCTTGTTACTAGGCAACTATACATCTTGATGATATCATCTTAATGGTTATGAGAATATGACTGAAAGGCAGGGGCAGGTCATGTGACACTGTGTTGAATAAGCAGACAAAAGCAGGGATGAAGAATAAAGAGAGATGAAGGCGAGATATGTAGCACTGGGCCAATTTGGAAATATCTCTTACGCATTCTTTTTTTGTGATTTAATAGCAGACAGAGCTTCTACTTAATAGCCACATTAATCTCTCTTAATTATCCTCTAATATGCGAATCACGGCCGAGGTACACTTAGTATAGGACGTCTGTATCGCCCTGCTTTTTGCATTTATGGTTAGAAAAGTTAGAAACAGCTGGGATCATCCATCGTCCACCATCAAATATAGATATTAATTACAAGATGGATGCATGGTAAACGTGTAGAAATGAATGCCAGCAGGACTGGATTTGAAATACGGGTCTAGGTCTGCAAAAGTGACTTTAAATGCTTGCACGGCTGCTGCCATTTATAAGACTCGCATAATTGATTGCTCTTCTAAAGAAGTAAACAGAAATCAAGTAAAACAAAGTGATATGAAAAATGGTGTGAAATAGGTTGAATTAATCTAATTTTATCAAAGAAAAGCAAAATATTGTCCACGCTGCACCTTCCAAAACTCGTATTCGGAGGCTATCTCAGCAGCGTGAGCACCAGCCGATCCCAAACTTTGTTCCATTGAGAGGATAGACTTGCGTTCGTGGTGACTGTATGTCTATCAGTCGTACCCAGTACATGTAACATTGAAGGAACACGATGGCAATGTTTTTTCTTGGATGAGGAGCAAATCCCTTTGTACTTGAGCGTAAAGGTACCACTTTTGTCGTGACTTTTTTGTAGAATGTACCATATACTGAAGAAAAGTCTAAAAGAACACAGCATCTCCAAAATGTAGTGCAGGCACACAAATATGTTCATCAAAAGCTAAGAGAAAAACACATTTGCCTTACAATTTCCTTTCACAGTACATTCTTCATGGAAGAATATACCATACAAACGATCGTCTTTTGTTTCCTGGGGAACATATCTATCTTCCCACTCTGCGCAGCCTCAGTCATGTTGAGCTTTTAGTGATGACATCAATGTATTTTAAACCACCGCTCGGGACCAAGGGTTTATGTGATAAAACCCGTGAAGAAGGGAGCATTAAAGGTCTTTAACTGAAGGTCTTTACCTACGCTACCCAACCATAAAAAAAATGTCCCAGTGTCTATGACCATCTCCTAGGAGCCAAAAAAAGAGCGAGGGAAAGAGAGAGAGGGGATCGGAGGCTAATGGGGTTGGGAACAGATGTAAGTTGCATCTCCAGCCATGCAATTACAGCCAATGACTCATGACGTTCTCAAATCTGTATGTCGTTAGGACATGTGTTATTAGCAAAAAATAACAAACCATTCACCCACAAAAAGGCATTGCCTTCATCCTCATCTCCTCCCGTATCCACATACTGCACTCTCAACCTGAGCTGCTCTACATTTCAAGGGCGAACGTCACGGACGACCTTGCGCTGAGTCCCAGTGAGAGGTGGAATGAAGTCAATGGATTCACATGGGGCTAATGGAGCCATTAAGTACGATCCGGAGAACTGGCGTTAATGTGATACCTTTTATCTCCAACAGCCTGTGTTCTTAGGTTAACCCTGCTTCCATCTGACCCCCCCCCATCCTTCACTTTCTACCATGTTTTAACCACCTAGAAGATGAATCACATCACTCTTACTCATTTTTTAACTGAGGTTGCATTAAGGATTCCAGTCAACGCAAATACTTTTACGTTTTTTCTGACTTTCGACTTGGTTTTGCGGCGGTCAATATTATTTTTTGTCAGCGCATCTTTCAAACACTTTATGAACGCAGCCAGGCATGAACCTTGAGCATGACTGACCGAGCAATGGATTGAGCAATAGCACCGTCCAGAAACACCTAGAAGGGTTAATTTTGTTCTTAATTTTGGGTAAATCTCTAAACTGTGCGAGACGCAATCAGTGAGGCTGGCTCTGTCCTCATACCCCCCCCCCCCCCCCACGCCCCTGTCACACTCTCCACCTCCACCAAGCCTGCGCGAGGCTCCCTCTCCTTCCTGTCTCCGTCTGTCTGTGTCTATGTGTTTGTGTGGGCGTGGTCCCGCCTCAAGCCATCAGCCACTCCACCTGCTCCGGTCTCCACGCCTGCAGTTCCCCTTGCAGGGTTTAAACCCCTTGCTCACGTCCACTCATCGGCAGGACGTTTGTCCTCTTAACATGTCTGTCTCCTCGCTCTCGCAATGCTTGGTAGTGTTGACTTATTGGTCGTTTTTCCAGGTGTCTTACTGTTTATACACCACTTTGCGGTTTCTGCCTTCCAACCCTGCCTGCCTATCCTGTTTGCCCTGCCTGCCTTGCTTACCGTAGCCCCCTATTCATTAATTAAACCTGGTTCTTTCTACATACGTGTCCTGACTCTGTGTCCTGCGCTCTGATTCTTAAGCTCTGACAGTAACAGCCCCAAGACAAAGTGAATACGTCTCTCTTGAGGAAATCAGACATAAAATGTGGCCATGGAAACAAAGAAAAAAAACGTGTAATTTACTCTTTCATCCCTGCTTCCTCCTCCACTAACCCTTCACCCTCGAATTGATCAGCCAGGAGTATTGGTTGTCCCTGACTACGGCTGCGGCGTCTTTTGACGCGACCCGTCGGACGCCGGAGAGCGTCTACGTGAGCGTCATCTGAAGAAAGGGACGGGAGGAAGAGAACAAAGTCCCATTTGTTCTCTCTGTGGAGGAAAAGGGGAGTACGGGTGTTAGCGAGGGCGAAAAGAACGTAGACAGCAAGTGGCTCGGTGGGTCCGCCGGCTAGCACGCTAACTATGCACACTGTAAAAAACGAAGTACAAGCAACCAAGTACAAGCAACCAAGGTTTGACTCCCATCTGCGGTCCAGTGCTTCATATAATTCCCTCTCTACTTTGACCCAATTATTGTTCCTCTTCCCTGTCCTGACCAAATAAATATATATATATATATATATAATGCAAATCACCAGGCCAAAAAAAAGGATGATTTCCTCAGCAGTTACTCATCTGACCGAATTCACATGACAACACACGTTCATTTC
>NC_082403.1:11648223-11726127 GCF_031168955.1 Gadus macrocephalus
CCACTTAGAGCTGTTAATTATTGGAGTTTACCGTTATTTTCTTAAATTGCTAATTCCATTAACAATCTAATTAAAATAGGTAGAAGATGGCCACATCTTAGACACAACTCTGAGTCAACATCTGGGGTCTCATTTATAACTGTTGCGTACGCACAAAACGGGGCTGAAAGTGGCGTACGTGGCTTTGAACGCCAAGGTTGTGATCTATAAAAAACTAACTTGACGCGAGAATGTGCGCAGCCCTAAGCAAACTCTGACCCATGCGTACGCATGGTTTGGAAGAAAAGGAGAATTGGCGACACAGACGGTGTGGTGGTGAACTGAAGTCAGACTGAAGAAATGTAGAGTGAGAAGAACGATTATGTTTTATCATCGCCCTTCATAAGTTTAATTTCAACCCGTATAATGCGGTTGAATCTATGCAATCAGAATAATTTAAGTCAACTGCGTTATTACGTTATTACTAATCCCGTCACAGTATGCATACGATCCATTGACGGCGCGACTGCATGGAATAAAGCATCTGTCCAACATGTGTCAATAACGTAATATTTTTGCGTGACACTGTAAACACATAATCATGTGTCAATTAAATCCCAAGTGTGGAAAACCAAGCCACATACTCATCACAATCGTTATATTATTGTCCGCTCCTCTTGATGCTTTTCATGACAAATCAAGCATTAAAAAGGGGTTATGTTCAAGAACATTTTACGTGGGTGATTACAAACTGATTAACCAAGGCGTTCTCGGTCAGTCTTATTACCGTAACCCTATAAGCGGTGAGCGCCCCGTGCGTAATGCTGCACCATGGCACTGCTGGAGGACCATGCAAATGGCAGGATTCGGAGGGAGAGGGTCTTCAGGGACCATAACGATTTATTGGTACATAAAAATATGTAACTTTATGTCAGACCACTTCTTTTTAATTCTGGGACTGTGCGCTCCGTGCCACTGACAGAGTTCACTGCTGCAGCAACATGTTGCCACTCACTCTGCTTTTTGTTCTCAGTGATCCCAAACCCGTGACCGCCGAACAAAACTACTTTTCGGGCCTCCACCACACCAATTCAACCTCCGCGAAATTTCACTTTTTTGCTATTCTCAGTCCTTCTGCCAATGTTTCCGACAAGAAATAATACTTGCATCTGAGTCTGTTTTACATGCAGATCGCATTCATGAGGTCGTTTGCAGTGCCGATTTATGGTTAAAAAGGGGCGTGCACAGGGCGGAATGTGAAGCTGATTCAGCTGCGCACACTTGTAGGCACTCTGTGATTCATAAAGCAAAGATTGCTTAGAGGTGTGCATACGCAGGGTTTTATAAGTCTGAATATTTTTTGGTGCACGCAAAACTTGGCTTTTGGGCGTACGTACACTTTTAGTAACGATCCCACGCACAGTTTTATAAATGAGACCCCTGGGCTTTAGGCCAAATCCCATTTCTACCCCTTACCCCTTCAAAACAAGGGGGAGGGGTAAGGGGAAGGGGTAAGGGGAAGGGGTAAGGGGTAGAAATGGGATTGGGCCTTACTGTGCCAGCTTTGATTGAGGTGAAGTCAGGCCTTACCATAAGGTCACCGAAGGATCTTTGTTGGAGAGACGATACAGGACCATAAACTACTCCACTAAACTCTCTAAACTACTGCAATAACCTTGATAGGATGTGTTCTTTAAAAGGTCAAGACATTGAGTTCATCAATATAGTGTTCATAATAAACAACCACTTCCCTGGCCTTGTGAAAATATGTAGCCATTATCAATCACACGTTGAGAATTACATTGTTAATGGCTGTAAAAAAGGGCCAGATTGTATACTTCAGAGACAGACTGATTCATAATTCTGGACAAATGAATTCAGCCAAAATCAACCAATTTAACTACTACTGAAGTTCCAAAGAAATTAAAAAAAAATAATCAAACTTTTTAAGCAGAGAGGTTTTGATGCGTGTGAATGCCCAAAATCAAATGAATGACTTTGTGACAACAGTGACTGTGCTCACATCAAGAGATGACAGTTGCCAGTAAAAAAAAACAACTGCTTCTACTTTCTCCAGTTTCTACATTGTTAGTGATCATCACGCTCCCAAAACAACAGAACATAGAGCCGCCATCTATTTAGAAAATTCTTTACAACTATTTCTTTAAACTCTGATATAGTTTTGTGTGTGCTGCACTTCAGTTCGACATTCCCCAAAATAATAACTACAACTGTTGATGAAATCAAAGAACACCACAACTTCTAAAACACAGAAAACAAAGCAACAAGGGCAGCTGGATTAGTTTAGAAGTGATACGACCTCTAGGTAAACAACAAACAGTTTATTTTGCTCTGCAAAGATTGTGTTCAGGGCTTGCATCTGGATGGGGGGGGGGGGGGGGGGGGGGGGGGGAGTTAATGTTATGAAAATTCACCGTTAAATATTAATGTTTTTTGCGGGCATGGCTTTAAATTTAGCCCGTCCTGGGGACACTGGTGACTCACACACCCCTCACATCAATGTCCCCGTGTCGGTATCTGCAGTGAACCCGACAATGCCCTCTTAGATGCTTTTTAAGAGGACAAACACACAGAGAGACAGAGATGCAGAGAGACACTACACCAGTGGAAATAAAGGACAAAAGAAACATAAATAAACAGCAGCTATGAAAAGAGATTAAACACACAGACACATACGCTCAAGCCAAGCCTTTAGCCAACGACTGTGGTCAGGTGAATTCCGGAAAATCTCTGTCTAATATCTGTATTCTGACATATGCGGTTGTATGCAGGTCTGCATAATAAACTTCTGATGACATCAGAATACCTCTGCAGAAAGTGCCGTTATGCCGGAGTTTGTTCGGCAAACTTTCTGCTGATATTTCCGGATATACCGCTTTTCACACGGTATCGCAAGGAGCGTTTGATCCCAAATGTCTACTGCTTACTTGTAGGCCTCCTGCGGTGCCTTATCCCAGCCGAACCCTCCACTGACCTGTATCTGTGCTCACAGGCAATTTAGATAAGACTATTTAAAGAGTAACTGAATAGTTAGCGTTTAGTATAGATGTAGTGTACTGCAGACAGACACAAGGGAAAAAAGAAGAACATGGAGATGAACAGAGCCAAAGCACCCGCTGAACAAAGACCCCAGTGTGAGAGGGAAGGCCGGGCTTACCATTTGGCAGGGTGCACTCTAGTTGGCTCTTTAAAGATGGCCTTGGGTATCCCGTTTATAAACATGGTTAGTTGAGCTCAAACGCAGGGTGCAGAAAAAACACGATTTGATACCATTAACTGCTTGGGTACCATTAGCGACTATCGCATCGACATCAATCTGTAAACAGCTACATTTGCCTTAGTAGAGTTGTTTTTTTATGAGCAATGTCCATGTAAGTTCTTGACAATATCAATGATGAACATTGGCTATTTTACGGCAGTTTGACAATTGTAATGTTGTCTATTGATGAAGACAGCATTTACTAACTCAATGCATTTTATATAGGGCATACAGGAGACATTCAAAATGTATTTCCTATAACTTTTATACAAAGGTAACCACAGTCACATTAAATATTTAGTAAATTCCCCCCTATTTTTGTCACATCCCATCCCCTCCTTATTGTATTTATAGATTTTCTGATAACGTTCGGGAATAACAGACATTGACTTCAAACCTTCTCTCGTTGGAGTCAGTAAGATCCATTAATGCACTGTAATAATACTACCAGGAAGAGTTGGCTACGAGGCAACATTTGGCAGGTGAGGTCATTTACATTTACAGAAACAAAATAGTTTTCACTAACGGGAAAACATGTCCGGATCCTTATGTTATTACTGCAGATAAATGGATATTCATAGCCGTGTCCCAATGGCCAACTTTTGTATGGCCCGTTATAGGACATTACAGCCTCCACCTATCTGAAAGAAAAGCCTGGTGTCTCGACAAATGAAAATCTACCTGCATACAAATCCTTAGAATACGACTCCAACACACCCTTTTAAAGTCTTCAATCCCGTCTGTCTGCTGTTTTCATTAAAGGGAGTCAAACCAATCTTGGTATGGTAATCATTTTCTGTCCCTGGATTTTGCGATTAGCGCTGTTAACGGCACCACAAATCTCTGCCATCGTGTCGGTTGTCTATCCAATGTCAATTCTTTCTGCCTCCTAGTTGTGCGCTCCTACCTGCTGTGTTGTAACCCAGATACATGTCAATACGAGCACTCAGAGTATATCTTTAGGTTCGACAGTTATCCTGGGTTAGAACAGGGACGGGAGGGCCCAGGAATTGGCCAGAACAGAAGCACTCATCTGTTGCGCAGCCGTAGTGCAACATCAAGGACAGTCTAGTAGCTCCATGCCGCTGATTACTACTGGCTATTTGTAGGCTGTTTCAATACATATATTAATTTAAACAAATACGCACATTGCTGTAATTAATGTATATTTTTTTAAGGTCAAATAATGAAATATAAGATAATACACACAAAGTGTTGAGAGATTAAAGTGCAAAACAGACTGTGTGTGTGTGTGTGTGTGTGTGTGTGTGTGTCTGTCTGTGTTTGTGTGTGTGTGTGTGTGTGTGTGTTTCAGTGCATAGTTTTGTGTCTTTGTGTGGTTATGATTGCGTTCGTGTGTGTGTCTTTGCTTTAATGGGTTGTTATGTGTATTAGTGTGTGTGTGTTTGTGTGTGCGTGCGACGGCGTGCGTGTGTGCATGCGTGGGTGGGTTTGTGCCACGCCATCTCAATCTTAACTGATGCAGATCCTGGCTACTGAGTGCAGATATTTAGCTGCGTGGTTGAAGTGCATCCCTCACCAAGCCGCTACTGCGCCAGTCCCCATGAATTAATGATGAATGTGAAGGGAGAGAGCGAAGGAGGGAGAGAGGAAGGGGCACGAACTGCAATATGAGAGAGAGAGATAAAGAGAGACTGTACGACTGAGAAGTAGAGCGAGGCTACAGAGGCATGCAAGCAACACTGAACTCTGAGCAAATCGGCAAAGTTTCACTTATTGTTGAAGAAAAGGGTTTTTTGTTTTGCTTGAAATGAAAGAGGAGTGGAGACATGTGTAACAGTAAATGAGTGACAAGAATTTATCTTTTATTGATGTGATCCAGCTGCATAATCACAGGAGGGGTTTGATTACCAAGTGGGTTCGGCAAAACCAGAACAGAGATGATTTGCCAGGCGTAGCTAAACACTTCAATCATTATTGTTTTTGGCATCGGGGAGCGATGGCAAAGCATGGTGCATACATGTGCAAATTCGCGAATGAAGGTGCAAACATACATAATGTACACAGACACACAAATACACACACAAAAGTGTTGGGTGGTGGGCATAAGTTTGTGCTGGTGTGAAATTGCCAAGAGACCTGGATTTATCTGCTCATCATCAATGGAAGGGTATAAATTCAGACCGTGTAATACAGCAAAGGAAAAAAAAGCACACACACACACACACACACACACCACACACACACAGAGACAGCTTTTGGGCTGTAAATCAATTCGAAGAGTAATCATAATGAAACAGGGCTCAGCATCTATCTCACAAGGTCTAATTATCCTGCCCACAATTTATTTTCTTGTGAGGGAGAGGGAAAGTTAGGTTACCAAGGAAACACTACAGCTGCTACTGTCAAACTAATGTGTCTACTTATTGTGCTACCTACATTGAAACGGCTTTTGATGCAGTGATAAAGGAAAAGATGAAAGACTGAGTGCACGCACGCACGCACGCACGCACGCACACACACACACACACACACACACACACACACACACACACACACACACACACACACACACACACACACACACACACACACACACACACACACACACACACACACACACACACACACAAACATAAAGATGCGCGCGCGCGTGTGTGTGTGTGTGTGTGCGTGTGTGTTGCAAACCTTATGTTGCGAGGGAGCCTGTTTGCTTTGCGCTGTTCATCCCACAGGGAATGCTTACAGGGGAAGCTGCTTAGTTTCAAGATAAAGTATTTAATGGCTTCACTGTGCACACACACACACACACACAGACAGACGCACACACACTGGAAGGTTCTCCACACGCTGAAGAGTCTCTGAGGCACCTCGGCAGCATCCTAGCACTGTTTCAAAGAGAGAAGCACGACCCATAAACTTGGAAGATGCAAAGGCAAAGACGTCTCTCCCTCGCTTTTTCTTTCGCTTTGGTTGTGTGTATAAATGCACCGCATCCCGTACCGCAGCAGCTAGTCGCAGACTAAAGCAAAAATGGGGGGGGAAAGCAAACAATTAAAAAAACATTGGGAGACGCATAGATCATCCAGCGTTGGGGAAAACACAGGAGGTATTTTACTTTGGTGGTGGAGGAAGTGTTCTGAAGCTAGATACACCTGATGTGGGTTTAGAGAGGGATGGGGGTCTCGATTGACCTGGTTTCTTGTGCTTAATGTAAACATGTGTGGCTAGCACACACACACACACACGCACACACACACACACACACACAGTGTGTGCGTTGGCGCAACAGAATCCCTCCCGGGTCCAACGGACCATTCTGGTCTCCGAAATATATTCCCTTGTCAGCGAATTGGTCATCCTCTCGGTGTGATAACATTATAATACCAGCACCATTGGTAATTGATAGGAGATGCTAAAACAGAAGAAATTGGTGGTCTAGCTGTCTAGTGTCTAGAAAAGCAATCAATTGAAGGCAGTGTGCCGGTTGCCATATAGAGTTAATGTAGCGAGGACGATTGAACAAACGTCTGTGCGATCCCCTTGAGTGTACGTCTCTGAACGTGATTATACATCGCCCCCCTCATCCTCTGTTGGCCTAACATGGTTTGTTCAGCTCATTAGCATTCTTGGGCTTCGGTTGTTGGTTTTGACAATTTTTTGCCTTTCTGCCATTTTGTTTTGCCATTTTTGTTTTTCCGTCCTTATGCTTAATCTCTTTCTGCCCGCCTCTCCCCTGTTATTATCCCACTAAGGCGAAAGAGCAAGACCGAGAGAGAACGAGAGACCTAGACCCAGAGAGACCGAGAGAGAGCGAGAAACCGAGACCCAGAGAGACCCAGAGAAACCCAGAGAGGCCGAGACCCGAGACCCAGAGAGAAAGAGACTCAGAGTGACCCAGAGAGACCCAGAGAGCACCAGAGAGACCCAGAGAGACCCAGAGAGAACCAGAGAGAACCAGAGAGACCCAGAGAGAACCAGAGAGAACCAGAGCGAACCGTGACCCAGAGAGAACCAGAGAGAACGAGACCCAGAGAGACCCAGAGAGAACCAGAGAGACCCAGAGTGACCCAGAGAGACCCAGAGAGACCCAGGGAGACCCAGGGAGACCCAGAGAGACCCAGAGAGACCCAGGGGGACACAGAGCGACTCAGAGGGAACGAGACAGACCGAGACAGACCGAGACTCCGAGATAGCAAGATAGCGAGAAAAAAGAAGTGGAGAATTTAACACACCATGTGGCATCCACCGAGAAGCTCTCAGCATCTGCGAGTGTAATGATGGCAAAGGCGGAGGCTCTTCAGTGAGGAGCTGGGGAGAATGCTTGGGGATGGGGTCAGGGGGTTGGCAGGTTGACGGTGGGTGGGGAGGGGATGCACACAGCTTCAAGCCGTGTTAAGGGGCTGTCAGAGGAAACAGACGTGACAGCTCCACACTGATTTCACAGTGACCAGCGTAACATGTCAACAAGGGGGCCCCCACTGTGTGTGTATGCGTGTTGGCATGGACACCAAAAGAAGATATGGCAAGGCATACCATATAAAGGGAGGGATCTCTCTCCCTCTCCCTCGCTCTCTCTCTCTCTCTCTCAGGAACATGTTGAAACATCCCCCCCCCCCCCCCCCGGATCTGTTCAAAACAGGACTACATTTCCTCCTCACATCCTCTACCACGTAGCCCCGTCAGAATATCCACATGGCAACAAGGGACTGTTTCCTTTAAATGTGCCGTAACTCCAACAACAACATGTTAACTCAGCTATATATACCGCCAGGCGTCGGGAACTTTTGCTTGTTGGAGTTGTGGTCTTGCATCACTTTTTCATGGTTTGATTCATGTGGCATTTTTAAGAAATACTCGCAAGACATCAGGCTAAGGATTAATTTTTCTACAAACGTTCGATTCCTTCCTCGTGTCCCAACCTCCCACATGGCTCCCTTAGACACAAGCATCCGTCTCTCCTTCTAAATCACGTCGACTTCTTAAATGGATCATTCGTTTTAACCCCCTTCTGCTCCCTCTCCCTCTGAACCCACTTCTCCTTCAGGTCTGAAGGAGGGAATAATAGAGAGATATAGATGAAATCCAATATGTGACAAGAGGTGTTGTTTTGACAGAGACACTGGAGGGGAGATGAAAGACGCGGGCGGGGGCTGATGAATGTATGGCAGGGCAGGAAGATGTCTTCCCTCCATCCCCCGGTTCCACGTTCCACTTCATCTAGGAGCCATGGTAACGTAATCATTGGCAACGTCCCTCACCAAGTGTGTAGGTCCTGTGACACACACCCTTTCTCAGGCATACACACGCACACGGATGCAGACATCTTTCTCTCTCACACACACACACACACACACACACACACTCTTTCTCTCGAAAAAATAACACACATATGCAGAGTACATGTGCAGACTCTCTCTCACACACACACACACGCACCCACTCTCTCTCTCTCTCTTTCTCTTTACCACGCTCACACTCTCTCTCTCTCTCTCTCCTTCTCTCTCTCTTCCCCCCCCCCCCCCCCCCACACACACACTCTCCTTCTCTCTCATAAAAACACACAAAGTGCCTCTTATCTGCAGAAGCCCATGTGCAACATTTGGCATTTTCAGACCGCCAAACACAGAGCACACAGAGAACAGTTAGCACCTCCGCGATGCAGGTCAGAGTGTCTACATTATTCTCACTATAACAGTGGGAAAGAAACATGACCGGGAATCAATTAGGGATTAAGAATGCATCCCTAGATTACAGTTCATAAATTAAGAAATACATGACAATGGTATAAATACACACGCTTACATCTAAAGGCATAATCATTACAGGTTATCCAACAACTCCCCCTGTCACCCCCACCATCTTTTTTTGCCTACGCACCCACACACAAAAACACATACTTACACACACGCACACTCACACACACATTTACTTACACACATGCACTCACACACTCAAAGACATACTCATACACACACATCAAGGCTCACTCACACAATATACACATACACTCACACACACGGGTGCATGCACACACACACACACACACGGGTGCATGCACACACACACACACACACACACACACACACACACACACACACACACACACACACACACACACACACACACACACACACACACACACACACACACACACACACACACACACACACACACACACGGCTGGTGAAGCAGCCAGGATACAGAGCCCCTGGCTGACCCCCACTCTGCCGCCCTCCCAGCCTTTCATCATCCCCACCAACAGCACCTCCTCCTCATCATCCTCCTCCCACCACCTCCTCCACCTCCTCCGCCCCGATCGTCTCTCCACCCACAAGCAGCTGGCTCTCTAGTCCGTCCATCCGTCCGTCCGTCCGTACGTCCATGCGGACCCCCAGGGTCACCATACAGCACCCACATCAATTATTCAGCACAAAAAGTATATAAATAAACTAAATGAAATAAGGAAAAAATATATAAATCTTAGATAATGGGCACGATGAATGGAGATGATGAAGAGAGAAACACAGGGGAGAAAGGTGGAAGGGAAGGCAGAGGGGGTGATCCCCAACCAGCAGGTGTAGATCAAGGCTGTAATCTCTTCCGAGTGTAGGTTTGAGAGAGGGTGGGAGGGAGGGAGGGAGGGAGGGAGGGAGAGAGAGAAGGAGTATCTGAAGCGGAGTGGCAGGGGATGAAAAAAAAAACAGAGATAGCGAGGAACGGTGGAACACAATCCTTCCCCTACAACCCTCCCAGCAGAGCCTTTTCCTGGCTCTACATCCCACCACGCCCAGATCGAAGAGATGTCCCAGGGAGGATAAAGAAAAGTAATGGCCGCCGGAGCCCATCAACAATGGAACCATGGAAACGCCGCGGATTGGAGGAGTGGAGGGCAAAACAAAAAAATAAAAGTTTGAGTAAACCCAACTCGCAGAAGATGGGAGAGGTGAACAAGTTTTCACTCCCATGCATTTTACATAAAAGTTATGCAAAACCACGTGTATTCCACAGGCAGCATTCCAGTTCAAATGCTAATCAGCTTAACTTCCTAACCTTCCTGAATCACCTCTAACTCCCCCCCCCCCCCCCCCTCCCCTCCCCACTTCATCCCCCCTCTGCGGCCAGGGAAGGAGGCGTGGCCTTCAATTACCAAACTCCCAAGCCTACTTTTTTTTTTATCTTTTCGCAGAACATTTAGCGATGACCTTGACTGTCTCAGGCTTAACTTTAAATGAATAACACGAGGTTAGGGTGAGCGGGAGCGAGCTGCTTTTACTGAGAGTGAAACCGTATGGCACATGACAGGCAATTACTCTTGGTGATGTCAGCCTGTCGTGTGTGTGTGTGTGTGTGTGGGTGAGAGTGTTGGGGGAGACGGGGGGGGCGGTTACTCTTGCCGCTATTGTTGTTTGGTTGCGTTCCTCCCGCCCGCCCGCGCGTTTCTTCTTTGATGGACACTTCTTTAGAGCTTCGGAGGGCGACGTTGCTGGCAGTCTGCGGCAGCCGTTCGGACAGAAACTCGATTGGCCCAATGTGGCAACTGAGGATGGAGGAGACAAAGAGAGAAAGAGAGAGAACGAGAGAGAGAGAGAGAGAGAGAGAGAGAGAGAGAGAGAGGGAGAGGGAGAGAGAGTGGAGAGAGAGAGGGTGGGAGAGAGAGAGGGTGGGAGAGAGAGAGGGTGGGAGAGAGAGGGTGGGAGAGAGGGAGGGTGGGAGAGCAAGAGAGAGTGAGAGAAAGAGCGAGTGGGACAGAGAGAAGGTGGGAGAGAGACAGAGGATTGGATAGAGAGAAAAAATGGAGGGAAAAGGCTAAATCAGACAATCTGGGACACATTGCTGCTTCTCTCAGGCGATCTCATTGAAAACTTTCTGTCTTTATTCTGGTCGTCTGACTGTTTTGGAAGCCATGTTTTATTCATGCCTATGTCTTTTAATTTATATTTGCATGCAGTGCGCGTTACTCCACGGATAGCACCACCCATCCACCACTCCATCCGCCTCCTCCTCCTCAGAGACCCTCGGAGACTGTATGATGAAATCTTGAGTGACGGTGAAACACCATCGACTGTCCCCCGGAGCCGTTGGAACGTTTAGAAAGGGGGGAGAAGGACATAGAGATAGAGACTTGGAAATAGAGAGCGAGCTCCAGAGAGAGAAACAGGGGCCACTCGATTTTATAAATATGAATGATAGCCGTTAATGTTCTGACGCAAGAGGGGAAGAAACCATGCGCTCCCTTTGAATACTTCGTCAACATAACAACATCCCGTTTATCCGCAGAACGCCATCGGCTTTTCTTCTATTAAACGATTTTGGTTTTGTTGTGTTTTTTTGTTGCAACTTCGTCAAAACTGTGCACTGCCAACGACGGGAAGTGAGTTCTTCTCTTCTGTCTTTCCCCAAAGGCCCCAATTAAAACCTCTTGCGGTAAAGCAGCAGCAATTCATCCCTCACGTTCCCAATGTTTTTTCCCAGTGCCACGGCAACAAAATGTCGGGAAAGTGGCCTATTAGAAAATAAGAGACCAATAAGCTGCAAGAAACGGAAGGGGTAGGGGCAGAGAGAGAGAGAGAGAGAGAGAGAGAGAGAGAGAGAGAGAGAGAGAGAGAGAGAGAGAGAGAGAGAGAGGCAGAAAGGCAGAGAGAGAGAGAGCAAGCGAGAGAGAGAGAAAGCCATTAGTCACGCATTAGCGGGAAAATTATGGAATAATTTCAAATGTTACAGAAGTCTGTATCGGGCATTCTGACTCATTGTTGTGCTGATGAACTCCAGGCATTGAGTGCCCTTAGTTACTTCTCTGAAGTCGACTGTTAAAGGGTGTGCAGTCGGCCATGGCGTGGGTGGAAAGTCGATACTGAATGCCACAAGGAAGAGCCTTCGTGAGTCGAGGACTAATCAATTGAATGATAATAGAGAGCCATGGATACCCTGGTGGCCGTTGTTAAAGGTGAACCTGATAGTGAGCTGGCCTGATAGTGAGCTGACAAATTTCACAAATGTGCATTAGTCTGGAACCTCACACTTTGTGTTAGATTTCCAAGGGGAGTTATCAACTGGCGCAGACAAAATGCCTCTGTACACAATTGGATAGACCAACAATCAATCAAAGCGTGACACATCAGCGGCAGCCATCTTTATTGTTTCTGAAAATGCCTCAACAGCGCTCCCACAGGGCACTCCTCTGTACTGACATCGTATTAAACCCGCCCCATATTAGATAAATGGTTGTGATTGGACTGACCCGGGGCGTACCTGCTGGAAACCTGTCTTAACGGAAGGGGGGACCCAAAGCATATACTTAAGCAAATAAAACATGAGCTCGCCGATTGGCTGTGACAGAGAGAAATCTACAGTGAGAAAATATAGCATCTTTCTGTCCTATGGCCTCTCAAAGCACATCCATAGGCCGACCACGCAAGGCAACAGCCAGCTCGCTCGCTATATAGGATTTCAGCATCATGCACATTGTTTCAGGTAGGATTTCCCTGCCCGTGTTGCCGTATTCTCTCTAAATCACCCTTGTATTCCTTGAGGATAAGCTCACCATATCAGACATAATTGTACTTTGTTTCCTCTTGACACCGTGCCATCGGTAACAACGACATGTCATGACCATCCAATCAGTGCTCAGCCCTCGTCGGGCACAGTCACAAGATAATAATAGGATATTAATGGGCCTCACTCCCCGCTCATCTTCAAAGTAAGAGAAAGACACACAAAAGCTTTGACCTGTAAGCATAATGAAGTCTGAACACACAAGGGCCGGTTGTCCAAAACAGCCTCTTCTATAAAACCATTAAAACTAACCGCTACTAGTCTGTTGTGGGCTTTATGCATTGTTTTTAACTGATTTAAAACATTTTTACAAGCACTGCTGACTCAGGAGTGTGGAGAGTCAGGAGTCCAGCCAAACCCACCCCCACACACACACACACTGCTCACATTGCCTTTCCCCCGGCAAATGGCGGGTTCTGATTGGACTCATCACCACAACTTCACACATCATCAAGCCCCGGCGCAATCAAAAGGCCGCCGCCAGCGTGTGCGTCAGGTCGGCGGACAATGGAAGCGTTCGATTGAGGGAAAGTATTTCGGGTTGGTTGATGGCAAGGGCCGTGGCCACTGATTAGTCCTCTCCATCAAGGGCACACGTACACCCACTCCGATTGATAGATGAAACAGAGTTCAGGATTCAAAAACACAGGAGAAAAAAAGTGTAAGATTAAAGAATCTGAAGTTGCATGTTGTATAAATGGCGATAAATATTTATTTAAAATAAATGAATTGCCAATTAATAATGTATATGCATTATGCATCTTTTGACCTGGCACGTTTACTGAAGAGTTTTAAAATTCTGTCGGTGTGCACAAGTTGCACACTCACTTAATCACTCACTCCTGCTTATGGAAGGGCAAAAGGGTCACAACTACGCCTCATTGAAGATGCGTATCGATTTAAATCATAGAAAATTAAGTTTAAGAAATGTACTTTCACAATGAGGTGTAGTTGCACCCTTTGGCCTTCCGTTCCTGTTCCATCTCGGTGCTTACTTAAGGAACTGGATATTTTAAGAAAAGTTAAAATAAATAATTAAATTAAATACTTGAGCCAGATTGTAATAACACCAACACATTCAGACTTGAGGATTTAAGCTTTTAAGTCCTAATCAGATGCATCTTCATGTAATTATTAATCTTCAGACATCTGCTGTCTTAAAGGGGTGATATGCTTTTTCGGCTTTTCCCTTTGCTTTGGAGTGTTCTATGCCTTTTTTACGCATGTCTAAGTTCTGCTAAGCAGAAAAAATCAAAGTCTGAGCTGTTAGGTTATAAGGCCTTGTACATCGTCATAGCACATATTCAATACCAGAGAATTACTAAACAATGAACAAATAACATGCTTCAAAATGGATAATTGACTTTTGACATTCTATGATTGTAGGTTATACTTGGCGTTGGCGATCATAAATAAGACTACAATCAAAGTGCTGATGGCAAGCTACAACATCTGCATAACAAGCTGTCTTCAAGGTCGTGTTTCTGAAGTACAGGAAGGTGAAATACTCTACAAAGCAAATTAAAACATATCCCACATACTTTCTTTAAAAAAAACGAACGATTATTATTATTATTATTCATCATTTTTCATTACCAAAGGAAACACAAAAATAATTTAGATATAATTATTGCCAAATGCACATATGCAAATGGCATTAAGAAAATTACTACAAAACAAAGTGACTAATAAACGGCAATGTTTTGCAGACTATTGGGACGCCCTGCTGAGTCTAGTCCCTGATGAGGACCCATCACCATCTGTTTGGAGGCGATCCCCATCCCACCAACCGGTCATCCCAGTATGAGGAACCCCCGACGGAGGAAGTTGTTGCCCGCCATGTCTCCCTCTTCAGTCAAGGGGCTGCCTGAACAATACACACTGTCCAGCCGGATCAGGAAACACCTGGTGTACCCAGAGAACAACACACGACGGGATGTCCCAAGTAGCCCTAGCACCAGCTGAAAAAGCAGAAACATTCATTTGTCATGTCATCATTGGTTACTTGGTTCACATGGTATAATGAAACATTACTGTTTGTGGTACGTACTCTTCTTCTGTCCTTCTCCTAAAGGTTCAAGCAGTTAGGCTCTGGGCCCGGTTGGTACACCATGCGTGTAGCTTCTTCATTCGTCTTACAACCTAAAAAGAAAAATACGTGCTGAACAACAAAAAGTGTTTTCTAATAAAGCAAATAACTCCTGGGCCAACATCGTTGCATAGGGCATATTATTTATCCAGGAAGCAAAATGTGTTAGAATACAATGATGTTGGAATAGATCACATCACAAACAGCAGAAAGGGTGAAGTACAGCGAATGTACCCATCACAACAGATTGAAGCAGGAACCCAATGTGAAGCGGAGGCTGCTTTATTTCCAAAAACGAGTGACGTTAGCCTTAATCTTAGCTTCGAAGATACAACAAGAAAATTAGTAATGCAATAACGAATACGATTTAGTTATAAAATATAAATTTCTCTCAGTCAACAAACACACGGTTGTTACCTGGTTGTACACAAATGAAAGTTTGAAGTTTACATGGGCGATATAAGATAGACACAGAAAAACTATGTACCTTTGTGAAACATCCTTCTCCGCTCTTGGTTGCGACGATGTTTCGATTGCTCCAATTGTTCGGCCTAACTTGATTCTCTATCAGACTCGGGCTCGGAGATACACTGCTGAATCTAAGCCTTTGACTTCGGCAATGTTGACAACTTCTTGGAGGTGTGAATTTACAAACACACAGAAAGTGTTTGACCAATCACAACAGATTGGGCGTGCTAACCAATCACAGCATATCGGGCTACAAGGGAGGAGGGCCTTAAAGCGACATGAGTCAAAACAGAGCGTTTTTGAAAGATTGCTGATATGGGGTTTTGCAGAAATTAACAGTGATAATAATAAGGGGTATTTTTTACATCAAGGCATGAAACCCAATTCTAGTAGCACCCCCAATTGAAATTATTAACCCCCGAAAAAGCATATTATCAACCCTTTAATCTCTAGATTGTACCAACAAAAAAAACTCTGCTGGTGTCTTTGTAAATTAGGCCGCATTATACGTTATACGAAAATATTATGCATATCAATTCAAATCTATAATGTCCATGAAAAATAAGAAGCTGCATATTGTATAAGCTACCACCTGTGTAGAGCTCTCTCCCTCTATTCCCCTCTCCCTCTCTCTCTCAAACACCTGACCGGTCAATTGCAGTGGTGCTGGTTAGGTGTGTATACATCCAGGTCGGTTGGAGGCGAACACGCTGGCAGGACATTGATCCAGGCTGTAACACTCGCTCACAGATAAGCGGGACAGCCAGTGCGGCACACCAATAATATCAGCAGGGATATCTCACACTGTCACACGGCAAGTTATGAAAAACAACGTCAGCCTACTGTGCCAGTTGGCTAGGGTGTGTGTGTGTGTGTGTGTGTGTGTCCGTTTGCGTGTGTGTGTGTTTGTGTGTGAAGGAACGTGACAGCGGGAATCAGATAGCGCTGAATGCTTCCCGAGTTTGGATTTAGAAGCTGTCTTGATATAAAGAAGGGAGGGGAAGGGGGAATGGAGAGATTGTCCCAGATTTAATCAATTTCCAGAGCTGAACGTGGCTTCTGGTGCTAGTGGTGTAGCATAAGGCAGTATTGGAAAACTTTCCCGTGTCCTTGTATCTAGTGCAAGTCTAAACGGATGACTTACAGATGGCACTGATCTTGTTGAGACCAAGAGAACACAAACGGGGCTAAAGATAGCATTGTGTGTTGCGACCTTGCGGCACACGTTGCGTTGTTTTTCATTTTTTCCCACCCATTGCAATCTGACGAAAGCATGCAATTAAATATCTTGAAAACATTGTTCCAGTCTTCTAGTGCAGACTGAGCTGAATTCACTCTATTCAATAATTGTATAAAGCTATTCATTCAATACAGATTCCAGTGTCAGAGACTCAATACAAGGAGACCCACAATCTTAACTAAGGGGATGGTTGTGGCTTAGCAGCCCTTTTTTAAATGTCACTTTTGCAGTAACAAGCTACTTTTCCCACCAATTAGCGGGATAGCATGTCCAAATGCTACAACGCTACATTACATTTCACAAAATCAAAGTCTGGCTGTAAAGGGTAGCCCAGTTTAACTAAGGAGTAGCCTGGTAGCTTGGCTTTCTCATCCCCCCTCCTGGCTGTCTCTTACATCTCATGACTTCAGGGTTCTGCCAAAACATCTGCCGCCATTTTGGGAGCATAGGAGTATTGGAACGTTAGCCGTTAACGTTATGTTTCAAGTCAGGTTTCTTTTGCACAGTGTATGCCACAGCATCACTCACGCGAGCCGTGGACCAACAACATCTTTAATAGCCTTGGTTAAAGCAAATTTACATTGATTAAGGAACAGTTCGACAACTCTTTGGTCATCTCAATAAGGAGATTATATTTGGGTTACAATATGGAGTATCGCCAACAATAAATTATGTGAAGCATTCTGATGTACAAGCCCTATGCATCATGTTTAACAGTGCGATTAAGAGAAACAAGTAAAATAAAGAAACAATGACAATGTGTTTGCCAAATCTATTGTCAGGCAGCCTGTCAAATGTGTGTTTTCACTCGACGAGGCCAAAGCTCTCCATGGGAGGCCTTCCCGAAGACGTCGGTTGGCTGCTTCGCCCCTCCACCTCCTCGCACCATTCCCCGGGGCGCGGGGGAGGCTTCAGAGGAGAGATCCTGAAATAACACGACCTGAATGCACGCAGCGGCCGTGTGGACGGTGGACACAGTGACGACCGACCGGTGAAGGAAACAAGGCTAAGGCGTTGCACGCGCACAAACACACACACTTGCGCGCACACACGCGTGCCCGCGCACGTCACGCCCCCGAGGGAACCCGACGGCCATTCATCCTCTCTCTTGTCTGAAATCAGGACATTGTCATCATCATCAGGGTGATGGAGGACGGGGTATGAAGTCGTAGGTATAATACAGACCACTGATGGATCTCTAGACGATGAGTTTTTGTACACCTGGCAGATGGGATCTCGTCTTCAAAATCACCATGTAAGGAAGCTTATTGTAGTGTAGTGGGTGTGTCCGTGCGTGTGCGTGTGTGTGTGTTGGGCAGACATGCACATGCACATGGGCTCAGGCTGCATTGTCTCCTGGGAGGCAGCCTGTGTGTGGCGATAAACATGAGCCATGCACTCCTGCCCTCCCATGCGCGGCGAAAGGCGCTCCAACCTCCCGCTCCAACCTCTCCACCTTTCATGTCATTACCAGCAGTAGCGTGACAGAGGGGTCCTGTCTGTCTCTCTGTCTGTCTGTGTATATTTGGGGAGAGGGGGGGGGGGGGGGGGGGGTTCATGTTGGATAGAATACCGAACAAAACACAGTGCCTGTTCATCCTCATGTGTATTTACACTGCTCCTCCTGTATGGGTTCTGCTGCAGGAGCAGGGCTAAATTATACATGGATCAGTATAATCCTAAATACAGAGAGCGAGGGGGGGGAAAGAGAGAGCGAGAGGTGGGAAAGAGAGAGAGAGAGAGAGCCAGAGCGCGAGCGAGAGAGCGCGAGCGACCCACTCATTTCTCCTCCTCCCCACCTTGTTTGTCGTTTAACTCACCTATTTAGTCTGGACGTTTTTTGCTCATCCGAATCCCAGCGTTCTCCCCTCGACACTGATTGTAATCTTCAAGCCTTCTTCACCCAGGGGGCCGTATGTAAAGCCTGGCTCTGAGCCAATGCTTTGGCCGTCCACAATCAGCCAGAGCCTGTTGGTTCATGAGGCACTGATGACCAAATGGGGGGGAAGAAAATTAGAAAAAATAAAATGGTTAATAGAAGGTAATACTGCTCCACATATGCATTGACTTAAATACACTTAGTAGTCACACCCACACCCCTTAAGCAGCTTATAATACATGATACAGTAAAAATGAAGGGAAGTTGACGTTGGGTTAGCATAGGGATTAAAAGAAAAAGAAAATCATTAAAATAATAACCTGACTTTCTTTTTTGAGCTTCTAAGAATGCGTCAGTAAAGCATCAGGAATATGTTCTACTGTTGAATTCTAACATCAACATAACCTTGCAAATGAAAAAAAACAGCAGAAAAAATAAGTATTTTGGCAGGTTCGCTTGGTTGTCGACTACATCTCAGTTACTTTAAGGGAACCCAACACCGAGCTCGACAGTCAGACTTCAGCTGTCGTCTTTTTGATGTTCAAAGACTGTGTGAAACAGATGTGCGTGTGGTCTGTCACTTAATGAAAACATGGGTGCCTGCGCTTTTATCTTGAAAGAGGATGCCGTCAACGATGATCAGAGTCAGAGCTTCCACCTGCTGCACCTGGGCTTTCCCCCTCATCTCATGCACTCCCCAGCTTGGATTGGATGTTCTACTGCACGCTGTGCTTGCCCATGGTTGACCCATGGCTCCGATGTATGTAGCCTGAGAGGAGAGGCAAAGTTTCATCAACATTGGGTGTCTTTGTATTTATTTGGACTTAGGAAATTAAATATGGTATTTTACCATTCTGAGCATTTAATATATAGAAAAATCTAGATATGATATCATTTACTGCTGTTATACTTGCAGCCTAATTTACAAGACACCAGCAGTCCTTTTTTGTTGCTTCAATACAGATATTAAAGGGGGGATGTTATGCTTTTTTGGGGGTTAATAATTACTTGTGTAGCCCTAGTGGGTATTCATATACATTATACTGAGTACTTTTTCATCTGTGACTCATCGCTGCCAGCACTGAAGCACCAGCACTGTGCCTTGTCCGTCATTGCCCGGCCAAATAACCTGCTGTGGTGTTCCTGCGGTGAAGAAACCATGGCAACAATCACCTACACACACGGACAAACGGTTGCCATGGGGACGCATCCCACAGTAGGCCTGTGCTTGGTTGTCAAGCGAGTAAGTGAGAGAGGCAGGAGGGGGGAGTCTTAAAGTGGATACATAGTGTTTTCCACTATTTTCTCCTTGTGTTAAGAGGATTAGCCCAACTGTCAACAAGTTAAAAACGACTTTGATGTATACGACCCCCCCCCCCCCCCCCCCCTTGATGGGGAGTGGTCCGATGAGCCTATTTGAGCTCTCCCCCTCGGCCCACCAGCAGCCCGCTTTCTTTCATCCCCCCCGTAATGTGCCGGTGTGTGTGTGTGTGTGTGCATCCGTCTCTGCAGCAGCGGCAGCAGTAGCTGTAGCAGCAGCACTGTGTGGCACGTATCCAGGGGCCTTGAATAAATACCACTTTGATCTGCCCACAATGGAGGGAGTAGCTTAGGGATAATGACCAGATCACCTCTCAACCCCCCCACACTCATCCACTCGCTGGAGAAAAAAAAAAAATCCCTCTGCCAGTATGAGAGGGGAGAGGGGGAGGGAGCGAGAGAGAGAGAGCACTGGACGCAGCACAGTCCATGGTGAGAACAAAAAGGAGGCCCACGAATCACTTGTTGGGGCAAATGTGGGACTGCAGGATGGTGTAGTTGGTTCAGTGATGGATGTTTGGACCACCGCTGGCGTGGTTTATTCAATGTTGGACAGAGAAATTCACATTAAGCTCCCTTTCTCGTACGCCGCTCACAGACAGCACGGCTGGGAGGGAGGGTGGGTTGTGCGCAGCTAATGCGCCGCGAAGGCAACGCCCTTGGCTGTTTTGATGAATGCTGCGACCCTGGAAGAGGATGCGCAGAGGCTTGACTGCTAGCCATCGGGGAGCACCCCAGCGCTAGCTGCTCCATAGTTAAAGAGTAGGCGGCCATCTTTACCCGGTACAGCAGGAGCTGTCGGCACCCTGAAGGATTGCACCCAGGATAGTGATACCATGCCTCGGGGGGATTGGGGGGGGGGGGGGGGGGGGGTTTGACAGATGACCGCCGGGAGTGTTCCCATGGTTATAGACAGCGCATCGGCGAGGGGAACGGTTAATGGTTATGGCATATTGTTTGTCTCCTAGAGATCGACTCCTGGTGGAAAGAAACAAAATCGAGCCTGAAACCCTGCTATTAGCAGACGGGTGGTGACGGGTGAGGAGAAGTGGAGAGCCCCCGTTGTTCGTTGTGCACGTCACGCCGGATCGTGTGCCGGTTTAGCAAGCACTGGAAAGAAATGTGAACAAACGTTTGTCTCGTGCCATGTCTTTAATGTGCTTGATTTGCTGCCTTTGTTATTGTAGCACCTGTTTGGAAAGTTGCTTTCGTTCTGCTCTGACTTTAATTTTTTAAATGAGAGAATACAGGTCATACTTTTGTTTTTATGTCGCAGCCTCAACTCATACCCGTGGCAAGGCAACACAGAGGAAGAGTTACTGGTTAGTGTGTGTGAGTGACATGTATGAGCCAACAGTGGTACTGGCCGGTGAAGATGATAAAATTGGGCTGCTTGAGTACAAAGCCCAAGAAAGAAAGAAAGAAAGGTGCGACTCATTAGACAGACACCTACCTGCCTGCTGGGCTTGGGACCCAGGCTGCTTATGAATAGTGGGCCAAAACAGCCAATTAGCCGAGGTTCTCATTAAGTCGGTCACTTACCGCACGACGCCACGAACCGTGCCAGATGGATTGGCCTTTCAGTACTGCTCTGAACCTACTGACACGCGGGCTTATTAAGGTGTATTACGAGTGATGACAGGGCCATGATTCAAACCGAGCACTTCTCTGCTTATGTGGAATTGTTTGCTGATCCATTATTTTGCAATTATCCTTATTCAAATCATAATGATTGTCATGATTATTTTCAGTGCGAAAACAAATTAAGACAGATGGTTTAAGAGGGCAAAAACCAAAAAAATATAAAGGACAAAAAACACATTCCTGTGTTGTTCGATTGCTTATTTTTTGCTTTGGTGCACTGCCCTTTACCTGCTGCGTCGGTATGCTAAGCGGCACAGAGGGGCGGTGTCTGGTTAAGCATTAGGAGTAAATAAAGAGAGTGGGGGGGCTACAGAGCTAATGCTAAGTGAAACCCCAGAGAAAGCAGGCGTGTTGTGATGGTGGCTAACCATAACTTGGCACAAAGGAGAAAAACAAAAAAGGCATGCACAGGGATAGGATAAGGTGAGGAAGAGAAGGGAGAAAAGGAAACTGAGGAGTCCCTACAGGTAGATAAGAGAAAGGGACTGAATATGAAGAGCTCCATGTTGCCCATATATATGGAGATGGGGGGGGGGGGGGGTGTTGGTGGCTCTCATCCTTTCCAATCAATGCTGCGCCCTGCACAATCAAGATGCTGAAGAGGGGGTCTGTCTGTCTGTCTGTCTGTGTAATAGGAGTTGGATAGATAACCCCGCTGCTCTGGGGCAGTAGGTGGGCTGCATTAGGTTATGATGTTCTGTTTTCAACCTCAGCGCTTTCCTTAATAATTTGTATTAGTCAGATGAGACGACAAATGATTAATATTCCAATCTATTGTAAAAAGAAAATAAAGTATATACAGTCTAGGCAATCAACTAGGCATGTCATTAAACAGCCACATTACCAATAAGGGTGCATTTATATCGAGGTTCGCCCCTTAAAAAATGCCAATATGTTTGTCCTATAAGTTGGATAAGGCGTGATTCAATATTGTCTAGAAACTCCCAAAATAATCTTGCACATTATAAGACCGTGTCAGATCTTTATTCAGCGGATGTGGTTCATAATTACTGAATGGCATTTGGTGCCGAGACCAAAACATACGGCATAGAGTATGACTCACCAGATTTGCGCTGTCCATGGTGGCCAGCGAGAATCCGTCACAAAGCGCCTCTTGTACGCGGGGCCCGCATACGAGTCAATCATATGCTGGTACTGGCCTCTAGTGGTAATGGGGTGTACTGCTCTACTAAATCTAGGCGAAATGGCCTAGATTTTTACAAAAAGTTAGTGTCCCTCGCTGCTTTGGATGCGAGCAGAGAATCCCCAAACTTCATGTGATGAATTTGTCACTAATAATTCCTTCGTGTCCTGACAAAAACAAATGAGGGACACAAATATCTAGTTGGAATTTAAAGCTATAGGCCTTACATTAGAGGATTTACGGTTATTTTTAGGTCTACATGGACTCTTGTTTAACCAAGAATAGTAACAGTATTATTATTAGTATAATTGTTATAAATTGCAATAATATTAAACAGAATCTAAGAGGAGTTCAACTGATGGCATCTATAGATCGCTCCAAATGTAATACCACCCCAGAAACCAACAAGGCACAGACTTCTTAGGCCTCTAGTTGGGAACCGGGTTGTATAAAACAAATGATTGGGGTTTAACTCAATGAATCAAAGCATTGCTGCCAGTTATGCATCACGAGCAAATGAGTAAAAGCTAGCGGGGACACATATCTCCTCAATCTATTTGATATTGTGAACCCGTTTGAAACTAGGACATCTGTCAAAAAGATAGTGTGGGCATCTAAATTAAGATCTAGAAATAAGTATTATAGAAAGATAGCTTTTATCTTCCTATATCTTAGGAGGTCCATAGCAACGCATAGTAGCATATTTATAGTGTAGCACCTTAAACACACTGCAACTTTGCAATCCTCAATAAAGCTGCTGTATACTTGCATCCACATAATTTTTACATCAACAAAATCATGCATCCATGACACTTTAAAGCCATGTAGAGGCTCCGCATTCTTTCAATCAGAGTTTCTCCTGGGTTTTTTTTCCATCTGCAGAGCATCATCCACAGATGCTTAACCCTGTTTCGGAAATGAAATGGCTTTGCTCCAAAGCACCAGTGAACGATATGCACTAGTGTAGCCTGTGGGGACTCTCTGTGCGGAAATACTCAGTTGCCATTAGACAGAGACAATTGATCAAAACAGACTAATTATCGTGTGTGTTTTACATATATTCATTTCCATATCAAATATTAATGAAAATAAATGTGTTTGTTTTTCAAATGAGCGCGGGGCTATCAAATATTTCAGACACACTTCATTACAGATACAGCGCCAAGAGCGAGCATGCATTTTTAAAACGTGCTTCGCGGTTCGCAGCGGCCCCGTTGCGCTAGCTGCCTGTAATAAGAGTGTGAGCAGGACGGTGAGCCTCTGGTTCAGATCAAGACCTTGTGTTGAAATACATGAGAACCTGCCGCCGGCCTCCTGCGTTTCCTCAGGGCACTGGGCGTGTGGAACACATGCACCCAGCGTCAGTGACAAAGGACTTTAACGCAACAGTACGTGTAAACAGCATACTTTCTCATAGCTCTGAATGTAACAAACAAAACTGGTGTTAACCCAAGGCCTGACCTGAAAATCACCTCCCAAACAACATCCCAATCACACCCATTATAACTTCCCTGTTTAACATGTTCACTAGTATCACACCAGATGTGACATTGGTAAAGCATTACAAGCCATATCAGAATCTCCCATTCGTGAGCAACAAGAGGGAGTGTCCACTGATGTTTGATTGAACTTCTTCACGTCACAACTTTGAGTCCCTGTGGTTTAGAAGATCCTAGTAGAACAGGTTGAATCGGTCTTAGAGCCTTGGTTATAGTACTTGGTTTATATTTTGTCATTTAGCATACACTTTTACGCAAGTGACGCAAATGGGAAAGGGAATTATGATTCATGATGTGGTTACGGGCAGGTACAGGTTAGGGCATGTTTCTCAAGGATGCCTACAGGAAATGGGGATCAAGTCACCTTTTTGCCTCTGAGTCACACATCCTGGCCACAACACTATCCTGCCCCATGTACCCTTGCCAATACCCATATATAGTGATGTCATTGATATCCTGACAAAATGGGTGCTTGCCAGCGACGTTGGTGGCTTTATTTCCTCACTTCACTGTATTCATCCATATCAGACAAAAGTCCAAAAGAACTTAAAATAATTATAAAGACATGATTAGCATGACATTTTCATTTACAAATGGCCTGTAATAAACAAGGAGGATGGGCATATAGGCTCAATGCATTTGAAACTCAATACATATCACATAATGACTTATTATGATTGAGCTATGGGTTGGGTATTTTTTTTTTTTTACAAAAACCCACAGGTCGCCAATTCTACATCACTGTGGATTGATTTGAATATTCATTGCTGGCTGCCATAAGTAATTTTACTATGATGAAATCTCATCGATGTCAGAAATTGTGGGTAATTGACCGCATCACAGAGGCCGAGAGAGTGAGGGAGAGATTTGCTATGTGCCAGAAGTAGTTTAGGCTTAATGCTTTGAAGGACTCTGGCCTATTCATCACTTGGCTATTGGCTGATAATTAAATAGTTTCTCTGTGTAAATGTCACACAAGAGAACACACACCGGCTTTCCTAATTGTACACACCATAGGCCTATCGTCCAAATTCAATGGTCCATACATTCAATTACTCGCTTCATACTCAGTTGTTTTGCACCTAAAAAGTATCCGCTCTCATAAGGACATTGGTGCATAGTTTAGATTTACAACATGCAGTTGCATCCCTATTTGCACCATTTTTATTCCAGAATGATATAAAGACAGCCCCGGGAGACCTTGCCCATCCACCACAAAAATGTGTGATTTAGTTTAAATGTTAAGGCTATTTGAACCCAAAGTAAATCAGTTAATACCGTTTTAATTGCTTTAATTTGGTGCAAACATAAATGGTCAGACGGACATTCCAGTGGACATAAAAACGCAAATGTATTCAGCAAAGTATTCTGCTGAGATCGTATTATTTGTGGATACAATTACGAAACCTTTGATGGTTTGGGGCAAGATGTTAATCTTAACTTATTATCGCGACCTAGAGTATTTTAAGTCCCTTTCCTGCCGACGCGCAGCCCCTGTGCTGGTAGCATTGCATAGAATAACGTATACATTTGTTGACCGAAGATTGGACATCGCGGGGTGCCGTAGGAGGCATCAGCTCAATCACATCATTTAGCATCTCGGATGTTGAGTAAGAAACCTAGCAAACAATTCAGAATAAAATGTATTTATTCAATAGCACTATGTTACCTCGACCTCAACATTTACTCATAACTAATGTAGGACATTTAACCTTGTCCTCAGAATTCATGGCGGTATCCTACACAATGACCGGTACAATGAGGCCAAACGTCTCTCCTTCCTATTCCACAAGGCTTTCATATTGCCTTAGTCTAACTGAGCGTCGATATGGATAGCCTACCGAATGGTAAGCAGGGGGCCCTCCCTTGATCATACATTCACCCATTTGACATAGCTTTGATTCGTGATGGTACCGGCGGTGAGTCATCTTCGCTGGGTTGGCTGATCTCCCGTTATTCTCCCACGTGGGATGAGCGCGCAGGGGAGGTTAGGGTCCCTCGTAATGTCTGCGTGCTTCGGCGTCATCCGGACTCCGGGGAGGACGCACGATGCAATGCAGACGTGTGACGAGTGGTCGAGGGGGGAGGAAGTACATTCGTTGTACCTATGAATCTCAACATTGATGACAAAACGGCAATTGCCATTACAAAAAATTAACGAAGCATGAACCATCAAGCTGAAATAAAGGTTTTTTGGATGACTGAAGGTGCTTCGAAAATTAAAAATACTAAGAAAATACGGCAGAGGGCGCCCGATATCCAGATAAAACCAAGGTCCATGGTTCACTATACATCGCAGGATGTAGATAGACTACCTGTAGGTAGGCCTATAATGCAAGTCAGTTTTGCGTTTAAAGTTAAAAGCAAAACTAACATTTTCACAATGTTTGTCATAGAAAACTGTGGTGCTCTTAGATGTCATCCATTTCCCAGCAACAGGTATCTATTATATTTAACTTTTATCAAAACATTGAAGAATTGTTGGAATTGTAGGACGAGCAGTTGGGTTGGACAGTATAGATAGTAACTATTTTAAAAATTACTATTATTTAATTTATACAAAGTCATTAGTAAAATAAAAGTTCATCAATATTAACGTGGCAACTTCGTCTTCGTTTCAGGTTATCCCATCTAAAAACAGGCTTTGGCATGATACACACCCTTTCGAAAACAAACGTACACTCCCAAAATAAACCAATAGATCCAGTAAGGTGGCCAACCGTCAGGTGTGTTATAAAACAATGTTGGGACATTTTTTTATTTCAATTTATTATCTTTTAAGAACCAATATGAATTGGGGATGTCTTCGAAATGGGTACAAAGATAAAACAAAATGACCATTTTCTTTCTTTACCACCTCTTTCCTTCAGAGTAAGGGTTAACAGTTGGAAGTAGGCTCTCCTCTATTTAATCCTGCAACGACGAGGGAAGTCCTTTTGTAAACCCATTTAACGGAGAAGCAACCCAAGCAGTTGGGGGGGCAAGTGGTGCTGGGCGGGGCAGGGGGAGAGGAGTACCGGTTGTAATGATCGCCACGGTTCTTCATGTGTGTTCAACTGGTTGGTTGTGAGTATGTGTGCATGCATCTAGGACTGCCCGACATCTGGTGGTCTTTTCTGAGGTGGACTGTTTATTGCACTCCCGTGAGATTAAAAAGTGAAAAATAAAACATGGCTCTAGAGGAAAAAGAAATAAAATTAAAAAAATACAATGAATAACAGAGTGTCCTTACCCCAGTCAAACTCTAGTCTGCCATACTAATCAAAGCCAGTGAATAAATACAGTGGACACATTTAAAACTAATACCCCTAAACTGAAACTGAGTGATCGAGTGAGGCCGGGGAGAACGTTACTGCATTGTCAGTTGATATTGTTTTGTGTGCAGAAATAACACAAATACCAAACTGTTATATTTTGTGCTAAATGTTTAAAAATATTTCAAGAAGGTGTATACCCTTGGGCCATTCATCGCAGTTGTTGGGATTGAAAAAAATCATTTTACATTTTCTTACAACACCATTGTAAAAGTTGTGAACGTGAGAGTTATGAAGAAAATTACAATAAACACAAAAATATCAAAAAAATCCCATGATTAAACCTTAAAAAATAATGCAAAAAGATAATCTGAGTGATAGTTTAACAAATTGTAGCCCCTGATTGAGCGCTAGGAACTGGGAGGCGGGCCCATCTGTGTGCTTTGACCTTTGACCTACTCATTCATTGGTTGGTTCGGCTGGTGGATCTCTGCATTTGAATTCGTCAATTCGATGGATCACTCGCTCACTTCCGTGATCAATTAACCATGAGACTCAGTAATAAATCATCACAATAATTACCAATAGAGCTTTCTCTTTAAATTTTATCTCCCCTTTGTTGGAATCGTTTCCCCCACTAGCTGTGCGCATAGTGCTGCGCGTGACAGTAAAGAGCCTACTGCACACAGCAGTTGTGGCCGTTGGCATCCTTGAACCGCAGACGCATCTTGGGCCTGTATTTCTCGAGGTAAAGAAGCTGTTTGGAGTTGAAGGCTCCACGTCTCTTCCTGAGAAGGACAGTGAAAGGGAGAGAGGGAGAGAGTGAAAAAGAGAGTGAGTGTGAGAAACGTCAACCGATGGCAGCATCGCCCAGCACAATCAAAAGCACCACCGGTTACACAATTCTGCACACAATCTGCTAGTGTCTGAGGTGGCCATTTTGTATGCAGAGACTATACTTACAGCCTTATGAATTGCACGGCATCCTCATACTTCATCCCGCACTCGATTAGGGCTAGGGCCACCAAGACTGGAGCTCTGAAAGAGAGTGACACACGTAGGTCAAACAGCAGAATTTAAGGAGGGTAGCAGTGGGTGAAGAGAAAAAAATGCGGCAACAGTGAGTGAGAGTGCAAGAGTCGTAGAAGAGTCAAATGCCAGTGTTCACATGGTCGTTATAAGGAGAGAGGGGGCGAGTAAGAGGGGGTGGAGGGTAGGTATATCAACCTGGGAAATGAGCCTGGGAAATCAGCAGGGGTGTGCATCAGTTCACCGCTACCCTGCCGAGCTGCTGAACTCACACCCCGGGCCCCGCTCGCACACATGGGAACGAGAGATAAGTTACAGTAAGAAAACGTTCTCACCAAAATGAGGTGGAGTAGGTAGAAAGAGAGAGAAGAAAGAAGAAGATGGGTCAGGTCTCATCTAAGTGCTGACAGAGCACACATCTTTAAACCAAGCGCATGCATGAGGGTCAGTGCTTATGAAAGGTGTCTTGCATGAAGAGTGTAAAAAAAATAATAAGGAAGGCGTGGGAAATATTCGGAAAATTTTGGAAAAACAACAACAAATGAAAGAAACTGCAGGCACAGCCAACGCTGCTCAAAACCAAAGAGAATGCAGGCTAGTGCGGGAGTGAAAGGCGTGCAACAACTCTGCATGTAAAGATAGTTTGTGTTGCATGTTGCGAGACAGTGTGCATGCGTGTTGAAGAGATCACGCAGCAGCTCCAGTTTGACCAGCATTTGGAATTACCCCGTTTATGGAATGTGAGAGTTAGATAGCGTGGGGTGGGGGATGGGCCTTTTGTGAGTCTGTCAGAACAGACAACTCTGTGCACAACACGGCTGCACAATATATTTGGTTGTAAGTAACCGCAAAAAGATTTTTCAGTTTGTGCTGGTATTGTGTATCCTTGGTTACTAATGTTATTCCGAATTGAAAATCAGTTCTCAAGTAGACGAATCTGGATATAATCTTAATGTGCATGATCAATCTTCAAAAGCTTATCTTCTATAGTTTCAAGTTCCAACCAAAATAAAAGCTCACTTTTCCACGTATCAAGAGAAAATGGCTTATGTTTGACAAGGTCTGCTGTAAATGCAGTAGTTTGTGCATCAATTTGGAAAAACTAAAATTGGAACGATAAACAACCCAAATTCCCCCTGGTCACAAGTAAGCAGTAAGTGACACAAGCCTTCAGCACAATTTGCCTTCTGTTCAAATCCAAGAGTAACCGGTCAAACCTTGAAGAAGATGACTAATCCGGCTGTTGACCCAATAGGAAGAAAGAGGCATGCGCACAGTCAGGTGAATAGGAGAAGTCTAATCCCCGGAGAGCAGGAATGAATCACCTGTCCCTAATCAAGGGTGACACACACTCTGCCATTTCCCGTAGACACTAGTCTGAGCTCACAGACAGGGCATCCAAGCCAAGGAGAGTGGAGGTGGTTGTTGGGGTGGATTTGGCTAGTGAGCTTGAGGATAAGGATTAAAATATTCGCCTACAGGTGATTATCAAATAAATGGATTGATGCAAAGTATATAGTCCTTGCTGGACTTTGCCTTGGCGGCCATTGGAGCTGGGATTACTCAACTTGAAGGGAACATCATACAGGGAATACTTGAATAAAAAAAAAAATGAATCACCACATTTATGAGCCTCTAGAAAATCACTTGAGTGGAGGAAGATGACTCATTTGGGCCAAAGCCCACGTGCCGTCTGAAGCAAGGTGACCCGACTAAACGAGCACTGAGGAATACATGTCATCGGCTCGCAGAGCGGCACCGACAAGCGAGGACCCCGTGCGTGGGCCCACCACTCACCGTCCAAGCCCGGCCACACAGTGTACAGCGATGCAGCAGCCCGGCTCCTCGCGGAACTTGGTCTTTAGCAGGTTGAGCCAGTCGTCGACAATCTGGGTGGGAGGTGGCGCGCCATCGTCAAAGGGCCAGTCCTGCGTTGGGATGAACGGTGGGACGGTTGAAGTAGGTGGAAGTCACAACATTACCTCAACCGTGACCTGCGAGTGTCTTGTCTTGAGGACTCTCCCTGAGGCAGTCTCTGTTAGTCTGTATTTCGACAACCCGTTTCCTCGCCAGTAAATCGTACTTTTGACAGATTTCAGAAGGATTTCTCACTGTTTTGTCAGAATGTTTGACGTTTTCTACAAGGACGGCTAACAAATGTATACTGTAGTATTGCATTTTTATTATTAATACGGTATTTTATCTACAGGTACTTCTAATGACGTGATCATTTCACATAAACCCATGTATTGAGGTCTGGGTTGTATGAGCTCATGGAACATTTTGAGGGATCGCTAGTATAGACGGGAAGGACAAAGTGGACACATGTCCGTTCTTACCAGGACCTGGATCCCCTCCTTCTCTACCGGAGCCTTGTCATAGGTGGCGTCGCATACTCTAACCAGAGTGTTCACCTCAAACTTCTTCAGCTCCTGGGAAAGACACGAGGAGAGAGAGACGAGCGGGTCAGTGCAATACTAAATGTGGGACATAACCCACTAATGAGACGGGCAGAGATCTGCGGGGCTGTACCTCTGTGAACTTGTTGAGAGTGGCGTTGGTGGGGTTGTGGGTGATGAGGAACTTCATGCACTCGTACGTGATCTCAACTGCAGCGGGGCGATTCATGTTGGCGAGACGGCTTAAAAAACAATTACAATACAATGCTCTTTACAAAAACGAAGGTGACTTTTGGCTCAGATGTCAGCAAGGACTTCCTAGTAGGTGTCTGTATTTTTGTTTCTTTTAGAAAAAATAATTAGAAAAAAAAATGAGGAAAATGAGGTGAGGAGGACAACAGGTGCACAACTACAGGATGGTTGATGTACAAAGGCAGTAGAGACAAAATGGATGGCCTAGTCCACAATGGGGTGTTGCTTGTACAAAATGAAAAAAAAAACTTAAATAAAAAATAAATAAAAACAGACGGGGAGACTATCCAGGAGTCATCCAATCAGTTTACCCCATTCAGGAGAGTTGTTTGTGATTGGCTGTTTGAGAAGAAAGCAGAACTCAAAGATTTCTCTTTATGGCGGGGATAGAGCAGGGCAGTCTGGCCAAGGACTACGCGGTATCCCAGTGGGTCTTTGGAAGAGTCAGGGTTTCCCACTGCTGGTATTCAGGGTGGCTTCTGGGTAGCGTAGTCCCTTGGGGGGCGGCCGATTCACTTGTCCACGAAGGAGAGGTGCTGAGCCTGGCAGAATTCTCCGCTGACACTCACAAACGCCATAAAGGTACGGCCCAAATCAACACAGAAACACTGCAAAGAAGGAGAAAGACAGGATTGAGTCAACAAATAACATTTCCAAGCATTTTCATTTGACATTTCTACTTAATTAAGCTTTTCCTTGAAAAGTGTTAGGCTTATTTTATTTTATTTATTTTTTTTGTGCAGTTTATCGGCACCATCCAAATGATCACCGAGACAATTATTAGCTAAATGACTAGGACAAAGTCCAAGTCCTATGTAAATGAAAACAAAAATAAAAGTTTATACAATGGAGCAGTTTAATTAGTTATTAAATAAACCTCATAAAAAGTTGAGGAATTGCCTACATCGAGTTCAAAATAACCACACCTACAGCTGCAGAATAAGTGGTCACACAGACATGCCTCGTCTTAAGCAGATTGAGTTTAGGCGAACTAAGTAGTGTTTTATTTTTATTTTTCAAAGCTTAAATCACAGACAGTAATGTCACACGTGACCCCTTAGAGAGCATTCCCTGCCGTGACAACAATCCCCAGGTTACATCACCCCATCAAAGAACCCCCTGTCACCAAAAACGGAGACAAGCAAAAACTAAATAAATACAAATCCCTCACAGGACACACAAACAGGCCTCAGAAATCCTGTAATGTCTGGTCTCTAAACTAGCCGGAGAGCAGTCAGTCAGCCTGTGCCAGGAGGGCCAGTCTAAACGCAGCCGCCGCAAACTGGCTGGAACCATCTCAAGGCAGAGCGGGAGGGAGGGAGAGCAAGCAGACGCACGTGCGTGCGTGTGTGGGTGTGTGTGTGTGTGTGGGAGGGAGGGAGGGAGGGAGGGAGGCGTGTGATGGGGAGCGGTGAAGAGGATTGGCTCTCACTAGGACAACACATGCAAGGTAGTAGAAGGGAACGGAGGTAAAGGGGAATGAATGAGTGAAGTGAAATGGCTTGGACTTTAGCACAGCGTCACAGCCGGCAGTCACAGGTTGAGGATTACAGGGTGGGCATGGCTTCAAAGCATTTCACAGTCTCATGGTCCACACTTTCACCTCTTTGAAACGTTCCGAACTGTGCCCCCCTCCACTCCCCCAGCAATCCCATCTCAACTACACTCAATCACCATTTTCCCTTAGACTTTACACACGATTCCCTTTCATTTAGTTGCCATAACACCATGAGATTCTTGGACGAGGCTGGATCAAACAGGGCTAGGCTTCTAACACAGCAGCCTTCTTACTTTTACATCACCCCGGTAGTCACTGTGTGCCATGCTCTAGTACAAAACCCTAGCTTTTGTGCAGGGCATCTCCCTCAGTCACCATGGTTCCAAATTGGCAAGGTAAAAGTAAATCTCTTCATCCCTTTTCACAATTGTCACTTAAATCTCCTGTGGCTGCCAAAAGAAAACAAGGGTATCACGATAAAGGGAAGCATCAATCCACCCCGCTCTCCCTCTCCACTCAACCCTGCTTTCTTTGCTCTCTCGCTCAGTCTTTCATGGTGGCAGAGCTGCAGCTGTCCATGCCACCCGCTCAAGCGGCTCATGTCTTGAGTGGCGCGAGGAGGTCCCCTTTAATTACCATGTCTGTGATGGCTGGCTGACACACACACAAAATAGCTGAAAAATACATTATCTTGGCCTGTGTCAACAGGTGCCAACAGTCACCAGAAGACACCACTAAACAGTGCGGTAACAACAAAAGCACCAGAAGCCAATCCTCGGACGCCTCTCCACAATGACAGCTTGGCCGACCTGATAAAAACAAGTCAGCTCTGGTAACCGGGGTGGAGCCGGCCTTCTACAGCCAGTGACAAGTAATAACTAAGATAATGTGTGAGCTAAATGGAGGGGACAAAAACACATTATGGTTACTAATGGTTTCATGAACATGCATCAGTTCACATTTGCGGATGGTAACGGCCCGATGACAGCCCCGTCACCCACCTGTGGATAAGCCGTATTAGCATGACTAACCATGCAGTCAGCACAAAAGCCTTGCTATTACCGCATCAGTCTGAAGGCCTCGTATCTCCTGCTAAAAGCGTCTGCTCCGTGGCTCAACCAACCAACGTTTTGGGAAATTTAGACGAGTTGATAGCTTAACAAATGTGTCAAATTACATAAAGGTTGTATGTGCCTGGCTATTCACACTGATCGTCACAGCAGAACGAGTGAGCAGAGATTGTGGCCGGATGAAAAGGGGAACCATGACACAGGCCGGGGCTTGCTATCGGCTCATAGTCGGCTGAACTGTGGTGAATGGCAGCTGGGGCCTGCATCCAACTTCCTTCTTTGCCGTCAGGAACGCAAATCATGCAAATTGGCCAACAGACACTGCAGTATCATAACACCAGAATGAAACTGTACGGCAGTACGTGGGGAGACAACAATTTGCTTTGCTGAAGAACATTCAATAACATTGCATGGACTGTCACACAGGAAATGCAACACACAACAGGCCTCGCACTAGTCTGTGGCCTTCAGTGTGGTAACCCGATCATGTGAAGTCTGTGTACAGTACTTTCAGTGTGTTGCGTGTTCAACACAATGTTACCTTGAACCCGAGAACACTACTTTCGATGTACTCAATATAACGTTACTCAATAAAGTGTATCATCCTTCAACATGTTCACGTCCAGCCTAATACAGTCACTAATACACATTAAACTCATGGTAACTTTCCACACCCATGTCATACATCTACTGCTCATCGCATGAGCAGGATGAAAAGCCACGCCACAAACTGACCAGGCACGCACACACACGCAGACAAGACAGACAGAGACACAGGCCGTTTGAGAAACTCCCTGGGAAACACCACGTACGCCAACACAGGCAAGGATAGTCGACTGGATGTACCCTTGAGATTCTAAGAAACGACAACTTGAGCTGCATAAAGCCGTGTGTGTGTTCTAAACTGGGAGAAAGGTCAATAAGTGAACGCGGAGGCCTCGGCAGCGGCCCGGAGAGTTCCCCTGATGCCCTGCTTCTCGTCACGTGTTCCCCTGGCGAGGAGCTGCAAGAGCAGCGAGTGGAGGGGGTGGGGGCGTGAGAGCGGGCCCCAATCAGCTGGCCTCTCACAGAAGTCACACACACACACACACACACACACACACGCACCACACGCACCACACGCACACGGGGGCTTCCACATCCAGCGCCTTCATGTATTTACGAACATGGAAGTTAGGATAGCCCGATCTTGAATAATGTCACCCCTTATATGTAGTGCCATTATAAATACTAAAAATCATAGTTTGTAGGGATGCACCGATTGAGAAATTCTTTGCCGATACCAATGTGTACAATCTGGCCAATAGCAGAAGTTTATTTTTGCTGTTGTCATTTATTCCCTTTTTGTGACAGGGTAACAAAGAGACAATTATAAAAAAGAACAGCTTTGGCTTTCCGACTTTTTACCTTCAGACCATCTATGAATAAGCAGAACTTCACAATACAAAAGGTATAAAACAAGCTTAGATATATCCTTCCTTCACATGACAAAAAAATATTTTGTGGAACATACATTTTCAAAATGGAGAAAACAAACATTGCCAATCGGCGAATGCCATCTTGATAAAGATATGCCGCCGATAAAATGTTGCATCCCTTGCAAAGCAACACCTTTATATTTGTTTAGAGATTGTCGAGCACTGAAATGGTAGGGCACGATATTCAAGTGTTTTTGATTGCAGCTTCAAAAAGTGCTGCAGGACCTGGCAACAAGCTCTTGAGCCTACACGTAAACAACATATTTTAACAACATTTAAATCAGAGGTCAGTGGGCTTAGAAGAGGAGAGATGTGAAAGAACAGAGGAACGGAACTAGAGGAGGATAAGTAATCGGGGCATCTCAGAACAAAAAGGACATAGAAATACAAACATGTGATAAGAGTTGAGAATAAGTGGGCAACACACACAGATGAGTCACAGTGAAGGCTTGCCCTTTCAAAGTGATTACTGCAATCGGGGAGAAGACAAGCCGTCTCAACCCTAAAGAAGAAAACTGCCTATTACAATTTGTTACAAACCGTTCCAAAAGTCCCAAAACTGTTACTATTGCCCATCCAAAACTGAATAGCCTGAACGTTTTTCATGTGGCTACCACATTCAGCAGCTCAAACTTTGAATTCCATTGCAAACCTCAGAACTCAAAAGTTTGACAATGAGTGACCAAAAATGACAAAACTGTTGACAGAATAACAGCTTAACCAAACCATGTAACTTCCCTTTCATTGCAAGCATGTGCTAATTTTCTTTGAGGTCTGTTGGGCAACCAGGGGTAAAAAATAATAATAATTCAAAGTTAGGTAGAAGCTTAAGCATGTTCTTAGTCCAGGTCTAGAGGGCCATTAATATAAACCCAGGGTTTCTATTAGGGATGTGTATTTCAGGCAAAAATACTATTCGATATCCGATGAGAAGTATTCGAATAATATTCGAAAATCGATCAATCAAGAACCCCCCACGCACGCACGCACGCACGCACGCACACACGCATGCACGCACGCACGCACGCACGCACACACGCACGCACACACAATGACAAGGGGAGGCTTTTATGATTTGCATGAAATCAATCTGAAAAAATAACTTCACACGGTGTGTCTTTTTACAATTTATTTGTTACCAGCATTCGTAGTGTTCATCAGCAGAGAAATAGTACACCAAAGACGTTGACGTCGCTTAGCAACTGAGGATGCTGGGGTTGATAATTTACCGGACTACTTCCGGAGTGATACAATAGAAAAAAAATAACAAACTTTCCTTGACAGCGGTCATTATATGCTTAGCAACGGTGAATTATCAAGACATTATTCACAACCGGAAGTTGTGAAGGCCCATGCAAGTGAACGGAACGGCATGGGGAAAAGCCGTGTAATAAATAACGATAGTCACATTCATTACTATTCGACTATTTGATGACCGTTGCCCATCCCTAGTTTCTATTAACATGACCAGTGCATGTTAAGATCGGAAATAAACCCAATGTGACCAAAATCATGTGGAACCAGGACACTATGACAGCTGTTGGCTACCACATTAGACAGTTTGCATCCCTTACAAGAGTTTGTATAAGATAATGCCATTCACCGATGGCAGTGGCCGATGTTTACATGCTTAATGCTTCCTCTTGTGCTCGCAATTTATTTTTCTGCTCGCAAAGCGCACCCTGCCGGGAGGTTTCTATGTGTCTGCCGGCACCAGTAGGGTGTACATAGAGTACATTTGTGCACAGTAATGAGCAGGGGAAATATGGATAGAGTGAACATATGACAAGTATAATCTTTAAAACAATTATTTAACAAAAAATATATTATATCAACAACCACCCTATACAGTAAGCCTCCAACCAATGCAACTTCCCACTCCCTCCCCTCTCCCCATCACTAGGTTGTAGTAGGACCATAAAGAGGCCATGCCTCTATTGAACAAGTTTTGGGGCTCTAGAGTCAATAATGGCTACGCTACTGAAATTGTTCCTAAATCAAAAATCAAAAATAAGAGACATATTTTTCAAAACTGAAGGTTGTAGTTGGACCATAAAGAGGCCATGCCTCTATGGAACGAGTTTTGGGGCTCTAGAGTCAATAATGGCGAATTTTACCATTGTGGTCGTTTTCAGTTTTGCACTTTGCTAACGGTCACTAAGCTCGCGGATGAAAGCCAACAGCTCATGAAAGCCAATACAATTCACCATTCACTAAAGACAGCTCGTTTGGATGAAAACAATGTAGTAGCTGGTTCTCTAGGTTACTACACTCAATTGAGTGGCAACGAAGTTTCACTGATGATCTATTGAACCACAAACTCAGAATCTGCCAATTTATTTCCAACTTTACGGAAGTTCCTCTCCGTTTAAATATATATGAAAGGTCCGTAGTGCAAAATAATATAACATTAGTTTTTTTTAAAGAGATAAGAAGGAGCTCTCCTCTCCGTTTATATGCTTTACTCACAAGTATGTGAATTGACCTGGATATGAAGCGCACCGCCGCTGCTAGGTGCATATAGGGGAAACACTGAAAAAGACACACCATGTGAAGTTATTTTTTTGTCCATAGTATCCATATGCTAAAGACGTGTCTAGTTCACCGTCATGCAGGCTGTGTTCAGTAAAATAAATAGAGATCTGTTTTTCGGCGCATGTAGGCCTATCTGCCTAAGCCCACGTTGAAATAATTTTGATGGCGCAGTTGTTGAAATCAACAGATTGATTTCACACAAATCATAAAAGCCTCTCCCTGTGTCATTGTGTGTGCGTGTATACGGGGTGCGTGTCTGCGTGCGTGCGTGTGTGGGGGGGGTTAGGGTTTGTTTCCCTGGCACAAAAGGTGGAATTAATAACAAAAAAACATCGGTATCGGCTAGGGCTGTAACGATACGCGTATCAAACCGAAAATCGCGATACTCAAAGCCACAAACCTGTCTCGCGGTGTGAGAAGGCAGAAGCGCGATATGCCCTTTCTAACTCGGTCAAATTGTCCGATTGAAATTTGCTAATAATTTGTCTAAATAGTCTGCTGACAGCGCCCCCTCCTATCGATGCCGTAAATATGTGACGAGATGGCCTCTCTGTGATCACAGCTCTCCGTGGCTACGGAGGATTGCATTTCTCCACAGCCGTCGAAGTCCTCATATGCGATATGAACGACATTTATCCAGAGTGGGCCAAGCGCGAAAAAAATTGCCTGTGTGATCCTGTCTCTATTGTTTTGTGTGATTTGACTGGCAGTTTGTCTGCTTATAGGTCGGAATGAAGCGGCCACCGATTATTGACAGGATGGGTACTTTATTCTACCGGACTCGTTCGCTTCTTCACTAGACACACGCGCTACCGCTCGCTCTCCTCGCTCGTCCACTCACTCGCTGACGTCACTCACACACGCATACTGCCATTCTCCCGCACACACATATGCTACTCGTAACACTATGCCTCGTTATTGTGACGTTCATGTTTTTCCTCATCTATTGAAAGTTAGGCTATTAAACATGTTGCATTCTATACGGCCTGATTATGTCATTATTTAAGCTACATAGCCTAATAAGAAGCGCGAATAAGGATATTTGAATAAACCAACCAAACAGTTAAAGGGGCCCTATTATGCCTACCAGCAAAAAGCATCCTCCAACTGCAATCTTTGGTTATTTCTTTATTAATTTAGCTATACTTTAATAGTATTCTTTCGGTTCAAATCTGTTCAGTGTTCCAAATTATTTGTTATCAAATGTTACATTAAGATAATTGGTATTTAAGTGTTGTTTAAATAAAATGCTTTTTAAATTTAAAAGAATCGTAGGATGTATCGAACCGTGGGTCAAAAATCGTGATACAAACCGAATCGTGAATTTGTGTATCGTTACAGCCCTAGTATCGGCTATTGGCCAAATTGTTATGTTAAACTAGGGATGCACCGAAAATTCGGCCACTGAAGATGTTCGGCCGGAAATGGACCAAAACATAATTTTCGGTTTCGGCCGAAGGAGCAACCAGTGTGGAATGAGCCGGGTGCGCCTCATCAAAAGAGATTTAAAAAGAGCCGCACGCAAGTTTGTAAACAACTTAATGACAATACACAGAGATGAAAAAAGAGCCGAGTGCACCTGTTAACTAAATACCAAGTAGAGAGGAAAAAAATCTGCGCACACTTAATGCAGCAAACATGTTGGCAGTGTGGAAGCATTTTAAAGTTTTGGAAAACGAAGCAAATAAGGCCGTTTGCAGACATTGTTCTGCTGAACTTTCTAGAGGGGGAACATCTGACTTTCAGCACATCAAGCTTGATCCATCACCTGAAATCAAAGCACCCCGGACAACATGCGTGCCCTGTACTACGAACCTCGATTAGTGGGTTAGCGAGGTATTTTGCGCTCAAAGCCTAGGTTAGCTGCGACACGAAAGTCGATCTCTTTTAGGGTCGCTGTATCGCCATGGTGACTTATGCTCTCAACTAAACCTGGTCGGGAACAGGTTTTCAGCCAAGTCTATCGGGTTACATCGGCGTGCGCAGCTTCTTAGCCCATCCTTTGACAATGGCGTCACCATTACTGGGTGTTCCCGTAGACCTCGGAGCCCTTAACTTACAGGGGTCTCTCCGACAGAGGCTCTTTTGGAGCCGATCCCTTTGCATTGCCTGAGAATAATCTTGATGAGTGATACAGGTTCTCAGAGGGTATTCGCTATTTAATCGTCCTTGTTGGACCTTATGCAGACAATGGGTACCGTTGTGCATTGTGTCTCCGTGAGAGTGGAGGTAGCGCGTCAGTCTTGAATTTCTGCGTGCGGGGTTCGTCTCCCAAGTGACGCGCATTTATGTGAAATGCGCGCAAATAAAAATATTTTGTTTTACTCATTTATTTAAAGTTATGTTTTTCTTATATTCTTGCTATAAGGTCTTATGGAATGTTAGAAAACGATCAGCATTAAATAAATCTTTTTAAATTGCAGATTTTTTTTATTGAAAAGCAAAGTTTATAAAGGACATGTCATTGTTTGATTTTTGCAATGGTGAAAAATTAAGCAAAATTAATGAAAAACATCAAAAGCCACATTCAGTATTGGGTTTCGGCTTTCGGCCAACTGTTTCAATATATTTGTTATCGGCCAAGAATTTTCAATTCGGTGCATCCCCATTTTAAACATCGGTATCGGCCCAGAACTTCACAATCTGTAAATCCCTACTAAATAGCCAACAGATAATAATTAAGTTTGAAAACTGCCATAAGGGACAGGAAATGAGAAGCCTGTCCACATGTACAAACGCAACACCATTTAAAAGAGAAACAAACAGCAAAGAAACACCAGACACCTTGCCAAAACGCACATCATAAGCAGCACAGAAACAATGTCAAAGACGTGGGTTGCTTTTCAAAGTTTGACACTTAAGGATGGATTTCTGAAAAGGGCGATGAAAACCATATGGCACTTTGAATTCCTTTCAGAGATTGGGGACATGCTACTTTTGAAGCTATTTGCAATCTTTTTATTCTTTTTTTGTTTTTCTATGCTGCCTCAGTGACTTGTTAACAACACATGACCGTTTGCGTTTCTAAACAGGGGTAAGGTCATTATTTTGAAAAAGAGTCCCTTATGAAAAGGGCCCTAATAAAAAAACGACATGGGAGCAGAGTAGTTCAGATAAAGCCACTGCATACCTGCGCCAATGCCCAGCTGGTTTCCCACTGTGACGTCAATGCCGTTACAGGGCCGGGTGGTTGGATCTCCTGAAAGAGTGGTCACTGTTCTAAGACACAAAGCAGCGTGGAACCCCCTCCTTTCAATCCTAGACCCTTGACGGTTTCCACACAGGACTCGGGAGCAGCAGTGTCACAGAAGATAGGACAACGCAGATAGGTTTTGTTGCACACATTCACATGCTCAAAAAGGTTACCGAATGTAACAGGCTAGACACCCAGGAGCTTTCGCGATCACAAGCCCCTGACTAATGCTGTCGGCGAACAGCATGTCACACATGCCCTTACAACTTCAGAAGGCCCTGCCGCTGAGCGTTTACTCCTTAGAAAATAAAGCGAGTCCTGGGATACAATCCACAATGCATCCACAAAATGACACTTTCAAGCCAAGGCATGTTCAGACATGACCAGTGTTTAGAACAGGAGGCTGGAGCCCAAACGGGGAGCCGCAAGGCAGATGCCCATTCAGCCAGGCTGTTTCTCATATACACACACACGCCTCGGGATGAATGTGATTCTCTGAGTCAGAGGAGGTGCCTTTACACTTTGTTTACTAAATTCCAAGCAGGCAGGCGATACTGGGAACGGCTCCTGGAACTGCTGAAGGAGTTCTCAGAAGCGTCCTGCTCATTGTGAGACAGTCAGAGAACAGGTGTGACTTGACTTCATCCCCTTTTCAAAGAAGGTGGAAAGAATAGATTTGTCAAGCATGCTAGGGAAACCATGTGCATGGCCTGAGAGATAGTCCACTTGAACCAAAGTTACTCTGCTATACATACACACAAAAGAGGGATTGTGATGAGCTCCACTAAAAAAAATATAACATGCAGCCCACATAATTGGATGCAATTCACAGAGTTCCCGTCTGTGTTTACCTGCAACACGGTGGAACCGTAGGCAGACTGTCTGACTCAGCCATGTGGTCGTTGCCGTGAAATAATAAAAGCGTTGGTTTCGACGTGTATATTTGTCCAAGTCCTTGAAGACGTACAAAAACAGCCAGTCTGTGTAGGTAGAAGCGCAAAAAAACTATGGATGTCTCCGCTAGAAATAAGGAGAAGGGAATGGGCAAACTGGACTTTCAGCCTCGAGTTTGAGCAAAATGATCCATTAACAAGCCGCTGGCCATTTGCTTTTACAAGAGAGAATAATTACAAATGCTAATTGAATGAAGTTTATGTAAAGCAATGGGGGCATAACAAAACATTTCATATGGATGAAAAAAATATATATAAAAAGTATTGGCATGCAAAAAAAACGTATATAGCATGGTCTAATAAGCTGACACACTAGCATCATATTTTAATATACGTTTCTAAAACTGGGATAAACATATGTTTAGTGGTTAAACCAGCCCAATTCTCTAGCTCTCAACTTAGACTTGTAGTTTATACCACAGCAAATATATGCACATCCACATTTACTAAATTCCTGAGGCCTGTCAGTCAGCATTCCACAGCTCCCAATAAACAAGAGTTTTATCGTTAGCAAACGATAGTATTATCGTAATGATGGCTTCCCTTGGATCATGGTAAAAAAGTATCCAGCCAATAAACGCATCCTCCTTGTTCCAGCACACATAGCAAAGTTATTATGTGCCGGACATAAAACACCCGATATATGTGCAAGATATATCCAACAAAACAGGATGCGTCATGAGTTTTCCGTGTTTGCAAGAAAAGCCTGCGTCCTCAACATGCTCAGAAACCGGTTCACCTCCTCACTGTTCTCCAACACAAAACACATACTAAGGGCTACCATGCCTACGGGGATCAATGGGTTATTTAGGTTTGGCTTTCATCAACACGAAGAGGGCCTGGAGAGGGCGGCGATAAAAACAGCAATCCCTGAGGTGTTTCGCCCAGCAGTTTGACAGCACACGCACATGGCAAAGCCCACTTATCACACCGCTTTGCAGTGCAGTGTGAGCACAGATAAAGAGTGTAACGATCAAATGCCTCGAGCAGCGCTTACAGGGAGGCCAGGGGTGACAAGGGCCAATCATCTTCTGGAAAGGACTGAGAATTCGGGCTTGTGTTGCTTAAAAGAGAGAACGAGGAGGAAAGCCCATATCTGGAGAAAGGCAAGGCAGATGTCAGAATCGAGAAACTCTGTTCAATGAGTCAAAGTGTTCAAGCCAAACAGGTTAGATATCTCATTGATATTTGATTAGAATTTGAAAAAAAAAAGAGTCCTTTAAGTAAATAACAGAGCGAAGAACCCTTAAGACAGTGTTTCTACATAAAAGACTTGGCTATGCAATTATGTTTCAAATTGTGGTTTTGATACCAACCATATAAATAGATTGTGTAATTGTGTTTAGAAACATAACTTTCTTTACAAGTCTTTCCACCTAATTATTCAGAAAAAACTGCACCATATTAACGTCCTTCCAGAATTATCTGAGGGTATGCCAGGGACTTCCCTAGTGACTTTTGTGTCCCCCCCACCACAAACTAACAATTCTGTGGGAACAAGTAGGTTATAAAAGAATCCTGAAAAAGAAAATGCTCCAGCAGACACCAGACGCCATAACACTAGTGATGGGCAAATGGTTCAAGGCAGATTTCGTTCGAAATGATAAAGAATGTGATTTGATCAAATAAAAAAAAGAAATCATGAATTTGCATATCAAATCCAGCAAAGGCAGGATGACTCAAGATAATTGTTGTGTCACAAGCTATTCCGGAGGAGTTGGATGATTCACATGAGAATTACATTCTCACCGGTTGTAATGGATCACTGAGTGGAGAGGCAACGCAGCAATCAGCCAATGACCAAAATGTGCCTTTTGCGGACAAAAATAAATAACTAAAAAGATCTGTATAATACAGACTTAGAATGTAATCCGATCGGCATTCTGTCAATAAAGGATCCTATTGCTCATCTCTTTACTCTGTAATGGCATCATTTAGTTCACTCATATCTCCCTAGTAAATGTCAATGTGAGCCCAAAGGATCGATATCGACAACTGGAGTCTGTCAATTGCCTTTGGGAGAAGGTCATTGAATTCTCAGAGAAGCTAAATATTGTCTTGATTTAGATTCCTTATTTGCATAACCAAGTAAAGCACTGTTGTTCCAATTTGTATTGCCAAGCCACAAACACTACTTCCTTGTCTCAACAAACATCTCCAGATGAACTTAGACCGATGCAGCCACTTATGCCCCCAGAATGCCCCTTCAGTGACCTCTTTGAATCGGATATAGAAGCATTTCTTTGCAGTCCCATCTTGATTGGCAGGTGTCCAGTTGTGCTCATCTCACAAAACATATTGGAATGCTTGATGAGTACAAAAGGCCCTACACAGTGACCAAACTCTTATTCCAGGTCGTTCTTGCAACTCCTCAGATGGAGAACACTATACACTTGATTTTAATAATTAGATAGAGTTGAGATCCTTAGGGTATCACTCTAATCTTCACCCTAATCAGAACTACAGTTCGGTGATATTTGCCATTTTCATATTGTCCAATCAACTTCATTCTATTTTGCCAATAAACGGTCCGATCGCCGGTGGGGTGGGAACAGGTGTGTGGAGAGTAATGTTAACTTAAAGCAATACAGTTATGAGGATATGTAGATAATCATTTATAAAAAGGGTAAACATTATATTTAAAATATTTAAGAAATCCTAGAAATATTTCATTGCCAACGGCTCATCATTAAAAGTTTGTATGTGTCTGTGATTTGTGCGACAATATATAGTTACAGTATCCAATCCGTATTATCTTCAGTTTAACATTATTATCTTATCTTAGATATCTGGATCAAAATCATATCCATGACGTTAACTCCTCTTATGGAGCGCAGAGCCAAGTCTTGGTGACCAGGTATATGGTCAACATCGATGTGGATGGTGTGCGTCAGAACCATGGAAGGTCGTGGCTCTTAACAGAGATAATGGGGGAAAATTTGGCTCAAAGAGAATCTCTAAATGCACATACGGGCAGATTCTAGAGATCCGATATTAATCTACAAACAGAGCCCACGTAGACTCCATCTAAACGTAGCTCCTGCCCATTTCACCATTAGACGAACATAGAGTGAAAGGTAACTCATAAAAACGTTCACAACAACGATTTGACTGCGTTTGTTGCTCGCTATATTCTGAAGTAGTTCCGGCGGGTAAACTGATTATTCGTGGATGACTTTTAAGCAAGTTTGTCTGCAAGACACTGGACATTATCCATGCGCAGATTCAGCGTCTTATAAGTAATATGGTTAGCTGTGCTTGGCTATCTCAGCAATGATATCTGTACAAAAAAGCCATATGAAATATATATGGCAGCGATATCTGCAACCAACAATAATAGATGGCTGACGGCCAGCTCCTGTAGAGACCGTAAACAGAACAATGTCTGCTCCAGTACCTGCTGAGAGGCATCAATCGCGCTGACATTTCAGAGACAGAGATTCTGCCATCTGACAACATCAGGGGAATAACTGTTGCCATACCTACGAACATCTCTGGGGAAGCAACACGTTTTCCTGCAGGGCCTGTGATTGTCCCTTATGAGATGATCAGGGGGGAAAGCCATGGTGCTCGTGTAATAATATTGACAGAGTCAAGCTGAAGAAACACCAGGAGGTGACATTTCAGGAGTCTGGGTTATGAGCTACAACCGCCCATGCACACACATATTATAGCTTGTTTAACTCAAGCATACCCTTCAAGTTTGACATTATGTACTGAAGGAGTTTGTCAGTGCCAGATACATGAATGTTTAACGAACATAAAAGATATTAAAAAATTCAATAAGTGGACCAGATTAAATTGTCAGTTAAGAGGATGGATGCTGAATAACCTGTGTTTTTTAACTTCCTACCTATGGCTACAACTTCTACGGTCTGCTGTTAACAGTTGTGACAATGAGATATCTGATTACTACTAGTTGCTATGGTTCCACCTGACAAGCATTGTAGCAGCATCTAGCAGACATGCCGATCCCAAAGGCACTACAAGTGATGCCGAACTCATGCGCTTGCTATTCAATTGCAGAATGGTGGCATATTCCATCAACAAAGTCTGTGCCAAATGGTGACTCATTGACCAATTCACTGTATAAAAATGGGTGCATGGTCTCATGGTTACATATTCTCCAAAACAACCAAGATTGTCTACTACATTCAAATGCATTCTAAGAATAATGTGTATTCATAGAAGGGATATTTAACTTTGAGGTAGTGACATGACATCCGAGACATGGTAGCTTTGTTAGTAAACAATAAGAAAAACCAGAAGCAGCATAACTTCTAATGGAGCTGAGCGGTTTGGCCTAAAAAAGTAATCAACATTTCTTTAAACAAATGGACCATTTACAATTTTTGTCATTGCATGTCATTGCATGTCATTGCATGTCATTGCATCTGTTAGAGATTCCATTTCCAGAAAGTTGAAGTAAAACCACCTATTTGAGTAATGAATTCTTAAATGTTGTTTGTTGACAGCTTTAAGGTATATCAGTCGGGCGTGCTTAATGTGATTGGAAGTGGCTGGCTTTTACCCATGTTCTGTTTTTATATGATCGTCAATTTGGTACTCAATTCCATTTCATAACAGTTACTGAAATAAGGCACCAGAGGCAAGGTGCATGTGGACGTGTAGCCCTCTGCACGGGCATTTGTTGAATGCGGCGTCGGAGAGGCTTAGGCTTCCCCCGACACCTAGTCCAATTTTGTGGTTCAGTCATTTCACACAGTGTACTATAAAATGCCAATTAATAAATTAAACTGGGGAAAAAAAAAACACCTTTCCCAATCTTCTAACAGGAACCCTTCAAAGAAGAAGCTTCCAAAACAGACCTGGGCAACATATGGCCACAGGAACGGAACCGGCCCACGGGCCGCCGTAATCCGGGCCACAAAGGCCTCAAAGGAAAGCAAAACCAAAATAAATCTATAAAATGCACTACTGTGTCGGATGATGACATTGAGTCTGTACTGCTCAATAACATTTTCCCATTAGGTGATGTTATACTGAAAAGCCAGCGGTAAGACCGGTTACAGCGTATTGAAAAAAATCATCCACAACAAAAGAGTCACAGTGTGTATCTTTCCCTGCCTGAAACGGAGCCGGTGGGGCCGACTGCTGCATAATCGCCTCAATAATCCACTGAACGTTTTTTCCCTTTTTAATTTCTAAAGCGGTGCAATTCGTCAAAAAAAGTGTTATTTTAATAAAGCAAAAAGGAAAAATACGATATCTCGTAGGATGGCTGCGTGGACGTCAGTGGCTTTCGGATCCACTCATCAGTCCAAGTCAAAACTCGGTTATGGCGGATCTTCAGTGCAGCCTTAAAGTTTCAAAGGACACATGTTCTTCATGGTATGAAAGTACAAATACGTGGTTTGAACACTTGTGCAAAGCTTTGATGAAATGCAGGCCAGGACTACCGCCAATCCCCAAAGAGAGAAGTCACACACAAGCGCTGTTGTGGGTGACGGATTGCCATAAAAAGGAAACAACATTGCTACCTGATCCACCGAGTTTGACTTCTACAGCAGTGCATTAATGTAAAGCAGGTGACACACCAGACGAGCCATGGAGGGCCACGCCGGACAGCGTCGCATAGTAGATAGACAACAAGTCTGAGGTTTTGATTCTAGGTTTAATTTAATGAGTCCCAATGGATGACGCTGTGATGTTTGCCATGGTGCAAGGTCTGATCGTTCGTGCTAAAAGCCCATCGGGCTTAAACATGAAAGTTGACGGAGCATCGCAGACAACATGACATTAATTTAACTTATGCCTACCGAGTGCCCATACTGTCCTTTTTGACCAAATGCTCCCACACCGACTAATTTGACATGGTGTCAATTAGTTTGTAGCCGAGTAACTGTTTGTAAAGCAGACTAGCAGTCATCGTGACACTGTAATTTCCTGTAAAGGATTATTAAAGGATCTATCTATCGTTAAGTTGGGCGAGTTCCAAGTTGTGAAATCAAGGGTGTTTTAACCTCCCGTCTTATAAATGTCTTAAATCTTATAATTTATTAAACCATATGATTATTACGACATACTACAGAGCTATGAATATTATTTAGTTCATAATTAATGTTATTTCTAACAAAGCCCATCACCGAAATAAATATTAAATCGTAGTGCATATGTCCCTTTCCCCCCCAAACAATAATTGTTAAAAAGCGTTTTTCCCTTGCTTGCTTGCCACAACATCTAACAAGAATAATATCAAAATGATGGTAGGGACATGAATAAAATGCTACTACTTTGCTTACAACTCTGAGGATTTAAGACTTGCCCCCAACTATGACCACTTTCAAAACAAGACTAAAGACTTTTATGTTTGCTTTAGCTTTCTGCTAAATCTTAAATACATTGCAATTTCTAAAATGCTTTTTTTTTACTTTGCCTTTATTTTCTACGCATACATTTTGATTGTATTACTATACAATGCATTTTTTTGCATTGTAGAGAAATAATAGATACATTTTCTTTTACTTATCCATTATTTTATTGTAAGACAATGTTTCTATTTGAAGCACTTTGAGTCTGCCTCGTATATGAAAAGTGCTATATAAATAAAGTTGCCTTGCCTACTGGTGACGTATCCAACACAGTAATTCGACAGGTCTACAAAGTTCCTGTAATTTTACATAATTAAGCACTATGGGTTTCAGGTTTCAATTGAATTGTGCAATATGGGGCCCTTTGCTTACTTTTCTGTGTCAGTAATGCCCTCTGTGAAAATAAAACTGGCCCACACCTGAACTATAGGAACCATAACCAGCATGTGAAGGCCCAGAAAAGTGGGGACATGTCAAGTTCCAATGGCAATATATCTGACTTTGCCCATCTTGAAATCAATGCACACAATCTATAAATCAGTTTTATATAAAAATGACTGAATATTTATAAATGTATCTTTTAAAAAACAAATTAATTTGTTTTCCAGAATTTAGATATAGTCCTTAATGTTTCTGTTTAGCAGTCTTAGGTCGAGCAAAGTTGTTCTCCATTGGCCACACGAGCAGATACCCAGAGGCACAAAACACATAATGAAAATAGAATGCGTCTTTAGTTGCCGAGAAACAAGCCCTATGGCCCTACCTTTAAAAACACTCAGGGGAACCCCGTGGCTTGCATGGGCTAACTGGCAGAGAACTACAACGGAGCTCACCCCCACCAACCAAACCTCTTTGTAATCATGTTGCCATGAACCAGGCTCATTTTTCACAGTTACCGTAACCAAGGTTGAGAACTTGTTCTTTGCTGTTATTTATTGCGTTCATAAAGAGCGGAACTGGTCACTTGTTGAACTTAAAAAGGTCAAATGCCCAGCCAGATTAATTTAGGTCTACTGTTGCAACATTAGGTCTCCTGGTTAAGAGATCAATTCTACTTTATTTTATACAGATTGCCACCTTTGGAGGGACCTACAATGACAATGTGCTAACATCTGCAGCATCCCTCCAGCAAGAGGCAAATACTTCTGCTTCAGTGCTGTAGACATCGGTAGTTGTCAATAACAGTTCACTGAGCTGCCTGTTGCTTTTGTTGGTCTTCAGAATTTAACTAGCATGTGCAGAGGACTCTGTACACTTCGCCAAACTGCTTTGTCAAGGGACCCAGAGGCAGGGGAGATAAACAAACCCTGCATGTGCACGGTGCTTTCCTTACAGTCAAATATGCTGTGGTTTAACCAATGTTTTGGAAAAGGTGACGCTAGCGTTCGTATCTGATGACCAATGACACACAGATATTTTGTGACGTTTAATATTGATTATTTTTCTGGGTGAGTAAAGCAATAATAACAGTTAGAGCAACAAACAATCAGATGCAAATAATGGCCATCACCAGATTCACAAAGCATGCATAAGCAACAACGTATTCAAATCGGATACAATTATAGGTTTTTTGTTGTGTCTGTCTTCCCTAGCTAAAGGCTTTAGGCTGTGTTGAGTTAGTTGTGTGGAGACTGGAGAATAGCAATTTCTAAAGTAGGCCCAAAGATTGCGTATTAAACAGCTTCAATGAAGAAGCAGGTCACCGGCATGGATGACCTACTTCCAGATACAAGTTAACCCACACTAAATCTGTTGACTAGGCTGCATTATGCACCTATGAAGATGATTGCAAAAAGGAGTACACAAAAGTTTGAAGCCACTGCTCATTGTATCATGTTTAAAATCATGGAGGATGTTATTTAAGAACGACAACCACATGCTTATACAGATCCATCAATACTTTGATTGATAGGCCTAGCGCCAAAGCAAATATGTCCAAGGCTCCAAACGTAGCTCATCCGTTGGAATGCAACACTACCTAACCGGTTACTTGTTGTCTCATTCTGATACCACAGTGGGAGTGGCAACCATATAAATTACAAATACCGCTACTATAAAATGATCAAATTGAAACCATCATTGGAGGGTCATTAAACCAAACAGAGGCATGGGAACGCACCGTGGACTCCACAGCCGCAGCTGTTCTGGTCAACTTCCTCCCATAGTGCATTTCCTCAATTTCAATTGAGCCCACAAGACTAAATGCACGGGTATTCTGTTTTTGGAAACCAAGAGACTAAATTACAGAGAAAACTTTGCAGGGTTGACTTTAAGACCGACTGAATCAGTTGGAGAAAGAATATAGCAGATGCCAACAACAAAGGCAATGGCGTTTTCAACATGTTAGCTTCCATTCATCCCATGGTCAGTGGGAACTTCAGAGTGTGTGTTACATACTTGGGTGTACAGTGAGGAAAACGCTGTCTTATCGTGATCGTGACTGTGATATAGCATAATGCTCTGAACTAAATGTGTCAGCCACGCGTTGGGTCAAAGGATTCACACAAAGGGCGGAAGGCGGACAGCTGTCGACAAAACGTTAACACACATATAATCCAACATAATGTGCATCGTATGTATTTCCTCGTAGACATGGATTAAATTTGAGTTTCTTCCCACCTAAATGCATTATCAGCCGAATGCATTATACACGGCTGTGCTCTACAACGAGTGAGCCGCTGGGCTAACGCTAGCCAATAGGCTCGGCTAGCTAGGTGTTGCCACTGCTGTTGTCAACGGCGCTTCATCGTTAAGACATCAGTTGTTTTAAAACATTGAATACATTCCAACACGGAACACAGCCCGACACACATGTCCCAAGGTTATAAAGTGGAAATCGATGCATCAATGATACCATGCCGATTAATGCCACTACTATAATTCTTCCAGGAAATGACAGCCCCCTAACGTGGTGAACCGATAGCCCGCTAGCTCCGCTAACAACACTCTTTATTAGGTTCATCGATTGGAGATCCCACACGCATTATGGATAAGAAGCACCCCTACATTAATGTGCCTCTTTAAAATATATATGACAATGCGTCATATGCAGGTTTTTTCCTACATGTGAACATGGCTACGTTAGCATGTTAGCTTGTTGTTAGCCATCTCCTTAGCCTCTATGCGTTGCCTTGTGTTGCGCTTCATTAGTTAGCTGTTAGCTCGTTAACTTTTACATGTCGTATATCTATAGTGGGGCTTTTTTTTTTTTTACAGAAGAAACAGTCACCAGTTAACATCACACACAAGTTATATACGTTTGTTTTAGCTTCAGTTTCCACTTACAAAGAGCAGGTTCAACATTGAAATCCCGTGACAATCCCCGGAGAAAGTGGAGTGAGAGAAAATGTGATGCCAGGTCGCCTATTTCTTCTTCAATGTGGCAGAGTTTTCGTCGGCTGTGGGGAAATGTTGTTGGGGAGGCGCCTGCTTTCCAGCGTCACGGTGACGTCGGAAAAATCCATCTCGAACATGGATGATGACCAGATGACATTACACTACCGTGACGACATTTCTAAAAGCCATCATCAACACTTAATAGAGCATATTGTTTATGATCATGCGTTGGGATCATATTGTTTTGCGTTTCGCATTGGTGGTTTCAATGGAGCCAAATGAACAATCCAACCACGTATGACACTGGCACCCATGAGGGTTTGTAATGTCAATTCCGTTTAATTTAGGCCAACATTTGATTTGTACGTTTGTTCTGGAATAACATCTATCTGAATGTGCATCTACAAACGTTTATTTGCAATTTAGGCGGTGTCTACACAATTCTAATTTATGAAGAAAATTACACTTTTTGTGTTGTTGTGGTTGTTACACCCTGACGCTTCACAACATCCTTTGCCCATGTTCAAAGCAGAACTTTTGAATTGTGCTTGTCATATTATGCACATGTCAAGTAAAGTTTATTTGTAGAGCACATTTAAAAACACAGTGAAAGAACAAAACATACCAGATACAATGAATAAGAGAATATATCAGTAAAAACAGGGTAACAACAAGTTTATACACACCCACCCACACACACACACACACACACACACACACACACACACACACACACACACACACACACACACACACACACACACACACACACACACACACACACACACACACACACAAAAACACACACGCACACCTCTACCCATAAAGTAGATCCAAACGTCAATGAGTAGAAAGTAGTTTAACCTGGATTTACAGGTCTTAATGGATTGATGGGTCTGACTGAGAAGGGAAGTTGTTATTGGAGGCGGCGGATCTGACGGAAGGGAAGGCGGTTCCATAATCTAGGAACTGCAAATGCAAAGGCACAATCTCCCTTGAGCTTCAACCTAGACTGCGGAATAACCAGGAGGTCTTGGTCAGATGACCTGAGGTCCAGGAGGTCAGACGGGTGCAGAGGAGCTTGTATGCAGGTGAAAAATGCAGGTATGAACCCATCCAACTGATTCTGAAGTGTAGGGGGAGCCAGTGAAAATATTGTGTGGTCCCTGTTCCTGGAACCACTTGGTTAAAGTTATCCAGGCAAGACAAATTAAAAGCATGGACAACTTTTTCAAGATCACAGAAGGGAAAAATGTATTTATTTTGGAGAGGTTTCGAGAAGAAGCTGACCCTATGATGACCCAGTTTGACATAGGTAGCTTGCTGACCCATGTTTTTGGAATAAAACGATTTCATATTTGCAATTTAATAAAAAAATAATCATCCATTGAGCAGATTATGACCGTAAGGCAGTTTATTAGATTCCTTAAAGACCTTTCGGGGATTCAACAGAAAATGTTGGCAGAGGATTACAGCAAAGGGCCTTTATTGACAGAGATGTTCTGTTATTCAGATATGAGGTGAGCGAGGCCAAAGCTCTGCTACCAATACTGATACTTGAGACGGTCAATTAGTATGGCATGATCAACAGTGTGGCAGGCAGCAGTTCATATATTAGAAGTAGACACAGTGTCCAGAATCAGTAGCAAGGATCAGTTCTCAATCATGTCGATCAAGATCATGGCGGTCTCTGTACTCTACTTTCTGTAGAATGTTATAGTGACTCAGAAATGACATAAGCTGTGACTAAACAACCTCTTTGATGACAGTTTACAATAATGTTTTTTGAGATATGGGTGTGAAACTGTTTAGTGGGAAGGGATCTAGGTTGGGTTTTTTAGCGAGGGACTGGATAATTACGTGTCTTAAACATGATTAAACAGTACCTCTAAAGTTTAGTCACACTACTAAATAATTGTTGTCTTCCAAAGAGGGTGCTACTGCTTGGCAGATATACCCTACCATGTCATCATATTCAATATTATTTATGGGTTTATTCTTTTTGCCTCAGAAACACCTTTCGGCCTGCACCATAAACCGGCATGTGTTCAGACAGAGTATATTCTGAGTTCCAGTTATCAGCCCAAACACTGCTCATAAAATATGTTGAAATAACCGAGACTAACAATGTATGAGTTTCATGCTCCAGGGTGTACAAATATTTATAACTGTGCTAAGCTTGTATCACATAAAAAGGTATGGTACATTCACAGTGGTCGAAAATGTCTAGGCATTCAAATCTTTCAGAGATGAATTCCAAGACGTCTCTGAAAGTCAATTTTGAAGACATCACTTAAATTTTGTATGGGCTTGCCGCAGACAAAATTAACCTATTAGTTACTAACACAGGATTTACCTCCCCTTCATTCATAGCATGATATAAAAACAAATGTGGGACAGATGTACAAGGAAGTATTTATTGATGTGGTATCAATACAATCAAGTACTGTAGATTCTGTATACGCTGACAAAACATTTTTCAATCAAAAAGAGTGCATTTTAAACCCAAAATCTATTGCATAGAGCATACGCAATAGCAATTTATAAGACATAAAAAAATCTATACGTTTATACATTGTACATTACACAAAATGATAGGAAAGTTCCAAAGTCCTTCACAAACAACGCTACGATGCTTAATACATGTCGTAAATGCTCTTTACTCATCATTGCTATCGAATACCATACGTTCTAGGCTCCGGTGGTCAGTTTTGGCATTCCTATTAAATTATCATAAATGTATAAATACATCTTCATTAATTTCATGTGCAAATGGGAATTCATTGACACTTAATTCAGCTAAAGCAAACAAATATCCCTTAAGAGCCTAAACAAGGCCTTGTTTACTTTCTCTGTTTTCCTTAATCCATACAATATAAAACAAAAGCATGTTGTGATGGAAACAAAACATACAACTTACTGACACTTGTTGATACAATCTGTACTCACGGCAAACTGAATGCAAGTGACATTGTCTATTCAAACATAAAGGAAATTTAATAATAGTAAGATTTCACTCAAATGAAGTCCAAACATTTAAAAGAGGGAGGGGAAAACAATACATAGTACAACATGAACCTTTACTGTCAACAAGACTCAGAGCAATATTGATAAATATCTGATCATGTGTGTGTGTGTGTGTGTGTGTGTGTGTGTGTGTGTGTGTGCATGTTAGGAGACAGATATGGCAGGACTAAACCCATTGTTTGCTTTGTACGCCAGTGTGTGTGTGTGTGTGTGTGTGTGTGGGTGAGAGCGTTAAATAATCTTGTGGACTGTGATTGAATTTAAAGAATAGTGTGTAGTTCCCATTCAGGTATAAGTGTCAATCAATCAATATTCTTCATAGAGTACACTGATATTTCACCTTTGAAGTTATCCTTAATTAAATGCATATTGCTATTTTAAAGTAGCATCTATCATCATGACCATCACCTTCACCGTGCTTCATAGCAGACCATGGTCAAGTTCGAGAATTTATATCCAGGTTGCTTTGTATAACAAAGATTATTGTGGAAAGATATTATACCTTTTTGAAGATCATCACAGTTAACTTAAACAAAAAGCAGCACATGTTAAGACTATAGGTCTTGTGGAGCATTGACTAAATGTTAAGCACTTGGGACATCTCTTGAGTTTAGAATAATAATCCTTGATGGTGAGCACCCACACACACAGACACAGAGTGTACACCTCAACCAGTAGAATTGCGCAAAGACATAATGTATGCCTCTGTCTCACTACCTCACATGAATTTGACGGGGGGCACGTTAAATAATAGTAAATCGTTCTCAACATCTGGACATCACTAGCTCCCTTCATGTAGGTTGCATTAATATATGTGCACCTCAAAGTATGTCCCATCAAGCTGAAAATAACTTCCTCTCCATGTCTGTAGGGAATTTGTTACAATGGTTATTTAGAAGGAATGAGATCAGGGTGACCAGAACCCTCACCCCCCCCCCCCCCCCCCCACTGATTGATCGGAAAGAGTGCCTTTTTGGGAAGGGCAGCATGACACTGAAACCTCAATGGCTCTTTTCAAATTAAAAAACAGTGATGTCATGGTTACGGCTGAAGGTGACGCTAGGTGACAGCATATGCTGGGTTTTGGTGATGAGGGAATTGGAATAATTACTGAATTACTCATCACTGAATGAGCATGAGGAAATAAATGGTAAAGCTTTTAAAAAACTGCCATTTGATTGTAGTTGTACTAACAGAAAAATAGTTGGAAAAGAAACACATTTTATACTAATGGTGGGTAACCGATATTTGACAAAGGAAAGCAGGCCTGAATGTAACACACACATCCAACATACACCAAGGTGACATCAGGTACTTCTTTAAAAAATAAAGAGAAGTTCCTTCTGTCAATTCCACAAAGAATGACACAAAAATGAATAGTAATTTAATATTGACATTAACTTATGCGTTATGTGTGAATTTCATACATGTTTACTGCTTTCTGTGTTGTATATGTTCACTGCTGTGTAATATCTGCCATTAACTGAATTTTATGTTTGAAGTGACTGCATGCAGTAGAGTTTTTCCGGCCCAAAAGTTCTGTTAATGTAATCCTCTTGGTGTCAGAGCATATGGGCGTGATGTGCAGTCACATGGGTAGGTCTGTTGCTTACAAGTTGCAAAGTAAGCTACTTACTCAAAATTCGGAATCAGATGAACAACAAAAACACATTAATGCTGATAAGAACAAATAAATTCAATAAATTTATAACACAATAATTATATGAGCTAAAAAACAGCAACAACATAAAAAAAAATAAAACAATTCAAGGCAACACAGAACACAGCATGAATATCTTTCGCCTGCCTTTTAACTCTCTCCGTTGTGTTTGTCACAAAGTTTCTTTATTTTTTATTTTGTTAACGTTGTTGTGGGTAATGCCAATGTACATAATGGCATAACAATGTAAAATGTACTCTTGTTTTGTTTGACCCTGACTCTTGGTTTATTTTAGATGTGGGGCTCTTCTTCTGAGATACCAATTCATGGGCCTATCATTGGAAAAAATAAGTTATGTTGGACAGAGTAGGAATCCTGAGAAAGAGGAGTGGATGTACTCTGTGGAGTACAGGCCGTTGGCCTGATCCGAGGGCATTTGGACCCATACCTGGTCCCCCTCCTTCAGCTCTAGCACCGCACTACCAGAGGCCTGGTCCATGTAGCCCTTCTTGTATTCGTCATAGGTGTAGGTGGCTGGCACATTGTTCTTGTACAGTGCCACCCAAAGGCTGGTTCCCTTTACATGCATGTGGTAGGCAAAGTAGAAGACACCAGACATCGGGGCGGTGAACATGCCGGTGGCAGTGTTGTATGCGTTTTGCCCATTGTACAGGGTCCTGTCGAACTTGATTGGCATTCCGGAAGGAGGGAAAGGTGTTGACAGTATAGCGGTGAAGGCAGGTGCCACAGAGGCAGAGAGCGCACCAAAGCTATACACAGGCTTCCTTTTGTCCCCTGGTACCTCGCCCCCTTCAATCTCTGTATCGGATGGTCCTGCCACAACCGTTTGGCCGTTTCCTGGTGGACCAGGTGGCCCTGGGGGACCAACAACACCCGGATGGCCGTTAAGTCCACTGTTCCCTGGTTTCCCTGGAGGACCTTGGGGACCTGAAGTTCCCTTCTCTCCCACTTTACCCAACCCTGGAACTCCTGGCATCCCAGAATCACCTTTAATTCCTGGGACACCCTGAGGTCCCATCGGACCTAATGGCCCCTGCAAACCAGGAATACCGGACTGACCCCTAGATCCTGGGGCCCCCATGAACCCTGTCTCACCTTTACTTCCTGGTGCACCTGTAAGACCTGGATTTCCAGGTAAGCCAATATGTCCTGCCTCGCCTTTAGGTCCTGGTTTTCCAATTGCTCCATTAGGACCAGGAAGTCCTTTTTCCCCTGGAACGCCATATTTTCCCGGGAGTCCATTGGGTCCTTGATCGCCTCTTAGGCCAGGTAGGCCCGGAGGCCCCTGGGGGCCAACTTCTCCTTTAAGTCCAGGCATACCATGTTTTCCTGGCAGCCCCATGGGGCCCTGAAGTCCTGGAGGTCCTGGTTGTCCATCATTACCCGAGTTCCCCGGTTGACCCTCCATTCCTGCTTCTCCTTTGTCCCCATGATTCCCGGGCAACCCACTATGCCCTTTGTCTCCCTTTGGCCCAGATGGTCCAGGCTTACCGTAGCCGGGGGCCCCAGAAAATCCAGGAGAACCTCTTAGCCCTGGTTCCCCCTTTGACCCAACTGGACCTTGGACTCCAGGTAACCCATCTAAACCAGGCTTCCCCAACCCTGTAGGCCCTGGTTGACCCTGCAATCCCGGAGTACCGGCCTCTCCTGGCTCTCCTTGGTTCCCTGGAATTCCTAGTTCACCTTTAGGGCCTGGCTGACCTGGCAACCCATTTGGTCCTGGTTTTCCCATGCCTGGTACACCGGGAGGTCCTGCGCTTCCCTTAAGTCCCGGAGGGCCCCTTATACCGGGAAGTCCTGGCTTCCCAATTCCATTCTCCCCCTTGAGTCCACGCTCGCCTGGATTGCCAGGGCCTCCCTTTAGCCCTGGCTCCCCACGCGTACCAGGGGGTCCTCTGATGCCAGAAGGCCCTGGTTTCCCATTTAGAGACAGACCAGCTGGGCCAGGAAAGCCAGGCTGCCCTGGTAGACCTCTGGATCCTGGTTCACCACGAGGGCCAACCTCACCATTGAGACCTGGCATCCCCTTCTGACCAACCTTCCCTGGGAGGCCTGAAAGTCCGGGCTTGCCATTTCCTGGAAATCCTGATGGACCCTGTGGACCAACAGGCCCGTTGAGACCGGGTTTACCCAGTCCTGGTTTTCCTGGAAGTCCTGATTGTCCTGGAGGTCCTCTTGGTCCAGGCTTCCCTTGAGGGCCGGGTTCCCCCTTCACTTCCATCATTGGCGGCATATCTACAAGGACAGAGGATGGCTTTGGTCATTAAGTCTACAATTAAGTAGCATAGCATTTAAAAAGAAGAAATCCCCCAAATATTATATATATTTATTATATTTAGATAAAAAATGCCTCCATCTTAATAAAATAGAATTATCTATATAAGATTTTCTACATGACTGAACAGTTTCGATTGGATTTAATTATTTTGAGCAAATACTCAATGTAATAATGATATAATAATGATGAGTAAAAGAGTTAAGTAATTTAGTTACTCACACAATGAGCAACATGAAACCATACAATTATATGGTAACATATAATAAATGATATGGTGTCATTTATTTGAGTGTTTTGATTAATCCTAGATTAAAAACAGTCCAAAACGGGTTACTTCTCTTCCTTTTCTCTTTTCGAGCCTGCTATAATATATGAAACAATCGAAGCTTTATACTGCCCCCTGCAGGAAAATAATATGATGTGCCTGTATGACAAAAAAGTGTAAATAAAACATATTTGAGAAAGGAGGATCCATTTATATGCATACAAATTACAAGCTAACTTTGAGTCAAAGCAGCAGTTGGAGGCAATGTCTAACATAACATGTATATCCAGATATTGATGCAAAGAACTCATAGGATGCATTTGGAGTTTATACATAAAATATTCACACATAAGATTCTATGTTCTTCATCTTAAATTCACTCACACAAAGCTAGCATAACCTTAATTATAAGGGGTGAATTATTCAACAATGTGACAGCAGAGAGATGTAGACAGGGATGTGCCAGGGGTGTACAATGGATGTGTTTGAAGAGCATTTTTAATTGCCATCTCTCACTGGATTACGCCTTATCAAGCTTTTTGCAAGACCTTCACTTCTGTGTGCGATATCAACATCTCTCCATTTTAAGCGTAAGTGTCCAACTGAGCCGACATCTCTTGTATTCAATATCTCTGGCACCATCTACAAAGCTGTTCCACTAGAGCTCAATCCAGACTCAATAAAGCAAGAGGAAGCAACAACAGGGAAGACAAATTTAGTCAAGATCCTATGCTGGGTTTAGATGCTACACAAAAATAATCTCTGAATTATTGACGTGCCCATTGACTGAGTCGGGAACTGGTCCTAGGAATTTGTTCTTCTCCAGTATATTGTTATAGTGTTTATGGTCAATTGTTATGGGTATACTTAGGTGATATTTATAATGTATCTATAGAGAATATCAGAATTTAAATCTAGGAAAGGGATTGGGGACCATTGATTTACAGTGGATTTGATAGGGTCTTTCGAGTACAGTGACAACCAATGACACAGACAGTTAAATGAAAATACTAAAGGTTTAGGACATGCTATAAGCATCTCCTTCTCAAAAATACATAACCGAACACAACCAAACATGTGAGGTTTAATTTGCATCCCTGTCTGAGTAATTATTGCCGTATATTTAATTTCTTCCAGGTCTAAATGAACCAACACGCTGAAGCTCTTTTAAATCAAGATGAGTAGGTGTGCGACTTAATGTGATACGACCAGAGCCATCTGTTTCAGCAGTGCTCTTCGGCTGAAGACACAGTAATGGTGTATGCCAACCAGTTTATATATCCGGTGGCTGGAGAAAATCAAAAACAAAAGCAATTCCTCAACAATCTTCATTTGACAGAGCATGCTACCTTCGTAATGAAAGTTATGATGTAAAAGCGTAAAATACGAATGGAACAGATGAACATCATGAAGATAGATACAAATAGATTTACCCTTCTGTTATATTGCTATAGTATATATTTTTAATAAAATATGCAGTGTGAATAATGCCAATAGTTCCAATATGCACTTCTAACCACTTGGTGGTAGCAAAAGCATCAAGTTCACTGAGCGAAAGAAAATAAGTATTTCTTCAAAGTGGAATCTGGGGGATTTGAGTCGAGTTTGGACCTGGCTCTTCTTTACCACAACATTCTGGATAACAGCGATGGCTATCTGTGATGCATGCATGTGAATATAAATATTACTTTTATTCTGCCTTTGTATCTCAAGAAAGCATCTTCCCTTAACATTATGTGCACCAACAAAATATAAACAAATATTTTGAACCTCTTCGGTATTTCATAAAATGTCAACCTTAGTGTCAATCAGATATTTATCTTCTGTATGCATTCCTCCTAGCAATTATTTTCTCTCTCATTTCTCAGAATTAGTAAACAACGCAGATGGCAACACTATTCACATGGGAAGATCAACTAGCCGGTAGCACTCAACAAACAGTTAGCAATCAGATCTCAATTAGGCTCCTGACGAAGATGTGTGTAGCTTTGTAACTGCAGCTCTGTCAATTTTGTGTCTTCACGTGCTCTCTCTCTCTCTCTCTCTCTCTCTCTCTCTCTCTCTCTCTCTCTCTCTCTCTCTCTCTCTCTCTCTCTCTCTCTCTCTCTCTCTCTCTCTCTCTCTCTCTCTCTCTCTCTCTCTCTCTCTCTCTCTCTCTCTCTCTCTCTCTCTCTTATCCACAATCAACTTTTTCTCAAATTTGGAAGATCCTGTAATGCACATTGGATGCATGGTGTGTCTTCTTCATACATGGGGGGGGGGGGGGGGTTGATCTTTGCAATTTCCTCAGAACTGCTACTCATATCCTGGTTGTCGTGCGCCTGCAGATCGACTCAAAGAAATACAAAAAAATAAGGAAAAACACATTGCTTTGTGATATCACGTATAACCCTCTCACTGATGCTCACTCTGTTTACTTTGGATCTTAGACATTGGATTCAGCTCAAGCCTACGTGAACTCCTTCAGCAGCGCACTCAACTCTGATCCCATTTATCCGTCGGTATCTGAGCTCTCAGAAACCCACAGATCACATCGGTTTTGTTTTGTTGTTTTCTTCCGAAGACTTAGGCCCTCCTCTGGTCTGGCCATCTGCACCCAGATGGAACCCCATGTCGGTGTTGTCTTGACGGTTATGAGACAATGGAAGCTGGCTTACGGATGGGATGGGATGTTGCACAAATGCCAGCCTGATTAACTATAGGACGAGCATTTCAACTGGACCGTCAACAGCCAACGCTTGCTGTGGATCCCGTGAGCCACTTGTTGATAGTTTGTTACATGGATGAGTTTGACATGTTTTAAACGTTTATTGTGATCTGACTTGGTTCTGATATTTGCTAAGATGCACAAACATACAGTGACACACACACACACGCGCGCACACACACACACACACACACACACACACACACACACACACACACACACACACACACACACACACACACACACACACACACACACACACACACACACACACACACACACACACACACACACACACACACCAACTCACCAACATAATGCCCTTTGCCCTCTCGGAAGGGGGGTCCGATGGGCCCTTTCATCATGGGCTGCATGTACTTCATCTGTGGCATTGGGGGGTAGCCACCACCCAGCGCACGCTCCCCCAGCAGCAGCAGCAGACAGACAGGAGCAAACATCATGGTCACAGGCCTCCCAGGGTCCACGAGTCACACGCAAAGAACTGGGGACAAGCAGAGGCAAATAGAAAATGGGATCAACTCGATGCAATCGGGCACTTAGTGGTCCTCAGTTGGCAACCGTAATGTCTGTGTGTGTATGTATGTAAAGTTATGTACTGTATGAATATATGTGCGTTTGTAGGTTATTTTTGTGTATATACAGCATATGTATAATCATATGCATGTGCGTGTGTGTGTGGGTGTGTGTGTATGTGTGTGTCTATTATGAAAACGACTGTTAAAAGATACCGAATGACAGCAACTGGAATTTGAACGTCAATAGATTAAGCTTTGGTTTACCATGCTTAGATGGGTTAAAATGCTTAGATAGGTTACCATGCTTAGATGGGTTACCCTGCTTAGATTAATTACAATGCTTAGATTGATTACAATGCTTAGATTGATTACCATGCTTAGATGGGTTACCATGCTTAGATGGGTTACCATGCTTAGATGGGTTACCATGCAGAAAGGTTCAAACCAGGACTTGAACCAGGATACCAGGAAGTAGGTTGTACATTAGCTGGAAATTTGTCACTGAGTCACTGTTAGCCAGCGCAGAGAGTCAAGTGAGGTGTAGCATAGCTCAGCACCCAGATGTGCTTCTAGAAGGTGTGTCTGATTGGCAGCATGTGCCCCGGGACCAGGGCCAGTCAGCTCCGAGTGGGTTGCACGGCTCGGCCAACATGGTTATTTGGTGTGTTATTATGTCATTTTGTAGCCAAATTCTTGTTTTATTGCCATTATATTCAATATTGTGAGGAGCCTTTGTGTTTGTGCGTGCGTTTACCATGGGGAGGTATGTGTGTGTGTGTGTGTGTGTGTGTGTGTGTGTGTGTGTGTGTGTGTGTGTGTGTGTGTGTGTGTGTGTGTGTGTGTGTAGGTGTGTGTAGGTGTGTGTGTGTGTGTGTTTACCATGGGTATGTTTGTGTGTGTGTGTGTGTGTGTGTGTGTGTGTGTGTGTGTGTTTGTTTGCGCCTACTGATGTTTCTGTGTCTATGTAAGCCCCAAGCATACATAGAGAGAGACAGACACTGTGACAAACACTATGATTGACAATAAAAGAGGGAAAAGAGGAAGTTGCTCTACCAAGGAAGAATATATACTGACTGCAGATAGAGGGCGCCATTGGCAGCTCTGCATTGTCAGTTTTTTATTTGGCCGCCGAACTGGCTGGCTGGAAGCACCACTGAGTCTCGGGGTCCGCGTTTATGGAGGGGTACATTATATGCCATTTGATTTCGTGCCTGCCATCTTTCAAGCCGTCAAACACTGCCGAGACACCCGAACAAGGAGGAGACGCGAGAGTGATGTTTGAGCGTGAGCCCGCCTCAAACACCAGCGTGCATTCTGTTTATTGAATGTCTTTGTTGAAAAGCTTGCAGACACTGGTTAGAAAATATCACATAACCCTGTCTCGCTGGATACCGCAAACACGCACACGCATAGACGCACAGAGTCAGGGACACACACACACATAAACAATTATACACGCACACGCAGACATATGCAAACACAGAAATGCATACCTTTGGTCAAGTGGTTACACAGGATCTGTTAAAACTACTTAAACTCTTTAACTTGCCAGCATTCTGATGTGATGTCGGGCCATTCAAAACAAATTAGTAACAAAACACAGGTTTTGGGTCCGAGAGAGAGAGAGTGTGAGAGACAGAGAACTAGATGATCTAACAAAGAATCAAACCCTCCTTGGCTATTAGTCACAATCAGACTCCAATGTTTGGAGGTCAAAAAGTTACCAAAAAATCCCTGTCTGGCTGGCCTGGGACACTTTATACGAAATAGATTTAAAAAGGAAAATAACCACCACCCACAAGACGTGAGCAGCTCCAAAATACACTATCCGGAGAAAAAACGGACACTTTCACTACATCCGTCTAGCCCTGTCCCCATCTCCAGACTCTCATGAATTAGCAGAGCGCTACATAACATCCACCTACAACACAAGGACAAATGCTATCCATGAGCTACCTGACAACCAAAGAACCAAACCTACCCATCCCGCGTTCTCCAAACACACCAGCCCAACATAGGTGCACACATTGGAACACTGCTCTATCGTGTTCCCATAATGGGATGGAGCGGCCATGGGTGGCCATGAGCTGCGTGGATGTCACGTAGCTCATGGCTAGCATGCGTCCTTGTGTTTAGTGTGGATGTTTTCATCATGTACCTCTCTGCTAATTTGTGGAGGGTGGTGGACAACTTTGGCACCGCATTTGCTGCTGCTGCACGCACAGAGGAAGGGGCCTCCTATAGCCCAGTAGCCCCCTCTCCCCCCATGCTGCTACAGAGCCAGTAGCATGGACCCAGCAGCATACCCAGCAGACCCAGACATGCAGAGACGACACAGACATCCTAGGCTCAGAACCGGGCCAAGCAGACAACTCAAGAATTCTCTCACTCTCTTGTTCGGTTGCTCTCTCGTTCTCTTTCTTGCCATGTCTCTCTCACTTTAAGGAAATCAGCAGCGCAGAGCTCAAGGGGTTTTGAGGTGAGGAGGTTGGAGGTGCGCCGGGTCCCTGCTTTCCCGTTAAGTGTGCATGTGTGGAACCAGCCGACAAGGCATTTCCTAAACCTAGTGCCACACGGAGCTTATTCGATGGGGATTGTGTTTCATGTTGGGAGAGAGAGTGAGAGAGAGAAAGGGAGGTTGTTTTCCTTTGTGGCTGCAAGTTCTGACTCCTTTGGTGTGTGTGTTTATGTGTGCGTGTGTGTGTGTGTGTGTGTGTGTGTGTGTGTGTGTGTGTGTGTGTGTGTGTGTGTGTGTGTGTGTGTGCGTCACGTGTGTGTGTGTGTGTGTATGTTTATGTGTGGATCACCACCTAAATGCCCAAGCACCAGATAACACCCTTTCGGCTCCTGTGTACGCAAACACAGGAGTCACCTCTCATCATTACCTGGGATAAAAAAAAACATTGTTTAACCAGGAGAACTGATGGTTATGATGCCCAAGCGGTGACCACAGGGGGGAGCCGACTCTGAACGTTCCCAGGCCCTTTCAGCCCATCCAGTGCAGCTCCTACCCGTTAGAACCAGAAAACCTAAAAGCCACGTCCATAACAGAAGCACAGCAGGCTATTAGGCAGCAAATTAAATGAAACCACCAGGCAATCTGCTGCACCATTTAATTTCCCCTGCGGGTCTTTCTGGCGTGGTAGGACTGGATTATCAGACGATCGACAATAAGTTAGCAGTTTACTGAAAACTACCATTCTGGAAAAAGGGGATGAAATGTGCAGCGAGCCAATTAAACATTTGGTCTGAGGATGTGGTACTTTATGAGTAGTGCGAAACAACCCCACGAATAAAAATAAAACAGCGATTACACAATGCATTAAAAACACCAGTGCATGAAAACCTTCGCAATACACAAAGTGCAAAAAAGCCATGAGAGAAAGAGCGAGAGAAAGACTGACAGACCGACAGACCGACAGACCGACAGACGGACAGACGGACAGACGGACAGACGGACAGACGGACAGACGGACAGACACAGAGAGAGGAGGGAGAGGGAAATGTCTCTCAGCCTGAGTGGCTCTCAGGGGTTGTAACACCTTTCTGGTTGTCAGCTCACTGCATAAATACTTAGGTGGCATTCACAGTTTCATTCAACACTGTGTAAATAACCACTCACCCATGGCGTCTACAGGGGGGGTGCATTTGAGTGTGTGTGTGTGTTAGTGTGTCTGTGAGAGAGAATGGGAGTGTATGCTCCTGCCAAAAAGAATGAGTCATTGTTACTGTGTGTGTTTTTGTGTGTTTGCGTGTGTGTGTCTTTGTAATTGCAGGTACATGTGTGCAACCACATGAGCGTGTGTGTGTGTGTGTGTGTGTGTGTGTGTGTGTGTGTGTGTGTGTGTGTGTGTGTGTGTGTGTGTGTGTGTGTGTGTGTGTGTGTGTGTGTGTGTGTGTGTGTGTGTGTGTGTGTGTGTGTGTGTGTGTGCGCGTGCATGTGTGTGCGTGTGTATGTGTGTGTGTCTCCATCTGAGTTTGCATCTCGACTGAGTGTTTAGCTCCACTACATGACTTATGATTCAGTGACAGTCGTCACTTTGGCTGCCGCATTCCTCTGCCTATATGAGCCGGGGAGCGGGGCCTTTGGAAACAGTGGCCCTAGTGTGTGTGCCCACAAAAGGGTTCCTGTACTTCTTCTGAGTAGACAAAACGCTGTTTCATTTCAAGCAATGATTAGAAAATAAATGCTTCGGCTGTCTGGGACCCGCCGAGACGTAACGTTTGTTTTTCTTACTTTCGATTGACACAATAAGTGTGGGCATGAAAGTGAGATATGCATGTGGAGCTAAAGATAGACATGGAGAGACACGGTCCCCGTCTTATAGATGGAGGGGAGCCGTGCGTGACGCCACAAAACATTTCTATAAAGCGACATCTGCTCAAACGCTAGACTTCAGAAACATCGATTTAACAGCGAAGGGCAGCAAGAGTTCAAAATTAAAAGTCTCTTTTCATTCCTCAAACCACACGTCTGATTCTGCACCGGCCAGGCAGACGTCGTCCCCGTTTCGCTCTCTTTCTCTCTGTTTCTTTCCTTCACGGAGGGCTGTAAGGAACAGGATAATTTATGGCTGCTGCATTGCAGGTTACCGATGTAATTCATCTCTTCCATATCATGATGACCAGACCAGGCTCAGATACATGAGCAACATTGCCTGTCACCATCAACAAATGCAGTTTCCTGGATTAGGCCTATTTTAAGAGTCTGTCAGTCCATTGATAAGCACTAAACAAACATGAATAAAACAGAGATTAGAGGGGGATTTGTTGGTTACATCATGGTATGCGTGTGAATTTCAATCATCTCACCATCCTCTTTCTGATAGAAATGTCAAGATGGTGGATGACTACAAACCTCAAATACTCAAATACATAAAATAAAAATAAATTCCAAAGGAAAAGAAAACCGTCATCCACACCCGGCGTGGGGGGGAGTTGAGTAGGGGGGGGGGGGGGGGGGGGGGGGGGGGGTTAAAGGTCAGCTACCTTCATCAGCTCCACAGGAAGTGATAGCTGTGGACCCAGCGTCGGTTATCCTAAAGTCCCGAAAGGGTGCGGTGTGCGGAGGGAAAGGTTGATGCAAGGAGATGAGAGGAGGGGAAGGAGGGATTAATAAGGTCGAGGGGATGCTGGGGGTTGTGGTTGGGCTACCCCAAGGGGGCTGGTGTTGATGGAATGAATGAGTGAAAGGGTGGGGCGAGGGATATCACAGGAAATGGAGGGTCTAGGTTACATACGCAAACAAAAGAATGGCAGAAATGAGTAGCTCTTGGCAAGCGCTGGGTAGGAAGGCAGCACGGGGTTAAGTGTGTGCGTTTGACTTTTTGATGACTTCAGTCAGAGAAACACGTTTCAATCCGCAGACGCAGAACCGCAAATAAAGATGGAGTGTGTGTGTGTGTGTGTGCGTGTGTGCGTGTGCATGTTTGTGTGTGTGTCTCAGGGGGCATGTGCATGCACAACTCGGGCCAAAAACATAAAGGCGCCTCTCGCTCATTCTTCGGCGAAGAACGACCCATAGAGAACCATGAGAAGCTATTCATTCAGAATAAATGTATCACCTCCCCCCCCCCCCCCGCTCCTTCACGTCATCTCTGTCGTCGCAGGGGTCAGAACCGTGTGACAGAAGTCAGAGAGAGTACAAGAATAAAAATAAAAATAAAAAGGAACAAAATGAGTAAAAGTGATTAGTGTTCCCCCTGAAGGTTTCGACCCTGGCTCTCGAGCTGTTTGAGGAAATTACCTGAAAGCAGAGACGGGGCCGTGATACAGGGAAACAGACACTCTCCTGAGACGGATGGACGGGGTCTGTCTATTACTCTACGCTCTGACCTATGGGTGCACTCCAAAACCAAATAAGAGCCCCCGATGACGTCATCGTTGGAAAACATTTTCACACATAATATGCATACACCATGAAGGAGAATTCTCGCTTCCATCCGTTCCTCAGCGATATATCAAATTCCTCCTGATGGAAGCGAGGCTGGCTCCTATAAAAGCACCCCAAGACCGCTACACACTTAAAGCCTGACTTTACCGGATGCCTCTCACTTACAGGCAAATATTTGTGAAATATCACAACAGTCCTTATAGGAATGCAGATTTATGGACACAAGCATTGGACAAAGACAGAGGGGGGGGGGGGGGAATGTGAAGCAGAGGTCACCGTTCATCATAGCCTGACCCCATCCAAGTTCTCCTTGTAAATCGAAAGTGACATCAAATAAAATAAAATAGGAATTATTGCTAAGTCTTGACTGGCAAAGTCAGCTATTTCCTCTCCATCTCCGGTTCCCTCGTCTCATTCGCTCTCCATCTCGCTCTCTTCTCTCCTCTCCCTTGCATGTTTCACCCGCTCTGCACAAGGACATGGCTGGTGTGAAGGCTGTGATTGTGTGCTGCCAAGACCTTCGCTGAGCAAGTACGGTCTATTCGTTTTCCCTTTCTTTCTCTTTTTAGAGTGCATGCTGCCGGGAGCTGGCCGAGAGCTCTCCGAAAGGAGGGAAGTGATCACGATCATTTAAGAAACGTCTTTTGATAGCGTACAGAGTCCACTGCTGTAAGTCTTATCCTAGAGGGTTTGAGGGGTTACTGCTGGACTGTTACTTGTGTTAGCATTGGGGGGTACAGTTTCTGTGTGTCTCTCTCCCTCTCTGTATGTCTCTAGAGAGCCATACTAGCTCCTGGTAGGACTTCCCAGTCACCCAGAATGGAGTCTACTGTACAGTACGTACAAACAGGCTCCTCACAGATCAGGTAACATTTCTTGTTTTCAAGCTCAGAAGCAGTCATTTTCCTCACGAAAGACGACTATTTGAATTGATGCGTGTTAATTATCTTATTATCTATTATTTGCGCTCGGTCAAATATTCATAAGGAACCCGAGCCATTTTGGTAATGGAGGCCTATTCGCCTTTTTTCCCTTTCTTTCCTGCGCTCCCCTGGCCGTGGTTCAACGTACAGTATAAATGGTGCCGGTTCATCCAGAGGGAAGGCCTCCATATGGGCCCGTGTGGAGAGAGACAAGGTTTACTTGGGTTTCACTGCTTTGAAGGTGTGAAGTGTTCCAAGGGCGACGAAATAGAGGAGGCTAAACCCCCACGATATATTCACAAGCTTCGCATTGTTCCCCTACTTTTCTCATGGAAAAGCAGTTGGGTTTTTGTGTTTTTTTTTTTTAATCAAAGAATTCCACAGTTCTGACGTTCTATCAAAACAAGCGGATAAAACAGATTGTGTCTTCAATAGCTATCTCTGAAACACTGATTGAAGGAGATGGAAAGTTGTTGCTTGATGGAACGGAAACAGAAGGTGAAGACAAGAGGAGAGAGAGAGAGAGAGAGAGAGAGAGAGAGAGAGAGAGAGAGAGAGAGAGAGAGAGAGAGAGAGAGAGAGAGAGAGAGAGAGAGAGAATGACAGAGAAAGAGACTGAGAGGGTGAGAGAGCGACAGAGAGACAGAGCGAGGGGAGAGAGTAATGAGCTAAGCGCCTTACGTTGTTTAAGGGGTGTGAAACAACCAAAGAAGGGAGGAAGACAGATATTAAGGAGAGGAGGCAATAAGAAGATGAGAAACTGTTATGACAGGCGGGGAGAACAAACAGAAAAAACCCAGAGTAGCAGAGGAGCGCTATGAAACGGGGCAGAAAATAAAAGCTTAAGCTCTTGATCTCCCCTCCTGACCCACTTCAGATGTGTGCCCTGCCAATCATTTCATAAACGGCATCCACTGGCAGACATCAAGCCACTCACACACACACACACTCAGAATACACACACACACACACACACACACACACACACACACACACACACACACACACACACACACACACACACACACACACACACACACACACACACACTCAGAGGAACGCTAAACACACACACACTCGGCAGATGCACAGACAAAGCCCAAAAAAAAGAAGCATGCAGTAAAAGAAGTCAAACTAACTCTCACGCATACACACACACAAATACACACCCACACACTCATGCGTTCCCCGCTCGGCAGTCAAAAAATTGAACATTTTCTGTTTTTAACAGAGGGGGTGTGGGGCAGAGGAGGACAGGATTATGATTTAATCAGGGCCAGGAAATCTCAGTCAAATCTCCTTGAAGGAGATGAAAAGCCTCCGCGCTGGAGGCTTCTCTGGTGCTTTGGGTACGACCGGGGGATCCATATAAACGGGCTTCTTCATCTCTAGGAGCGGCAGCAGTCCAGACAAACCACATCCAGCAGACGATAACGTGACCCCAGATCTAAATCCCACACCGCAGACCAGGCAGATGTGTCTGCATGCTGTGTCTGTATGATGCGCCTGGAGAACGCTGAGGTACGGCTCTCACAAGTCTTTCCAGGAACTCTGGGGCCGGTGATGGAAAGTATCCACAAAGTATCGGGGATATTGCGTTGCTTCACTAGTGGGTGAACCAAGTGAATGGCTTCACTGAGTGTAAAATGCAGTGCAGTATGATAGCATTCTTATGATTAGCGATCTCATGCCGCTCCTCAACATCGGTGCGCTGATCGTGTGCTACGTGATTCTGAGCGGGATTGGTGGGTGACGTTCCTGCGTCAGGTGACACTCATTGATTGACAGGAGACGGCCCGTACGGGATCTCACCACATGTGATTTGTGAAATGAGTTTGTTTGATGGGTGTGTGGCTTCTGTTGTGTGTTGCAGGCTTGTGTGTGTGTGTGTGTGTGTGTGTGTGTGTGTGTGTGTGTGAACGTGCGCTATTTACGGTTCAATTCACTGTTTGTGTTTTCTTGTGAGGCCTCAGAACAACACGCTCTTACGAGTGGAAATCGTTTGGGAATGCAGCGCCTTTGAGCTGAGCTCGGCGAGACACACCGTGGGCTCCAGTGAGAAGGTTTTTTTGTATCCGTTTCACATCACATGTAGATGTGGACCGCCATGCAATTGCGTTAAATGAACTGTGAAGCAGGCCCCTCACACTTCGGGATCACGTCACACATTCCACACAGCCCACTTTCTCTGTCCGTGTCATAGGAGCTCGCCTTCCCTTCCATTGTTTCCTCTCTCTCTCTCATGTCTTTCTTTTCCTCGCTTGCTCGCTTCACCGTACAATGCGGTGGAAGCTTCCGCTCTTCTCCCCCACTATTACCCCCCTCAGACCGATGAAAGTACATCGAGCCCCCTCCCGAGCCTCATCAAGTTTTCTTGAAACACGCTTTTGGATGATCACGCTGGAGAAAAAACCTCTCTCGATTCAACTTCTCCCTCTCTCTGCCACACACACACACACACACACACACACACACACACACACACACACACACACACACACACACACACACACACACACACACACACACACACACACACACACACACACACACACACACACAACCCCAGAAACAGCCAGATGCTCACGAATGCGTGGCTGTAGGTTTAAGTCACCCCCAGACCACCAGCATACAGTACAGAGCCCCTTATGACTGTGGTCCCTCCCTGCTGCGAGCCCACCCCCAGTGATCCGCATCAATGCTAGTCTTTATTAGCAGCTGGCGTACAGCGCTGGCTGTGTAAGAGGACCCAGCTAGCCCTGGCCTTACACCTCGATGGAACCACAGCGCTCACACAGGCCTGAATAAACATGGCTGTGTGTGTGTGTGTGCGTGTGCGTGTGTGTGTGTGTGTGTGTGTGTGGGCAAGTGTTTGAGGATTTGAGAGTGTTTGACGTGAAAGGGTGGGTGTGTGTTTGTGTGTGTGTGAGTAAGTTTGTCTGTGTGTGTGTGTGTGTGTGTGTGTGTGTGTGTGTGTGTGTGTGTGTGTGTGTGTGTGTGTGTGTGTGTGTGTGTGTGTGTGTGTGTGAAAGAGTGAGTTTGTCTGTCTGTGACTGTGTGTGTGTCTTTAATTGAGATTGTCTGTGGGTTTGTGTGTAATGTCTGTGAGAGGATTTGAGAATGTTCGGTGTGAGTGAATTTGTCTGTGTGCGTGTGCGTGTGCGTGTGTGTGTGTGTGTCTCTGTTTTTGAGTGTGTGTGAGCCTATGGTTGGTGTCAAGATAGGGTAAACATAAGTTTGAGAAGAAGTCGGGTCCAGACACATGAGGAACGGAAAACAATCAAGTGCTGTTCTTTTATGGGGGAAATGGGCACGAATATCAATAACAAAGAGTAGGGATGTTGTCTAGCGTTGTTTCTATTGCGGTCGTGTGATCAAAATAGCTCCAATGATTTCCCTGTGGTCTGGGATATTGGCATCTTGCGGCCATGTTGAACTAAAAATTATTTTTTTATTTGTGCTCATATAAAGGCTTTGTGGTTAGGTTCAAAGGGATGCCTCTGTGGCCTGAATGCGTCACAAATGAAGGTATGTAGAGCTTCATGTTTGAAAGGGTACGGTGTGGAGTGTCTGGGATTGTTCTTAATCCTAATTCCTACTCCAACATGCTGTCTGTTTGTTCCGACTGGTTTTGTGCATTTTCTCACATACGAAGAACTGAAATATGTTATATCAAAGGGGTTAGTCGTTTGCATGCTAACAGTTTGTCAAACCGACCCAGTCTCAGGGAAATACGTGACACTGTCACGTCTTTAATCTATTCATTCGTGATCTGAGACACCAAAAGCACACATTTCTTACAATATGACAGCTTTGGCCACCCGTTTCTACTTTCACCTTTGATTCTGAGAAATTGTGACAATATTGACATATTTAATGCAGGTGCGCTGCTCTGTAGGCAAATGCGATTGAAAAAAAGTAGCTACCTCATCTCTTCTTTTTAGAATGTGTTTGAAATTTGTGCTTTTGGCACGAAATAAATTGAAATTACGTGTCCCAGATCACGAATGAATAGATTCAATTATGTGACGTGAGAGTGTCACGTATTTCCGTGAGACTGGGTTGTTCACGCACACATAATTATAACACATAACTAACCTACTGCCTCCTGAAAAACTGGTCTACTGTGGTCCAACACTAAAAAACATTTTCCTCATATTCATAAACATAATAAGCTGCACTGTCCAGCTCTGACCGTTAGATGATATATCTTTAAATGAAGAAATTGTGACAATAACGATTATAACCGTGTTGAAACTGCCCAAGGGGAGAAAAAATGAAAGAAAGAAAGAAAGTAACTTGGCGTACAGAATGCATCGACAGCCAAAAACTGCAATCACTGTCTACAATCATCTCTGGGTTATTGGTAGACATTAGCCAAACTGTGCTTGTAAGTCCAAGGCAAACAATCTGTGTTCTGTTGACTACTTTGCACTGTTTATATGGTTCTTCCAGGGGGCGACCTCAGATGAAAGGTGAGGGGTGGACCGACAAACAACAGACACATCTCACCATCTTCCTACCTCCTATTTGGTCCACAATCTCATTATAGGATCGGCCACACTGTCATAGCACTCATAGACCTCCACCTTAGATGTAGCCAGTATCTGTGAAGACCATTAGACATCACGCGCTGGGTTACAGGCGCTTTACGTCGTCTCTTTGGAGCGCATTCAGGCCTCTGAACGGGATCACCCGAACATCCCTCCCCTCTCTTCGTGTCCTTGTGTCCTATGTAGGAAGGGGGGGGGGGGGGGGGGGTCTGATTTGAAAAACGATTTGCAGATGTTGGAAGGGGAACGGCTGTATATGTTATCTGGGAGGAGGATAAGGAGGTGGGGGGGAGGAGGGGGGATTGAGTGGAATAAATCTGTCCCAGGACAGGATGGGGAAGCGTGCCTCTTAGATATCAATATTTCCTCCCTGGGAAGTTACGATGTAGAGGCTCTCTCTCTCTCTCTCTCTCTCTCTCTCTCTCTCTCTCTCTCTCTCTCTCTCTCTCTCTCTCTCTCTCTCTCTCTCTCTCTCTCTCTCTCCCTCTCTCCCTCTCTCCCTCTCTCTCTCTCTCTCTCTCTCTCTCTCTCTCTCTCTCTCCCTCTCTCTCTCCCTCTCTCTCCCTCTCTCTCTCATCTCACATGAACATACATACACATACACAGACACACATTCCTATTCCTCGATTAATCTTTCTCTTCCTCCTCCATTTTGTCCACACTAATGACCCCTTTAGGACCTTTTGACACCTATACAACCCCCCCCCCCCCCCTTCACGGTCCTTCTCCCCTTTCTGTTTGAGGGCTCTTCTGGGACCTTCTCGTATCAAAAGAACATCAGATGACTCTCTATCTCTCTCTTCCTCGATCTCTCTCACTCCTATCTCTGTGGGTCATCATCCGGGGAAGAGACAGCTGAATGTTCTCGTTGCTATGAGACCAGATAAAGATCGCAGGTAGCGGCACAGTCCCTGAGTGGACATCAATGCTCAACAACAGTTCACGTGGAAAAATAAACCCTTCTCCTCCACATGGGAAATGTATACTAAGCATTATAAATTGTGTAATAAAACGTATTGAATCCCCTCGCTTGTCACAGCGATACGAGCACAGCTCCAGCACAGAACCCACAATGACCGCATTTACAACCAATAACAGCAACGGTAGCCATGATTCAGGTCCAAGAGACAGGCAGAGAACTATTGGTGCATGCATTTGGGGATTGTAAACACAACAAAACCCAGGGTGAGTTTATGAGCAATGGGCCATTTAAGTACAACCCCATCAACAAGCAAGAAAAACAACAAGCCAGAGCATTGAATAATGTCGGACATTTCAGGTAACTCTCCAACCCCTTAAAAACTAAAGTTAATTTCCCTGTTCACCTGCTGCATGGAATTCCTTCAGTGCTGCCAAGCAGACCAATAAAAACAGACCGCTGAGTCTCCTAGAGGCTAGACACGATAATAGCCCTCTCATTATGCACCGTGTACCAAACGGTTGAAATTGTGCGGAAATAAAGGAACACTGAATACCTATTTGTGTTTGTTTTGGAGCCATGGAGAAAAGGGGAGGGAATATGCACTTTGTCCTTCTGCACAATGCTCGTTACCCAGTATGCAAGGTCGCCATTCAAAAAGAGTTCCTTCGCTAACGCAAGCATCTAAAAGTTCATTAGGGAACTGTTCCGGGCAATCAGATAGGCGGTTATCGCTGGCAGCGGCGAGCAAGGGACATTCTTGTAAGTCTGGGAGCAGGTTTAAGATTGATGGGCCCGGCTTACTTAGATAATCACTGGCCCAAGAGGCGACGGCCGAAGCTGCTCCTTTGTCTCCTTCTCCTGGCAGCCGAGGGGAAGACGGGAGGATCGGTGGGAGGAATAGGAGACTTTGTAAGGAATAAAACGTACACCACAGACTAGGGGAATGAGACGTATCCTTGGATCGCAGCGCTGGAGTGTAGGCGGACAGGAGAAGAGGGGGGATTCTGGGGCAGCAAAGGCTAGGCTCCCTGAGCGGCGCCCTTCCAGAGCTAATAAATCATCAACATCACGTAGAGGGGATGGGGAGAGGGGGGGGGGGGTCTTTACAGCCAGACGCAAAGAGCATGTTTGGTCCAATGTAGAGGCGGCGGGAGGGAAGAAAATAAACAAAAACAACAGCCAGGGATTGACCTTGGATTGTGAAAGGTTAAACATTTTTCTGAAAATATCTTGGGTAATTCAGCGGCTGGACGGCAGGAATCTGAAATGCGCTTTTCAACTGCAGCCAGCACTCGACAATCCCTTGGTTTATCGGGCCACAGAGCGGGGTTTATTATTCAGAGATAGATACCTAGAATTTCAACCAGGGTTCAGACTAAAGGTTTGAGCTCCAGTGAAACGTTGCAGATTTTAATCCGAGGCCCATGCCGTGACCCTAGCTAACGCGGTTCTCTGAAGGGGCGGCGGCCCAGGAGGGGAGATCATGAACAAGCACTCTATGGGTGTGCCCCTGCGCGGAATCACAGTCGTTCCTTCCAGCCGGTTGGAAACCACAGCGAGGGTGGGCTCCTGTGCGGTGTTATGTCTCTAAACAAACCCAAAACCAGAGAGGAACGCCAGCAGAGAGATGGAGGTGTAAAAGAGGGGAGACCAGAGGAAGTGGGTGTTGAGTGCTTCTCTCGCTCAGCTTGTTTACAGAGTCCTTAGATGGGTAAATAGGTGTGCGGTTGGGGGCAGGAGAGGTGCCAGCGGTTTTGGGTAGGGTGTTAGGACCCAGCAGGGACTTGGCTGGGAGAGGCCCGAGCCACCTGGGCTGCCCAGCCGGCGTCCGCGGATCAGTGTGTGTGTGTGTGTGTGTGTGTGTGTGTGTGTGTGTGTGTGTGTGTGTGTGTGTGTGTGTGTGTGTGTGTGTGTGTGTGTGTGTGTGTGTTTGTGTTGGGGGGGGGGCGACACACCCTTGGTAAGGATTTCTCGTCTTTTTCATTAAACACACATTATTGGTCAGAATAACGATTCCTCGTGAAGTTGTGAGTAATATGCAGCATCGATAGAACAGATGTATAAAATGTTACGTTGGGTTATTCTTACAGCGTTGAATCTGTTGAAAGGAAGCAGAAAAAAACTGGTGCTCTTTGAATGTGTATGTTCAAAATTCTAACCCTGTTCTAATTAATTGTTAACCAATGGGGAAAATGAAACTAGAAACCAGTAGCAAAAAACGATACCAGCTTTGGTTCTGAGGAGGAACTTAAGTGGCCTCCACCGAACTAAACGCTCGAGGAACGACTGCTGATCCAACAACATCAGCGGCAGCAGCAGCAGCAGCAGCAGCAGCAGCAGCAGCAACTCAACGATGGGCAGAGCAATGACCGAGAGAGGGAGAAACATGAAGAAACAAAGAGTGAAATAGAGAGAGAGAAACAAGGATGCTTGCAGAGGATCCTCGGATGACACAATGCAGGCCACTGTGGCTAGGCCATGGCTTCTCCATTCACTGTGGTTTGTACAACATAAAAAGCACCACCCTGTTTGATCTCCAGACTTGACTGCGCCTCACAGCTTTGCAAAAGAAAAAAAACAACACACATTGGAAACCATATTCCCCAATTATTCCTCTATTACAACCCAAAACCATGCATGCACCCCCCCCCCCCCTTGAGCTTGGTAGAGCTACATGGAATAGAACATAGAACTCGAGTAGAGCCAGATGAAATAGAATATAGAGCTTCAGTAGAGCTAGATGGCATAGAGCTTGCTAGAGCAATATGGAATATAACATAGAACTTGAGTAGAGTTAGATGGAATAGAACATAGAACTTAGGTATAGCTAGAAGGCATAGCCATTTTCAGACTTTTCTATTCATGTTTAGGTCTCCACATATTTTTGTCTCACAGGTGCACAGCAGGAAGATAATTACCTGTGACAAATATGCTATTCTTATCTTACGATCGGCCTACTATCGGCTCTATGTGCTACTCTGCGGTCGCACACACTCTCTTACTTGAATCGTTTACACACTCGTGCAAAGTCTTTCCCTTGTCTTGCGGTTCACTCTGGATTGAGTTGTGAGCCGTTTGAGCAGTGAATGTGACCCACTAGCAGTGCAAAGCAAACAGTACACTGATCCTTTGAACCGTCAAGCCCGGTCCCTCCTCCAACCCCATGGTCGTGAATTAACTGACATCGAAACACCAGTCAGCAGTCCAGTCAGTCCATTTCCCTGCTAATGTAACCAAGTAGTAAATACGGTTCAAAGGTAATGGGGTTCAAATCAAACACTGCAAGATCAAAAACCCTTGATTTTTGGGCTCAGAGTTTTAAAAAGCATGAGGAGGTGAAATTTTCCCCATAGTACATGCTATGTTATAATGAGTGATGTTGTGTATGAGATAGGAGATAGCCACACGCTGTGGTGTTCACAAGTGCTGTCAGATGCTTAACCCTCACCAAGATGTAACCTCAACATTAACCACTCCCCAGCAGTAGCTGTATACATCCACACACATTGTGGCTTTAGCTTGCCCTTTAGTAAGGGTTTATCTCATTATAACAGTGAGTAACAGTGAAACGATATAGAGTACTATGTTCAAGATCACACAAGACATGCTAAGGCGTTGAAAGGCGTGACACTATCAAACATAATTTTTAGTTGACTGGCATTTGAAAAATGTGCTGTAAAACTGCAAAGCGTGTAAAGGACTAAACCTTACCCTACCATTGATTGATTTCTC